>NW_016804262.1:904160-951734 GCF_001698545.2 Rhinopithecus bieti
GGCACTCCCTAGTGAGATGACCCCAGTACCTCAGTTGAAAATGCAGAAATCACCGGTCTTCTGTGTCGCTCGCGCTGGGAGTTGGAGACTGGAGCTGTTCCTATTCGGCCATCTTGCTCCGCCCCTCCAAGTTAACTTTTAAAAGATTTTTTTTTTCTTTTAGAAGATACTATACTGGGCTAGACGCCCACCACCACCACCCCCAACTATCACTGTATTCTCTGCAGTTTGGGTTGTGAAATCAAGCCTCCATCTTGTTTTCCATCCTGAGGGCATGGCTGGTAACCGCTCGGCAAGGCTTGGTTTAGCACTCCTGCCTGAGGGGATGCCCTGCTCAGATTCGATGTCTGCAAATTTTCCTAGCCCTGTCTCCTTTTTTTTTTTGAGATGGAGTCTCGCTCTGTCGCCCAGGCTGGAGTGCAGTGGTGCGATCTGGGCTCACTGCAAGCTCTGCCTCCTGGGTTCATGCCATTCTCCTGCCTCAGCCTCCCGAGTAGCTGGGACTACAGGCGTCCGCCACCTCGCCCGGCTAATTTTTTGTATTTTTTAGTAGAGACGGGGTTTCACACCGTGTTAGCCAGGATGGTCTGGATCTCCTGACCTCATGATCCACCGGCCTCCGCCTCCCAAAGTGCTGGGATTACAGGTGTGAGCCATTGCACCCCGCCCTAGCCCTGTCTCCTAAAAGGCCCCACCCAGCAACTGGCTGTTCTTCTGCCTGTCTGTGTGTGTACTGTGTGTGATGTCTGTAAAAAGAGCTCTAGTTACTTTGGCCTAAAGAAAGACAAGCACTTGCATCTAATATCTTTTAAAGGGAAGATAAAAATCTGTGGTACCTTTCAGTTCACATAACTTTAATCTTTAAGAAAATAAACGCCCCTAAAGACTATTGGTAAAAATGCAGGTGAGATGAAAGGTTTGCTAAGTGTTTTGAGGTTACAAACTGCTTTTTGGGTTTTGAGAACAATTTGACTTGCTGGCTTCACAATTGGTAAGGCTTGGGGACACATGGAACTAACCACAGCCTTAACTAAGAAGGCAAACCTTGGCTGTGGTTAGCACACAATTAAAGCAACTTACTAAATTTTGTCTTAAAGTTAAAAATTGCTAGGATTTAATTAAAACTGCTAGAAATAGATTTACATGCAAGGTGTGTAAGAACAGTAAAATGTGTTTTTTAGTAAAAGGTTACAAGAAAGCATGGAAATGTAAACTTTTGCCCAGGGTTAAAGGATGGTTTTGAGTTAAATTAGGAAAAAGCTGAAGGTTCAAAGAAGTGGTGGAAGAACTGTAAAAATTATCTTGCAGAAGAGGTTCTCTGTGTGAGCGTATTGACTATATTCAAAAAAGGGTATTATATGGTTTTTCTGTAAATTGAGCATTGAAATAAAAGCACAACAAGGTTTTCCTAAGGCGCTAATCTGCTCTTTGGCAAAATTTGTAAAGGGTTTATAAAAGGTTTTGCTTCTTTAAAATTTCTGAGTCATGATTTTGGCAAAATAAATAACTTATGGTAATCTGGAATTGTATTTCATAATATCAAGTGTTTTAAACCTCACACATTTAACAGCCTTCCCAAAATTAAACTTCAGTTTCAAAATTATCTTCCCTGGCACCTGGCGTTTTGAATACTTCAGAGGGCCTCTGAAGTGTCCAGAAAAGAGAGATAAACAGGATTATTTGATATGTTTAGACAGATGGGATTGCCAAAATGATGCTCAATCTTCTTTAGGCTGTATCTTGGTGAATAATGCTAATATATGTTGCAAAATTATATGGGATTTCTAAAATTCTGATGTCTGAGTACATGCTATCAATTATAATTAAGGTTATGTTAAGTTATTGTAAACCACGGAGATAACCAAACCTCTTTGTCATTTGTGTTTCCAACTGTAACTACCCTGGACATATCGCTATTCACAGACAGTTGTTGTCTTGTTTTAATCCTTTTTAAAAGATGGTTTATTGTAAGCTGTAAGACTTTGACAGGTGCTGTCAAATGCAGGTTTATGATAACTTTGGATATTGTAACATTGGAATACAGGAAAATGTGCAGGACTCATGAAGAGCTGAAATGCTCACCAATATGAAGCAAAACAAGAGTTAACTAACTGGACTGAACTCAGGACACTGAAGTAACTTTTTTGACTTTTGGTTGGAATATTGCTAATCCATGTTTTTTCAGTCAAGGAAACTTATTTTGAACTATTTACAGCCTTTAATAATTGGGTAAAATATACTCGTATGAACAAAATTGGAAGCATGTTTGTCTCTGTCTGGTTCCTCTAGAATATCGAAACTATCTGTGAGTATTCTTATGGCAATATAGTTGTTTGCATCAGTGCAATAAGAATCCATTTTTCTTTTGCAACAGGACACAATTGGAGAAAGTAGTTATTCACTGGTGAAATGTGGGTGATATCCACTTCACTGAGTCATTCTCAGGATGAAGGGAAATGGCAGGCAAAAGCACCTGGCAGAGCTCATGAATAGATTATAGGTGTTCCCAAAACGATCGTTCGCATCTGTGGAATCGTGCTTTCTTACCTTGTTTTCATGTCGTGCTTTTCTTCCTGGGCTTATTCACAACATTGTGTAAAATAATTTTAGATATAATGACTAGTTTAGGTAATTAGTATCCTCTTCATTTTATAAATGGAATAATATTCAGACTCAGCGATTAGGGTTGTGTCTGCTTGAGACAATTATGCCAGTCATGCAGTATAATTTGGCTCAAAACATTTTTTCTCTTTTCCTTTTAATATACCTTTGCAGAGAATTTGCATGGGACGGTTTTCGTACCCAAACAGCTGACTGAATCACACATTCTTGCTGGGATGAATCAGTGAGGACACACTATTATCGTTCTGAGATCTAAGACCTTAGTATAAAAGTTTTAAATGGAAGTGAGCAGTCACCTCTGGGTAGTCTTCTAGGGGAAGGGCAACTGATTGATCACCCAAGTGACACTAGTTCTAATTCACCATCGTCCAGGATACAGCCCAAATCGTACACTTGCAAATGCATTCCTGTCACTCTCCGGGGTTGACTGGGCTCAGGGACTCAGACCAACCAAGTTCACAAGAGATGAACTTAATAAACCAGCAGGCCAACTGGTTCATTTGTCATGAATGATACCAACATTTCCAGCCCCCACTCCATATGTGAACAATGTGGAAAACCAATTTGTGAGAACACCGATAAGCCCAGAATCAGAACAAGAGGTATGAGTTGTACAATTCTAATGTTCAATGACACTGAGCTGTTTGGGTTCTGTTCATTTCAATTTGTTCTTTCATTGCCTTCCAATTTCCCATGTGAAATGAAACCCTTTCAGGCATTGTTGTCAAAAACAATCTGGCCTGGGTATACCATGACTGAATGTTTCAGCCAGGATTTTAGTGCCTGAAGTGGTCAGATCAGTTAATAATACCTCTCAGAAACACTCAACTTCTTGGCCAGATTCCTTGAATTTAATTGTGTTTAAGTTTTTTTGTTTAATTATAACAAGGGAATTACATTGATCCAGATAACACAAACTATTGCCATGGTTCTTTTTTTTTTTTTTTTTTTTTTTCAGTCTTTCATATGAATTTTAATTTTCTTCCTTCAACCATAATAATGATATATCCAAATCCAAATTTGTCTTAACCGGCTGGGGTCCTGTTAAACACAGGCCTTATCCACCCACCTTACACAGCAAGCAAATGCTGCTTTCTTGAAATGGTCCCACGCATGGACCCCTCTGGTCATCCAACCCAAGTCGCCCCCTTGGCCTGGCTTTAATCTTCACTATACCTGTAGGCCAACTTCATATGATCTCCATCCCAGGACTCTTTAACTTTTCCATGGCTTCCATGATTTTGTCCATGTTTGTTCACATAGACATGGTGCTCTGACCCTCTACAGCTGCATTGCCACCACCTTGGGACGCTTGAGCGGCGCGCGCGCAGCGAGGCTGCTCCCCTTTCCCCGCTTTTACAGAACCACTTTTTCCTTTGGGCGGCATCTTGGAAGCTTGTTGTTGAACTCTGCCATGGTTCTTAAGCAGAAACAGTCTTAACACACCTGGAGCCAGGTAGGGAGCGGTGCTGTGAGTCTCCCATCTTTCCTCACTTGCCCGTGCCTGTGGCCAAGGGCAGCACATGTTGAAAGCGGTGCAGGAGGTGACAAGTGGCACAGACGTGGCCTGAGGGGGAATTGTGAGAACTGTGAGCTGGAGGTCATCTGTCTCCATTGCTTGGCAAGGAAGTGAAATGTTGCCGATTGTTCACTTAGTTCATTTTCATTTCTATCCTTCACTTGATGTTTCTACCTTCTAACAAAACTGTTAGTGGGAGCACCTTAAAATGCCATTTAAAAATAATATGTAAAATCTCCTAGTTTTCCAAAGGCTTCAAGTAAGCAGATTTTCTTTTTTTTTTTGAGACGGAGTCTGGCTCTGTCGCCAAGGCTGGAGTGCAGTGGCACGATCTTGGCTCGCTCCTAGCTCTGCCTCCTGAGTTCACACCATTCTCCTGCCTCAGCCTCCTGAGTAGCTGGGACTACAGGCGCCTGCCACCACACCTGGCTATTTTTAGTAGAGACGGGGGGTTTCACCGTGTTAGCCAGGTTGGTCTCGATCTCCTGACCTCGTGATCTGCCCACCTCGGCCTCATATTTTCTAGGGAAAGCTACGCAGATACAACTGAAATGCTGCCCTAAAAGAAGGAGCCATGAGGCCGGGCGCGGTGGCTCACGCCTGTAATCCCAGCACTTTGGGAGGCTGAGGCGGGCGGATCACGAGGTCAGGAGATCGAGACCATCCTGGCTAACACGGTGAAACCCTGTCTCTACTAAAAATGCAAAAAATTAGCCTACACTACAGGCGTGGCGGCGGGCGCCTGTAGTCCCAGCTACTCGGGAGGCTGAGGCAGGAGAATGGCGTGAACCCGGGAGGCAGAGCTTGCAGTGAGCCAAGATCGCGCCACTGCACTCCAGCCTGGGTGACTGAGCGAGACTCCGTCTCAAAAAAAACAAAAAGAAGGAGCCATGAATCCCAATTTAAAACATTGGAAATTGCAACATGAGCCAACGCCACGATCAGTTTCTCCTAACAAGCTGGGTTACCTTTTAAATCCCACTTTTGGGAGACCTAAGCTAAAAATAAAGAAGGTTTTGTTTGGTTTTCTACAAAGCTGAACACCAAAGTTGAACGTTTAGTCTTCAAATAAAGGTTTGTTCACTGGCTTCACACACTTCAAAGTATTTAATTCAATTATTCTGAGAGGCTACATATGAAATCATATCACCAAAAAGGCACCTAATCCAATAACTAGTAAAATATGAAATTCCTGTTGATATGAAATCACCAATCCCCATAAGCCAAAAGAAGGACACACCTATCTTCACCTAGTGGAGACTGGTTTGTCTTTTACTAGTTCCCTGCTATTTTTAGCTAAAGTTAATCACAGTAGGAAGACTCTAATGCATTAGCTCACACTAAATGTTATTAATGACTAAGACAGCTTAACCTGCTGAGCCACCCAAAGGGTTGGTATTTTAACTAGGGACTATGTCTTAACATAAAAGAATAAATCTCAGTTAGTAATATTTCAGGCATTTGAGACACAGTGAGAAGAGAAACAAGTCAGCTCACAGCACATGGGCAATGGAGCCCAATGGGACAAAGTACAAGCTGTGGCTTCACTCAGATCTGAATGGAGTCCTGTGCCTGGAGATTTCTAGCTGTCCACTCCATTCAGATCTTAAGTAAGTTACTTAACCTATTGAAATGTGGGTAACAATAGCGCCTTCTCTGTAGGACTGTTATGATTAATAGATGAATTAATGTATGCAAAGTGCCTAGGACAGTGCCTGGCTTATAAAAAGACACCACAACAGAAAAGCTGGTACATGAATGGCTTCTCCATCTATTGTAAAATCACAAAAAGCTGGTTCCACAATAAACTTCCAAATTTACATTCTCCTTACACTTAAGGAATATTTCACAAACTTTCTAAGTACACAAATCTAACAACCTTGCATTTACAGGAGAAGTAAACTGTTTTTGTTTCTTTTTAAAATTAAGACACTGTGGTACTTTACTTTTATAGAGATGACTCTCACCATGTTGTCCAGGCTGGTCTCGAGCTCCTGACCTCAAAGGATCTTTTCTCCTCAGCCTTCCAAAGTGCTGGGATTATAGGCGTGAGCCACTGCACCTACCATGAACTGTTATTTAGAACTATTAAAGGGCTAACTAACCCTATCTACCACCTTATGTATTTATAGAACTTAGTTTCTATTCATCTAAATATATGTGGAATGAGAGCTAAAACTGTTTTGTATTGAACTCTCAGACTCTCTTCTTTGAAAACTATAACACTCAATAGTAGGAACTTGTTGCTCAAAAGCTAGGTCACGGGGAAGATAAAGAAGTAATGCAATTGGGCGCGGTGGCTCACGCCTGTAATCCCAGAACTTTGGGAGGCCAGGGCAGGTGGATCACTTGAGGACAGGAGTTCGAGACCAGTCTGGCCAACATGGTGAAATTCAGTCTCTACTAAAAATACAAAAATTAGCTGGACATGGTGGTGGGCGCCTGTAATCCCAGCTACAGGGGAGGCAGAGGCATGAGAATCACTTGAACCCGCGAGGCGGAGGTTGCAGTGAGCCGAGATCATACCACTGCACTCTAGCCTGTGCGACAGAGCAAGACTCTGTTAAAACAAAACAAAACAAAACAAACCTAATGAAATCAGAAAGGGCATCAGGGAAACATCTTTAAAGAGAAGGTGAAAGGGAAGAAGGGAAAAGATTTTGTTAAAATTATAAATAACTAGGCATAGTTAAATTTATTTTTTTAAGTGAAATTTGTATTGGCATTGTCCCAGTGCTGTATGTAACAGAGTATCTGCAGAAAAGCCAGCAGAAAGAGGAGAAACCATTACAGGTCAAAAGGTTTCAGGGGGTTGGGGGTTGGGATCGAGTTGTGTTAGCTAGCCTTCAAGGAATTTGCAAAATGGCTTTAAACCTGTCTGAGGCCAGTGCTGGGGCAGCGTGCATATCATTGCAGATGTGGAAGTATATAAAAATCTGATAATCCAAGTCATAAGCCTATTATAATCAGGAGGAAGCTGCAAGGAATTTATGAAAAGGAAATTCCATTTCACCAGGACATGTGACTGTGATCACCATCTGTTTAAACATCTTAATAGTTTGCGGCAAACAACTAAAACCACGTTTTCCCCCCTACAAGTCTATCCAAGCACTTTCTGTGTGTCCAAATGGAATTTAAACCTCCCTTTTCTAATGTTAGACTAAAATTTCATTCTAAACTGGAGTGAATTGGGGCTAACTATAGGGGAAAACATTAAAAATTCATTCAGCTAAAAAGTTTAATCAAGCGGTAACTTCTCTAAAGGTAACAATGGTATCTGCTTGTCCTCACACCTAATGAGATTTAACTCTGATGGTTACGGTGTGAAACTTGCTATTATAGAACAATCATTAGAATTAAGTGAAGCAAAGATCCTTCAAGCTCCTCCTCATTTTGATTTATTAATTAAAAAATATTAAGCATCTATAATATAAGCATCTACACTTCAGTATCATCTCTGTTGTGTTTAAAACACAAGTTAATTTGAGGTAAAAGTGTATACTTTGAAATATATATTCTGACCCTTATCGCTTTCCATCTCATGAACATCAAAGATTTTCTTATTTTAATCTGCCATTTTAAAAACAATGTTGGGCAGGGCACAATGGCTCATTCCTGTAATCCCAGCACATTGAGAGGCTGAGGTGGGAGGATCTCTTGAGCCCAGGAGGTCGAGGTTGCAGTGAGTTATGATCATGCCACTGCACTCCAGCCTGGGTAATAGAGCAATACCCTGTCTCTAGAAAAAAACAAACAATAAAAATTGATGCACTAAAAGTTATCAGATTAATAGTAATTCTAGGTAGCCTCAGCTTGTGTCAATATCTGTATTCAGTGCTGAACTGAACAAACAAGAAGAAATTCCCAAAAGGATCCACTGCAGCTATGTCCTTAACAAACATTTGATGAGGAAGGACCATTGATCATTATGTGCTTGAGATACAGACATTGTTTGCCTTCGAGAAGTTCCAAGTCAAGTGAGACAAGTGGACAGAAAGGTGTCACATCTATTATCAAATCTTTTGCAAGATCCTGCAATGACTCAACTGCGCTGTGGATATCAAGTCCCTGGGCTGTACCGAGGCTTGGGCCAGAGTCAGAGAGGAACCATGTCTCCCCAAGATCAACACGTGGAGCCCTAGGAAGAGAAACTCAGAATGAAGAATTCTGGGTCAACTGCTCCTCAGAGGCACCTCCCCTGCCAGCAAGGACCTTGAGATGACAGATTGTCTTTTGAAGGATAGTGACGTTCCCTTGTACTGCCTCTACCTCTCTGCTTATGAAGTCACTACCCTGCCTTGAATATGTAACTTAGAGTAGATTCTTAGGGAAGGGATTTGAAACCAGATGAAAGAGAAAGACAGTTATAAATGGGTCTCAGTCTCTAGAGTAGTTCCACATTTGAAGGTCTATTCACTGACTCAGTTCTTGTTGAGTTTGCTGAGATGCTAACAGCAGGTTCCACACAATGTGAATTCTACAAGATGTATTTGCCTGCCATCTCCCCACTTCCTTCAAAAATCACTGAGTTTATTTAAATACCCATTTCTATAAAGCGTCGGTCAACTTATTTCTTCAAACAGGAGAGATCCGGAGAAGGAGAAAAGACCATAAAATCTCCTCTTTCCAGTGTATCACAAATAGAGCCATGAAGGACATAGAACCCAACTGAGAACCTAGAAGTAAGCAATGGTAAAGATGAACTCTGGAACCCTTTGACAAAGGAAAGGTTGGGGTAACTTTAGAAATAAAACCTTATGAGAAAAAAAGAGAAGAACTCAGGTATCAAGACAGAATAGTCTGGGGCCATTTTGTGTCATGAAATAGTCTCTGGGGCTATCATTTTATTTCAGTCTTTCACCTTACCTGACATTCATAATGAGGACCCTAAGACACTGAGCAAAGATTAAATTGTATGCCCCTTTACATTCAAGATGTAATCGTTTTTAAAAACTTCTTGTTTTGTTTTGATTTGATTTGATTTTTATAGCTGGATGCATAATGGCAAGTTTGAGCTATCTGGAAAATTCCCCTAGAACACATTCTCTTAACGTTGCTAGATGAATAAATTATTAATGTAACTTATGTAATGTAATACATAATGTAATACAATGTAAAATAGACAAGGAGACAAAGCTATGATGTATCAAATTTTTTTCCTTCAATCAGATTTAAGATTAGCCCACTTCAAAGTTTAAGGTTAGAAGAATTTTACTTTGCTAATGGAAGTGGACTTTTTTATAGAAGAAAAATCACGTTTTTTTTGAAGATAGAAATAGATGTTATTATAGTCATTCATGCAGTAAAGTATCTATTTGTCACATTTTAAAAATCCCAGTAGCATTGTTTTCTTGGTAAATTTTAATAAGGTATCTTAATATTTTTCCATATGTCTGAACTGCAAGGTTGTTGGGTTTTGTGTGTGTGTGTGTGTGTGTGTGTGTGTGTTTAACTTCAGTTTAATTTCTTGGGAAATTTTAGATTTGGGGGTATGGGGGAAGTCCCAAGAGATTTTAACTCAGATGATAGAAAACTAAAATGATTGGCCTTTTAAACAAAGCACATATTTTGTTTTAAAAGAAATAATAGGAAATGAATTCCCATAAAACCAAACGCTTTTACCTTTAGCACTGGCACAACAAATACATCATGGGATATAGGCCTTTTTATAATAGAGCCCTCATCTGAAATGAGTATTTCGTTATTAGTCAGTTTTAAAGAGCGTCATTTAACGGAGGTGTTTCCTTTCATTTGTTTGCTTGTTTGTTTGTGAAATCCCCATTTAACATTCTCTATCGCTTGAAATGTTTGGGGCTACAAGATAAATCCCACAGTTACCTATGTTTTTTCAGCCTGTTTGTGGTGTAGAAACTCAGGATTTAGGTTCTCTTCCTGTGTGGATCATGAGAAAGGCAAGAGTGCAGCACTTTTTAATATATTTTGTTCACTGATAAAAGAAGTCATTCCCAAACTAGCCTCTCAAAGAATAGCGATTTTGTGCACAGAACTAAGATATCCTGCTCTTTAAAATAGTATAATGATGACGTTTTCACAACTCAAAGAGAAATTTAGGTTAATAACAGTGTTTTCTTTGTTGGTTTTTACATGAGTATTTTTTTTCTTAAAGCTTTGACTCTCGCTATAAATTGTGCATAGACCTTTTTGTCTACAAGAGATCATGTTTTATTCAACACAAAAGGATACATTTAGTTTCCACATGTTTACTAAATCAATATTTCATGGTATTCCATGAAGAGCCTCATGACTTCTAGAAACTAAACCACATGAGCTATTTTGAGAACCACTAATATAACTCTTTCATTAATTAATATCAAGCATTTTGGCCAGGGGTGGTGGCTCATATCTGTGATCCCAGCTCTCTGGGAGGCTGAAGTAGAAGGATTGCTTGAGGCCAGGAGTGTGAGACCACCTTGGGCAACATGGTGAGACCCTGTCTCTATGAAAAAAAAAAATTAGTCAGGTATGGTGGCTCATACCTGTGGTCCCAACTACTTGGGGGACTGAAGCTAGAGGATCACTTGAGCCCAGGAGGTCAAGGCTGCAATGAGCTGTGTCCATGCCACTGCATGACAGCCTGGGTGACAGAGTGAGACTGTCTCAAAAAAAAAAAAAAAAAATAGGCCAGGCGCAGTGGCTCCCACCTGTAATCCCAGCACTTTGGGAGGCTGAGGCGGGTGGATCATGAAGTCAAGAGTTTGAGATCATCCTGGCCATCATGGTGAAACCCCATCTCTACTAAAAATACAAAAATTAGCTGGGCATGGTGGTGCGTGCCTGTAGTCCCATCTACTCGGGAGGCTGAGGCAGGAGAATCACTCAAGGCTAGTGACAGACCGAGACTCTGTTTCATTTAAAAAGAAAAAAAAAATTTGAGTATGAATGTAGCACCTTGATATGAGTTTGCAGGTTTCCCCAATCCACATCAGTATCTACCGATGCTTATTAACAAATACTTTCCTTTTTCTTGTTTATTTCTAACTACTGGCTATGTAGTTTCTTTCTTCCTTAGTTAATGGATACCTTTTACGATTTGGATTTCAACTAATCTTTTAGAAGTATGTTTTTCATTTCTCCCAGAGAAGGCTACATTTGGCCCTTTTGGTACTTATTTTGTCTCCTGGTTTCCTGAAATGATTCCCTAAATGGCTGGCTTTTCCTTCATCTGGGAAATGCTTTTCACTGGACAATAATAGTCCAGTGATTCTTAAACTTGGCTGCACATTAGAATCAGCGGGGGAGCTTTTAAAACTCCAGATTCCCACACAGACCCCTTGGCCAATTACATTAGCATTTTGGTATGAGATCCAGAAATATTCTCTACTAAACCTCTTCAGGTGAGTCTGATGTGAAGTCAAGGTTATGAACTACTGCCTTAGACAGAGGTCTTCCCTCCATATTCTAACTTGACTTCCATGTAATACTCAGAGATACCATGATTCAATGACCTGTTTTCCCACCATCCCTCTCACTCTATCTCCTGTCATCTAAATATTTTTACACCATCAACCCAAATAAGACAGAGCAGCTATTAAGGCAAAGTTAAGGTAATTTCTTCCTGTTCATCCTCTATGTTTTTCTTTTACTAATAGACTTTCCAAGCCTAGAATAAAAGGCCAAAGCAGGTTTTAAAAAAAGCAACAAATACTCTCTACAATTTTATCTCCTGACCTTTGTCATTATTTCCTAATGTTAGCTTCGCTTAGTGACCAAGGATGTCTCAAAAAGCCTTAGCAAACTTTTTCTATGAGCATTAATTGATACTGAGTAGTTGTGGTTCTTCATTTGACTTCATTTAGTTTGAATCATAAGTTCTGTATATTGTCCAAAATGTGAATTAAACTCTTTTGTTGTCTATTTGTGCAAGACAGGGAAGCCTACAAAGTTCTCATGGACAGGATTACACCGTACTCATTCATGTATCTGCAGGTCTAATAGAGAACCCAACCTAGAGTCATGGCTCTTAAATGAATCAATTAGTTAAACATCAATGAACAGATGAACAAATGCTGGAATGCATGAATGAAAGCTAAGCACTTATTGAAGTCAAATCACAAAGAAGTTCATGAAGAAAGGCAGGTGGCATCTACCTACTTTGTGTGCACAGTTATCAGGGGAGAGTCAAAATAAGTTCAGGCAAAAAAAAAAAAAAAAATCCAAAATTCCAGAAGCCAAATTAAAGTAACAGAGTGTTGGAATCTAACAGACTCTTACTCTGTGTATTTCCTGGCAAAGCTAGAGGCAGCCCTTGGGGCCATCAGGTGTTACCTCTACAGGTTGAGCTGGAAGTGACTGCATTTTGACTCTACGGAAAGGGAAAGGGGAACACTGGTTAGGAGAAAGCACCAGTATTCTGCTTTGTATATGATACTCTTAATTAAAACAAGCCAGTCAAGGATGAAGGGGATGGTTGTATAAGCAACTATATCAGTTGCTTAAAGACATATTAACTTAAAGCCACCAAGACAAAGCAAATTAGCTTAAAGACATATATCTTTAAAGTTACAAATAGTTTGAAGACTGCTAAAGATGGAAAAAGAAAGTTGAAGGTTTATAGATGACACCTATAAGGAAATGTGAGTTTTTAAAAAAATCGAAGATGATACTTATGATGGATAATTTTTTAATTTTAAAATATTTAGATTTTAGGTTCAATATTTAAAAATTTATAGGTACATTGATCAAACAATTCTTAGTATTTTACTTTATTCCTCCTAGAGCCTCGATTCATTAATTCAACAGACATTTGTGGAGTACCCACCACCCTGGAGTCAAAGAACAGCAAGGCAGATATGTCTCTTGCCCTCATGGAGCAGGATTCTAGTGGGGGAGACCAATAATAAACACGTACAAACTGATTTCAGCTAGTGCTAAGTCCTATGAAGAAACAGGATCCTTGGGTAGATGTGATTGTGGTAGGGGTAGGGATGCCTTTCGCTAAGTTGGTCTAGGAAGGCGTCTTGAAGAGGTAATGTTAGAGATGAGACCTGATAATCATGAAAGGAAGTATTCACATAAAGATCTGCAGAGAGAATGCACCAAGCAGATGAAACAGTAAATGCAAAGTTCCTGGTATTGAAACATACTTGCTGTGTTAGAGGGCTACAGACAGTGCCAGAATGGCTGAGGCAGAGGTGTGGGGAGCTGCATGGGAGATGGGTTGAGCAAAGTCAGGGAGGGAAATCCAGAGGTTCCCTACATATGGGCTATAGTCAGAGTTTGCATTTTATTTTGATTCCTGGAGAACCCCTTATATTAAACAACCATACCAATTACTTAATAAATATTCTGTCTTCTTTGTCTCATTTTTCCCCTTCTTGCACCTAATTTCATTATTGTTGAAATGGCCAGGTTTGACAGTCTAGATTTTTTGGTCAACTTTGTGGTTGATATTTAATAAATGTTTGTTTCAGAAATAAACAGTATCAGACATGTCTCACCAAAAGTAGCAAATAAATCTCTTATGCTTTGGAGACACAAGAGATAAAGTAGGAGCTTTTGAGGCTGAGACATATATCATCTGTCTAGTAGAGATCTGTTTTCATTGTGCTAGCCCTTTGATAGAGGGGAGTTTAGCACAAATAAAATAGAAATCTTATAACCTTTCTGATACACCCAAGCTCGGAACTTAATAAACTTTCCAACCTCAGAGTCCAAGTTTTACTATGCTGTGTCATGATGATTCTTATCCATGTCTGGCAATGTCAGGTGAGTTGAGGATCACCCCCAAAAACCAACATGACCAAAGAGCTAGTTCTGACTTCCAGGAAAGCCAGAGTGGAATGAGCTTGCAGGAGGCTGTGCAGATTGGCTACTAGTTTCCAGGCGCTGTTCCAGGTGCGAGGTGTACAGCACAGAACAAAAGAGAAAAGGAATCCCTGTCCTCATGCAGCTCACAACCTAGTGATGGAGACAGACAACAACAAAATAAAAAAATCAAAGAGATTGTGCTTCCGGTGGTGAGAAATACTCTAAAGAAAGACAAAGCAGGAAAAGAGGGAGAGGGAAATGTAGAAAGCAGAGTGATCAAGGAACATCCTACTGAAAAGCCAGTGTGAGTGAGCAAAGACCTGAGAAAGGTGAGAATGCAGAGTGTACTGATGTTGGAGGAAGATACTCCAGGGAAGAGGGAAGCATAAGCAAAGGTCCTGAGTCAGGAGCAAGCCTGCTGTGTTGGGAGGCATGCAGGGAGCTGAGGCGACAAGAGTGCGCAGAAAAGGTGGAGGCTGAAGAGACAAGATCAGTGAGGTAGTGGGTGCCAGAGCACATGGGCCTGCCAGGCCATTGTAAGGATTGATATTCACAGGTGGCTGTGGCCTGCATAAGAGGGGAACAGGTGGAAAAGGTGCTTACCAAAATTACTGAGTGATAGAAGTAGTTGCCACTCATGATCGCTGCTATATGAGGAGAAATTGGGAGTGTTCCCACTCGTGTTTCCACTCTGAGCAGCAATCATGAGTAGCAAGTGAGGATTCATAGGTGAGAAAGATTCATAGGTGAGAAGGATTCATAGTTTGGCTATGTTTTGGAGGGAGCTGATAGTCTTTGATTATGGGAGATGAGAGAAAGGGTTGCCGATCTGCTGAATCATTTCTTTGGTGTAAAGCAGCGGCTGAGCCAGATGTGTGTGTTTAGCTCTGTAATAAAGGAGGCTGGCTTCTGCAGGATACCCATGTCACTAAGGTCAGGGGCAGCAAGAATGAACATAGGTTTCAGTTCTTTTTGTTTGTGGGGTTCCAGCCTCCCTGTGAACTTCCCTTTTGGATTACCTGCCATGTGGACTTTAAGCTCCAGTATCACACGTGGAGGCAGCCTTCCTGAGACTGCTTAAACTGGCCTCTTATTTACACAAACTAATTCCCTTTAATGTCTCCTACTGGTTCTGTTTTTTTTTGATTGAACCCTGAGTAATATGCCTGGGTAGGGAAGACCTGGGCAAGAGGGAGGAATTACAAAGGAACATGAGGAAATTTTGAGTGTGATAAATATTCTCATTGTCTTGACTGGGGTGATGGTTTTACCTATGCATACATATGCCAAAACTACCTAATTGTAATTTTATTGTATGTCCTTTATAGCTCAATAAACCTTTTTTTAAAAGTTACAAAAAAATGGCTGAGAGACTTGCATCTTAAGCAACTAGAAGTGTTGCTATTTACTGATATGGAGAAGACTAGGTAGAAGAAGGTTTGGGAAAAGTATCAAGACTTGGGTTTAGACACACTGTGCGTTTCAGCAAGTATTAATACAAGTGGAGGCCTAAAGCAATTCCTGACACTTGGTGTGGCAGGAGAGTAGACTGGAAAATTTAACTGGATCACCATTGGACTGCATATAATTTATTAATTTATTCAAAAAAAAAGAGTAGACTGCTGAAGTGGGAAGAACCCTTTATCCGGTTTCAGGACACCTAGCCTTAGCTTAGTACTGACTAGCTATATGACCTTAACAGTGCCATTTAATCTATATACATCAGGGAATAATATTATCTTTAAACATCAAAAAGATGATAATTTTTGGAAGGCCAAGTTCTATAACTTTTGGATCCAGAGATGGGATGCTAAAAGACTGAACTGTTTCCCCAAAATTTATAGGCTGAAAATCTAGCCCCCAATGTGACTGTATCTGGAGATGGGACCTCTAGGAAGTAATTAGGTTAAATAGGGTCATAGGGCTTGGGACCTTAATTCAATAGTACCACATCCTTTTAAGAAAAGGAAGATTCTAATCAGATATAGTGGCACATGCCTGTAGTCCCAGCTACTCAGAAGGCTGAGGCAGGAGGATCACTTGAGCCTAAGAGTTTCAGTCCAGCCTGGGCAACATAGTGAGAACCCATCTCTTTAAAAAAGCAAAAAGAAAATGAAGATTTTCTCTTTCTCTTTCTCTTCGCTCTCTCTCTTCCATGTGAAGACACAGCAAGAAGGCAGCCATTTGCAAGCCAGGAAAAAAGCACTGATCAGAAACTGACCATCTCAGATTTCCAGTCTTCAGATCTGTGAGAAAATAAATTTCTGCCTATGAAATACCCTGTCTATGGTATTTTGTATGGCAACCTGGGATGATTACAAAGGGGGAAACAGCAGCCATGTACAAGTCACACAGAAGCCACAGGTCTGGAGTGTTGGAATACAGCCAGCAAAGTTCTCATACTTCCCCAGTCAAGATTGCTTTTTCTTGTTGCGTCAGTCAGCATGAGAAACATTATGCTACAGTGACAACTCCAAAATCTCAGTGGCTGACAAAGTCACTCTGTCCCAGGGTGCCAGGCTCCATCTCAACATGTGCTTTTATGATCGTAAAGACAGCTAGGCATGGTGGCTCATGCCGGTAATCCCAACACTTTGGGAGGCCAAGGCGGGCAGATCACCTGAAGTCAGGAGTTTGAGACCAGCCTGTCCAACGTGGTGAAATCCCATCTCTTCTAAAAACACAAAAATTAGCCAAGTGTGGTGGCACGTGCCTGTGATCCCAGCTACTCAGGAGGCTGAGACAGGAGAATCACTTGAACCCAGGAGGTGGGAGTTGCATTGAGCCAAGATGGTACCACTGCACTCCAGCCTGGGCAACAGAGCAAGACTCCATCTCAAAAAAAAAAAAAAAAAAAAGATTGTAGGACAAGGAGAGAGGATGTGATGACTCATGAACTGGCCCTTAAAGCATTTTCCCAGAAGTATATGCATCTGTTCACATTTCACTGGCCAGAGTAAATCACGTGGCCATGCCTGGAATCAGGATGGGCAGGAAAATGCACTCTTACTGTGTGCACAACAGAGAAGAAGAAACAGGTCAGTGGGCCACACTGATGACTCTCCTCCAGGAGTGTAGTGTTGGGGATGGCCTGACCATCACAGTGACACACTACGGTCAACATGAAGGGATTCAGGAGGATGGGACAGAAGAGGCCCAGACTAATTTCCCCAACCCCTGGGGTACCACAGAGAATACAAAAGTGTGTTACATGTTTTCCAGGAATTTTCAGTGGGATGACTGTGAAAACATACACATGAAAATAAGTAATAAAAGGCCAAGAGTAATAAAACATCAAAATGAGTGATGTGCATATATTGAATTATGCAGTTTCATAGAAGATGGAGATTATCAAGCCTGTAATCCCAGCGCTTTGGGAGGCCGAGATGGGCGGATCACGAGGTCAGAAGATCGAGACCATCCTGGCTAACATGGTGAAACCCCGTCTCTACTAAAAAATACAAAAAACTAGCCGGGTGAGGTGGCGGGCGCCTGTAGTCCCAGCTACTCGGGAGGCTGAGGCAGGAGAATGGCGTAAACCCGGGAGGCGGAGCTTGCAGTGAGCTGAGATCCGGCCACTGCACTCCAGCCCGGGGCGACAGAGCGAGACTCCGTCTCAAAAAAAAAAAAAAAAAAAAAAAAAAAAAAAAGAAGATGGAGATTACTCTGCCATAAAATCATTAAGAAAAATTCCATAGATGAGATGAAGGTTTAAATATACACGCAAGCTTAGATACAGTAAGAGAAGGAAGAGGGCTGGGCACGGTGGCTCACGCCTGTAATCTCAGCACTTTGGGAGGCCAAGGTGGGAGGATCACTTGAGCCCAGGAGTTCAAGACCAGACTGGGCAACATAGTGAGACCCCATCTCAAAAAGGAAAAAAAAAAGTAGAGAATTCAAGTCAGGAAAATGGCAGGAGGAAAGGATTGGAGAGTGAATTTGGGGGTATGTTCAAAAGGCAAAAGGAGACAAGCGAAACTGAATCAGAAGTTTCTTTGTAGGAATAATAGAATTTGAATTTTGCTTTATAATCTTTGAAGGTCATGTCTCTGTGTCTTTGTTTAAGTAGGCAGTGGTGTGCAGATGTTTGCATTTCAGAATAATTTATCTGGTATAAAGCATGTAGGGAAAGATGAAATAAACCAGAAAAAAGGAGTCAATTTATTACTATACAATAGCCTATGTGATGAGCACCTGGAAATGAGTGTTCATTGTGGGAACTAAAAATAAAGTAGGATAACTAAAAAAATTTTAAGATGAATCAGTGGGTTTACTTTAGGACTGGTGTGTTAAAGCAAAGATGAGGTCAAGGTTTAAAATGTAAGTGATCCTCACTAAATTTGGAAGGAGACCAAGGGAAAACACAAATCTCTCCACATTCTAAGACAGCATCTAAAAAATCATCTTGTTAAGATTATAACGGGAATTTCGGTTACCAAACTAACAGGATGGAAAGGTCTGCTTATTTAAATGATCAAATCTTACAAGAATGCATCAATTACTAAGGTAAATATAAAACATTTGATATCATTTATTTTCAGAAGCATTGGTCTACATTTATTCCGTGAAATTACCTTCTAACTGAAAATATTCATTCAAAGCTTTCTGTTTTTATCAGAAAAAAATTTTTTCGGTAGCATGGCCACATATGCAATATATCCTGAAGATTTATATCCTCCTTGAACTTATAGTCCAGAGCAAATATTTAAGTGATCCAAATAAAACACAATCAGAAGGTTAATGCATAGAAATATGTTTCTGTATCAAATTCACCTTCTGAATAAATTTCATTTGTTTTAACTCTTTCAGATGATAAAATTGATGGAAACATCAATATTCTTCAGTGGTATAATCTAAAACAAGATATCCTTTTAAAATGCTCTTTGCAATAATTTTTCCATTGCAAAGAGCAGCAATCACAAGTATAGCAACTACTTCTGTCACTCAGTAATTTTGGCAGGCAGTACCAGCATCCTCTGAATAAAAAGAATTAATCTAAGTCATTAGATCATAGTTCTATATTCCCTTTTATCTGAGCCTTTATTCATTGTGCTATCTCATTGGAATTGATCTCTACCTGGTAAACGATCCACATTCTACCCTGCTACTTAAGGGCCTGCTCTAATATCATTTCCCTTTTTCTGAAATTTTATTGCACTTGCTGTCTTCATACTTAATGTAGGCTTGCCATTTTCTATGCTTATTACTTGTTTTCTTTTCACTAGTGACTGTGGAAAAATCGTCCTCCAGGAAAGAGGAACAAACTAAATGACATTTCTTCTAGGCAGTTCCAAATAGACCCAGAAGGTGGGACATTCTGCTGTTCAACTGGCCATGGTAGATGCTCAAATACACACTGTCTCTTCAACGAGACAATATGAAGAAAAATACTCGGCTACATGAAATAGTGTCTATGATATATAACAGGTGCATTTTGTGGTCCTGGGTTAGAACCTTATCTGGACAAGCCAGGAATAAAGGATTTTTTGAGGAGAAACACGAGGAGAAAACTTATGGACAGGAAAAGTTGGAGACTGCTCACTTAAAGAAGTAACTAACAGGCTAACACATGCAGTATGATCTCCTAGAAAAAGAGATTTGGAAGGATAAACGCTAAGAATGTAATAGTTATAATCAATGGGTGATAGGTCTTTTCATTATCTTATTTTGTTTTCTCTCCTTTTCTTACATTCTACAAACTACCCATTCTGCTTCTATAATAATAAAAGGTTTTTTAAATTTTTTTTAATTTTATTTTTTTAGAAACAAGATCTTGCTATGTTGCCTAGGCTGATCTCAAACTCCTGGGCTCAAGTGATCCTCCTGCCTCAGCCTCCCAAAGTGCTGGGATTATAGGCATGAACCACTGCACACTGCCAGAGGTTATTATTTTTAAGAGAGAGAAAACTCCATGTATTCCCAGCTCTCCTATCCCTGGCCCATATTTGCTCACACTCCCTTATTACATGTTAATTACACCACAGAGCCCAACCAGGGAGCTGGGAGAAATCCCAGGTATTTCACTTTCCCTCACCCACCACAGATTTTACCACCTAAATATTTCTCCAATTTGTTCATTTCTTTTCTCTCCTACCATTGACTTTCATCCAAGCTTATTACCTTTCACTGAGCGTGAAGAGTTTGTTTTCCAGTCAATCTCCCTGCCTCTCATCAGGTTCTCTTCTCCACCAGAGTGAGCTAAAATGGCAACATCATTCTCTTGCTTAAAATCCCTCAGTGACTCACCATAAGATATGGTCCATGCTCAGTATGGATGGACTGGAGATCTCTTAGGACCCTGCCCATGAGGATGTCTTTCATCATCCCTTGTTCCACTCTGTCCTAAGTTCTAGCATTACTGAGCTCCACATAGCTCCCAGCACATTTTACGCCCTGCTCTTTTTTCCCAAGTGTTTCCCTATGCATAGAAAACCCACCTCTCTCTCCTTTGAATGTCTTCTTCTTTCCCTTACCTACAGATGGCAAATTCCTATAATCCCTCAAGTATTATTTCTCTAGCAACCCTTTCCTGACAGGCCCTGGCACTCGAGCTGAGTGTCCCTCTTTATGTGTTTGAGGTACTGTGAAGACTTCAGCTCTTGCAGTTACCATTGGCCCTGTTGTATGGAAATCATCTGCTGATGTGTCTATGTCTGTCATTCAACTAGAGCTTATTCCCAACAAAGACCATGAAGCATCTTATTCACAGACATGGCAGGTACATAACACACATTTCAAAAGCTGACATGGGCCAGATGCAGTGGCTCATGCCTGTAATCCTAACACTTTGAGAGGCTGAGGCGGGAGGATCACTTGAGGCCAGGAGTTTGAGACCAGCTAGGGCAACATAGTGAGACCCTAGCTCTACAAAAATAAGAAAAATTTAGAAAAGCATGGTGGCATGTGCCTGTGGTACCAGCTACTCAGGAGGCTGAGGTGGGGGAATCACTTGAGCCCAGGAGTTGAGAGCTGCAATGAGCTATGACTGCGCCACTGCACCTCATTCAGCCTGGGCAACAGAGTGAGACCATATCTCAAAAAAAAAAAAAACCTAAGTTGTGTGACTGATCAGTGAGCTCCTTCGGCAGTGAGTTTCCTTAGTCTTCCGCCAGCTGCCACCTTGTCCCAGAGCATGCCCAAAAAGTAGCACCAGGGCTGCAGACAGGAAACTTGTACTCAGAAAGAATAATGCCCACTGAGAGATGAAAAGGGCCATCTCTGTGTTTTGCTGGATTGTGAAGTGACTGGAAAGCTATCAGCCTCCTGCGTCCCACATGCCTGCCTGAGCCAACTCCTGGGATGTGGTTGTGTCCACCTGACTTCCTACATGCCAGACCCTTTTCTCCTTCTTGCCATAGATAGACACAGATTCTCTATAGCTTTCCAAAAGTTACCTACCCTAGAACTTGACCCACTTTATTCAAACTTCCTATGCTCTAGTTTAGTCCCTAAGATGGGCTCTGGGACAGTAGAGAGCCAGTTGACCAGTTGCTCCCCTGCTTTTGCCTAAGCATCGCTAAGACGGTAAGCCTTCAATATCCAACTGTGTACATCATAAGCTCTACAAGGACAGGGCCTCAGATTTTCTATGTCTTTGTCTTCCTAACCCCTCTTAGCTCAGGGCTTTGCATGTAGTAAACGCTCAGCCCATCTTTGTGGATTCAATCACTTCCTGAATATTTTTTTCAAGCCACTCATAATTTCATGCTTTATCTGCTAACAGTATTTTTAACTTTTCAAGAATAGCACTAAGTCTATTCATTGGTTAATGTCTTTCACCATATCTCCATCTTCAGATGGTTTTATTTTTATTATTTTTTGTTTGTTTGTTTGTTTGTTTGTTTGTTTTTGAGACCGAGTCTCACTCTGTCACCCAGGCTGGAGTGCAGTGGCATGATGTCAGCTCACTGCCACCTCCGTCACCTGGATTCAAGCAATTCTCCTGTCTCAGCCTCCCAAGTAGCTGGGATTACAGGCACCCGCCACCACGCCCAGGTAATTTTTGTATTTTCAGTAGAGACAGCATTTCACCATGATGGCCAGGCTGGTCTTAAACTCCTGAACTCAGGTGATCCACCCACCTCAGCCTCCCAAAGTGCTGGGATTACAGGTGTGAGCTGCCATGCCCAACCTTGGAGGGTTTTAAGGTCTATTCCCCAATCCTATTCATCTATATAATCTCCATTAATTCTTCTCTGATTTATCTCTTAGTATTTGGAGCACATTTTAAAGCAACTTTTGTAAAAATCACACTGGGATCATCTATATTCCAGAAATAAACATATTTGATTTTTTAAATTGCCTTCTACTAGATTATTAAATTCTTTTTTTCTCTGCCAAGTTCTCTAGATGTTGCTTCAGTATCTCACGTTCCACTGTTGGAGAGGAGACATCTCAAGCTAAACTGGCTTTAGTTCTTGTGGTGTTAATATCTTCCTAAGCCTTCCCTTCTACTACCTCATGGAATGATACACTGAGTGTCAGCCGTGTGGCCAGACTGGGGCCTGGATTTCCCAGGCCAGAGTCCACTGAGTGCTGGTTTAGCATTGAAATGCTGAGAAGACAGACGAGGAGCACCTGGAAAGAGAAAGTAGGGACCCAGGCTGGGGTCCAGGAGCCAAATGTCTCAAAGTCCGGAAGAGGAAAACGTGGAAAAGCAGGGCAAAATCTGGGCCACCACCCACCCTGGCAGGGTCAGGAAGGAATCCTAGTCCTTTATTTCCTGAACCAGTGGGTACATGAGACAAAAGTAGAGGAGCCATCCTCAATTCAAGGGCTGGATTTAGAGAGATTAAGATCATTTTTAAATTTAAACATTTAACTATAATACTGCTGTGGTTGGTTTGTCCCTACTAAAACTCATATTGAAATTTGATCCCCAATGTGGTAGTGTTGGAAGGTGTTTGAGTCATGGGGACTTATCCCTCAATAATGGATCAATGCCACTAATGCCCTCCTGCTCGGGTGAGTTCTTACAGGAGTGGATTGGTTCCCATGAGAGCAGATCGTTAATGAGTCTGGCTTCCTCGGTTTCACTCTCCTGCTCACTCTCTTGCCATAGTATCTCTCTGCTCACTCCAGCTTTCCTTTCTACTGTCCACTATGAGTGGAAACAGCCAGAGGCTCTTACCAGATGCAGATGCACTGTCTTGAACTTTCCAGTCACCAGAATCATAAGCTAAAAAGCCTTTTTATTCTTTATAAACTACTCAGTCTCAGGTATTGTTATAGCAATACAAAATAGACTAAGACAACTAGATACTTCGTTTTTTCATTCTTTGTGACATGTGGTATATTTTCTCTTTTTCTATTCCTTATCTCTGCCCTGCTTATGATTACCCATCACAAACCTTTGTTCTGGATTTGTTTTAGATTTAAATTTTAAATGTTTTTAGATTTATAAAATATTTGTTTCTCTGCTCACTTTCATTTATCATTTCTGATTATTTGGTCTATTTACTTTTTAAATAACAATAGTTCACAGATTGGCAGCATTCCATAATCTATTTTTTTAAATCTGCCTCTTTATTAAAATATTTGCTTCAGAATGCAACAAAACAAAATAGATGGGACCTAATTAAACTAAAAAGCTTCTGCACAGCAAAAGAAATAATCAGCAGAGTAAACAGACAATCCACAGAGTGGGAGAAAATATTTGCAAGCTATGCATCTAGCGAAGGACTAATATCCAGAATCTACAAGGAACTCAAACAAATCAGCAAGATAAAAAACAAATAATCACATCAAAAAGGTGGCTAAAGACACGAATAGACAATTCTTGAAAGAAGATGCACAAATGACCAACAAACACATGAAAAAATGCTCAACATCACTAATTATCAGGGAAATGCAAATCAAAATCACAATGAAATATCACCTTACTCCTGCAAGAATGGCCATAATTTTAAAAAATCAAAAAATAGCAGTTGTTGGCAGGGAGGTGGTGAAAAGAGAACACTTACACTGCTGGTAGAAATGTAGACTAGTATAACCACTATGGAAAACAGTATAGAGATTCCTTAAAGAACTAGAAGTAGAACTATTTGATACAACAATCCCACTACTGGGTATCTACCCAGTGGAAAATAAGTCATTATATGAAAAAAGAAACTTGCCGAGTATGGTGGCTCATGCCTGTAATCCCAGCACTTTGGGAGGCTGAGGAGGACAGATCACATGAGGTCAGGAGTTCAAGACCAGCCTGGCCAACATGGTGAAACCCAATCTCTACTAAAAATACAAAAAATTAGCCACACATGGTGGTGCATGCCTGTAATCCCAACTACTTGGGAGGCTGAGGCAGGAAAATGGCTTGAACCCAGGAGGTGGAGGTTGCAGTGAGCTGAGATTGTACCATTGCACTTCCGCCTGGGTGACAGAGCAAGACTTTGTCTCATCAAAAAAAAAAAAAAGAAAAAAGAAAAGAAAAAGAAATTTGCACACTCATGCTAATAGCAGCACAATTCACAATTGCAAAACTGTGGGACCAGCCTAAGTGCCCATCAGCCAACAGCATATAAAGAAAATGTGTTATGTGTTATGTATGATTCCATGGATTACTATTCAGCCATAAAAAGGAACAAAATAGTGGCATTTGCAGAAAGCTGGATGGAGTTGGAGACTATTAGTCTAAGTGAAGTAACTCAGGAATGAAAAACCAAACATTATATGTTCTCGCTTATAAGTGGGAGCTAAGCAATAAGGATGCAAAGGCATAAGAATGATATAATGGGCTTTGGGGACTAGGGTGGGGGAGGGAAGGATGGGAGTGGGGTGAGGGATAAAAGACTACACTTTAGGTATGGTGTGCACTGCTTGGGTGATGGATGCACCTAAACCTCAGAAATCACCACTAAAGAACTTTTCCACGCACCAAACACCACCTATTCTCCCCAAACTATTGAAATTTTAAAAGAGAACAGTAGAGCAGGTAATTATATATAAAAGCAATATAAAACAAACGAAATACCGAAACACCCTACCTCCTAGGATTGTTATGAAGATGTATTGAAATAATGTATATGAAGTGCTCCAAGCCAGGCATATAGTAAGTACTCAATAAATACTGTTTTTAATGTAAATAAATAAGTAAAGTATTTACTTCAGAAGAAAACACAGCAAAATATTCTTGTGACTTTGGGTTAGGGCAAAGATGTTTTAGATAGCAGATAAAAAGCACAAACTGTAAAGGAAAAAAACCTGTTAAATTCAACTCCATCAAAATTAATAATGTTTGCTTCTTGAAAAATACCATTAAAAAATGAAAAGATGTCACTTTGGGAGGCCAAGGTGGGCAGATCACTTGAGGCCAGGAGTTTGAGACCAACCTGGTCAAGATGGTGAAACCCCCTCTCTACTAAAACTACAAAACTTAGCTGGGTGTGGTGACACATGCCTGTAATCCCAGCTACTCGGAAGGCTGAGGCATGAGAATCACTTGAACCCAGGAGGCAGATGTTGCAGTGAGCTGAGATGGCACCGCAGTGAGCTGAGGATGCACTCCAGCCTGAGTGACAGAGCAAGACCCTGTCTCAAAAATAGAAAAGAAAAAAAGAAAAGACAAGCTGTGGATTAGGCATCTGTATTTATATATGAATATAAAATAAACATAGATATGACAAAAGATTTGTACCCAGAATATAAAAAAAACTCTTAAAACTCAATAAGAATACCAATAATCCAATTGGAAAAACTGGGCAAAAAAGTTTTGATTACACATTTACGAAATAAGAATAAATAAAGGGCCAAAAAGCACACAGAAAGATGTTTGTTTAATATCATCAGTCAGTAGAGAAATACAGATTAAATCTAAAATTAGACACCACAATGCATTCATTAAAATGGCTAAAATTAAAATAATACCAAGTGGACAGGAGGATGTGGTGTGACTGGAACCTTCATCTATTGCTGATAAGAATGTAAAATGCTACAGACCTTTGGAAAAACAGTTTGACAGTTTATTTAAAGGTTAAATATGCATTTACCATATGTACGAACCAACATACCAATGTACCAACATTTTCATCCCTGAATACCTACCCAAAAGAAATGGAAACATATGTTCACATAAAGACTTTCATGTGAATGCTCGCAGTAGCATTATTCATAATAACCTCCAAAATGGAAACAACCCAAATGCTTACCTATGAATAAACAAAATGTGATGTATCCATAAAGGGACCCAACAATAAAAAGAAATGAACTACTAAAATGAACAACATGAATGAATCGCAAAAACACTTCTGCTAAGTGAAAGAAGCCAGACCGAAAGAGTATATACTATACGATTTCATTGATAAACACTTCTATGAAAGCAAAACTAGTGACAGAAAGCAGATTAGTAGTTTCCTTGGGCTAAGGACTGAAGTGGTGATACAGACTTACTGCAGAGGGGCTCAAGGGAAGGTCTGGGAGTGATAAATGTGTTGGAAACTTTCTTGTGATTGTAGTTGCACAACTGTGTGCATTGACCAAAACTCATCCAACTGTATGCCTAAAATGGACAATTGTAAATGACTTAGACCTCAATGAAGTAAAAAAAAAAAAAATTCCTTCACAATCTAAATCATTTTCTTAAGCTAGTTATCTACACACAGTAGAGTTTTCTACAGTGTTAAGTCTGCTTTTTATTGCTTTTGACTAAAGTTTTATCTGTGTGTGTGTGTGTATTCCAAATATCCTCTTTCATTGAGAACTAAAAGCATTAACTACATTATTCTTCTGTTTCATGAGCAAGTCTATGTCATGGGGGGAAATTTTCTCTAAGCATTTGTAAATTTACTGGAGAATTTTTCCAGAATTCCATTTGTTTTCTCTTTTTTCATTCTAGAACTTGTGTTGCTCTTTGATAATATGAGAGGCTCTCATAGTTGAGAGGCTTTCTCCAAAGCCTGCAAGTTTGGAAGGAAAGGCTGAGGGTGCATGGAGAAGCAGGTCTGTGGAGCTTGGGACCGAAGAATACCAAGCAGAAAGCAGGCCCAGGCTGGAGGTTGGGACACCACTCACCTGAAAATGGACAGCAGGACTCCTCCAAGTGTGGCTGAAGAACAGCCAAGCAGGGCAGTGCTTTTCAAGACCTGTCACCATGCTCACAGAACAGAGATTGGAGCTGGTCAAGGTGAGCTTGGGCCAGGGGGAGGAGAGGGAAAACGGAGGCAAGGGAGGGTGCCAAGGCGTCAGGGGCTGCCTTTAATTTCCCAGGACAGCAGAGGACTGGAGACATGCCTATAGAATCTGGAAGTTTCAGTTCTTCTGCTTCTCACAGTGGCTACTAGACATTCTTTCCTTTCCAGATGGACACATCAAAGGCTGGGAGAGGAGGCTTCTGCTCTTCCCATGCCGTGACCCTTCTTCTAAGTACTCCAAGCACTCTCTGTTGGAGCTCCTGAAATCCCTAAGCAGGATGAGTTCCTTCATGAGATCCCAAGGTGCACATGTGCTTAAGGAGACTTGTTTTTTCAAAGAAAAAAACAACAGTGTGAACAGTGTCCTTACATCACTAAAAATTTTTTTTCCTTTGGTTCTCTTCATGTGGGCAATATATTCCTAACAAAGAGGTAATGAAATAACTAATTTTCTGAGTTGCATCTTAGGAGCATCTGCTATTAGAACTGGCCTGCTAAAATCTCATTCTTGCCTTCTAAATTCTATCTTCATCTCCATTCCTGCCTTCTTTCTCATTTCTTACACAAGTAATTGTACCAGGACGCACCCCGGTACAGGTGCGTGCATTGCAATGTTCTGCTCTGGAGGACAGAGACCACGTTAAAGGGCATCTGTGTGTTTTCAATGCATCGTGTCCCTTTAGTGACCATTCCTGAGCTATTGTTAAGTTTCATTTAATTGAGCTGGAGTCATCATTTGGGAAAGGCAGCGAGGCCGACAAGAATACGAAAGCCTCTCAACAAACCTTCACATGTAGGTGGGGAGGGAGAAATAGGAATGTATTAGAAGATAATTTCAGAAAGTAGGCGGGAACAAAGGACTCACAGAACAAACAGGCTCCAAGAGAGTCTTATGTACGAAGCAGCACCCGCTGATGACTGCAGAAATGAAGAGACGGTTATTATCTGAAGACTCCAATAGACTGGCATATTGTTCTGGCCCAGTGCCAGGCGCACATCATGATCTGGCTAGGATTATCAGAGCTCTTCTGTTAAAGCTCAGATCACATGTGTGCTGAGAATGTGTTCTTTCTCTGGGTTTGAGGTGACAGACAGCCATATCACATGCCATCCCTTTTTCCATCCTTATTCCAGCCAGGCAGTAAACCAAATCCTCACCCAGTCTGTCTCCACCATGTGGTTTCCCTAGCCAGCTGAACAAAATATTTTCAGAATGTGGAATGTAAACAAAGTTCCTACTGTTAGCAATTCTGTGTCATTTACTTGTGGTTTATTTTATTTTACTTTAAGTCACATTTAAATTCAAAAGATTGCCAGCCTGCATGATGCATGTAAACAAATCAGAAATATAGATCAGAATTGCAACTGATTAGTTAGCTGTGAACGTGTCTGTTCAAATGGAAGAAGGGAGAGGAAAATCTATTATGCTCCTGGGATATTGCTTCTCCAAAGGAAATTCAATTGTGAGAAGGGCTTTAAAAGCAATGACTTCCATCATTTGTGTTTTCTACACACTGGTTACTGTAAATAGAACACCTAGGCGGAATTTCTGCCTGGGCTCACGTGACACAGCTTCACAAGGAAACACAGGGAGCCACTGCAAGAGGGAAAAGGAAGACCTGCAAATATACCTTAGCAGACGGTGATCACAAAATATGTGTCCCTCACACTATCGGAGATGTTTTTCAACAAAATTCAATTTTCCAGGTTTATTATTTTCGATTGTTTAAAAGTGTATGTCTACAATGCATGATGCTGAACAATAAAGGTTGTATGAACCTTCTGATATTCACTAAGAATCTGAATCAAAGCCGGGCATGGTAGCTCACGCCTGCAGTCTCAGCACTTAGGGAGGCCGAGGCAAGCAGATTGCTTGAGCCTCTTAGTTATAGATCAGACTGGACAACGTAATAAGACCCTGTCTCTACAAAAAATAAGAAAAGAAAATTAGCCAGGAGTGGTGGCATGCACCTGTAGTACCAGCTACTCAGGAGGCTGAGGTGGGAGGATCACTTGAGCCCAGGAAGTCAAGGCTGCAGTGAACTATGATCGCATCACTGCACTCTATCGTGGATGACAAAGTAAGATCTAGTCTCGAAAAAGAAAAAAAAAATGGAATCCAAATCAAGACTTGCTTTTGTTTATACATTTCATCTAAAATATCCTCTGTTTCCAAATCAATAGGGAGCCAAAGTGGGCATAACAACTTTACTGTTAGATAATATTAGTAAAATATTTACCCACAGGCCTACACGAGTAATGTTTTCCTAGCACGGTGCCATGAACTATACATTTTCTAAAATCTTGTTGACACTTTAATTACACCATCCACCTTATTTATATTATTTGGAAGCTGATAAGCTATTGTGAAAATTAACTGAATGATACATTTCTTTGAGTTTTGTTGGTATCTTCCGAATTGTGGTCGAGTAGCAGTCCTAGGATCCTAGATGAGTCAGGCAGCAGCAGATGCAGACGCCGGTGAACTCACTGCATTTCATCTTCAGTACTACCTTCTTCACTCAAAAGTAATGGTTCCGAGCTCACCCGAAGGGTCTTATTACACTTTCTCAAGTTATACCAGCTGTATCTTGATTTACAAAAGAATCTTCCTCAGAATAAAGCCCCATGGAAAAAGGTTATGTTCCCTACAAGATTAGGCACCTGGAGGATTGGAAGAACAATTACCTTGAACCACACATTATTTGGATCATTTGGCAAAAGGGAAAGCAACTTCCTCTAATCGGTGAGATTCAAAAAGTTTTCATCCAGAAGGAGAAATAGATAGCTCAAGAATGGGAACTTAAGTCATGCGAGAGATAAGAGAGAGGATAATCTGTGTTTTGAGATCCAGTGGCTCTGCAGATAGATTTTGGTTCCAAGCCTGAGCATTCTGACAAAGAAGAGTGAAACTTCATTCTTAAAGCCATGGAGCCAAATAGAACATTCCTACAGGGTGACAAACAGAAGTTTAATCTTCCCATACATTTCTGGTTTCTTTTATAAATAAAAATTTCAACTCAATCTTTCATTAATTTGTTCTGAAAACAAATCATTTATGATCAATCATGGAATATTTATTGTCAGTCTTGTTGAGTTACTGTGCTACATTTGTCTATGTTTTCTGTGTCCAGAATCTCCTGTTTTTAGCTATATGCCCCCCTTTTTATTTCTTATAGTACATGCATGAACAATATGGAAGTCTGACTTTAATTAGGCATTCACTTGCAAGCCACATCTTGAGCGTTTCAATGAGCACTGTTTTCACTGTTAATAATTCTTACTGAAAGAAGGGTCTTGCTTAGATCTAACTTGAATCTCCTTGATCTAAAATCAAAACCATGCTTGTCTATTTTTTGATGAGGAGAAACATTCATGCTTCCTACTTATAATTTCAACTTGGCTCATAGAAGAAATGGCAACTACCTACACCCCATCAAAGAGTTTTGGGGAGGGATATTGAAGAGCTTGACATCCATTTGACTGCCTTTCACACACGATGAAGTGTCTCTACAATCTGTTTTGCCCAAATTCTTCATTTCCTGATGGACTAGAAGAAACCATGTTCTTTGCTGCTTCCTGTCCCCTGAGTGTGACAATGTGCAGTAAAACCTACTTGGTACTCCTCCCCTAAGGGTACTCTATGGACTGGAAATATTAAAAAAGAAAAGAAAATGGTGGGCCAGGAGCCCTACTTTGGCCCCCAGTTGGAATTACATTTCTCTAGCATTTTTCCTGCACTGGAGATTTTAAAAAGTGGGAGAGAAGATTTGTTGATCTGGCCATTTTACGAAATGTTCCTGTTGGTCCCCATAAGCTAGGTCTGCATTGAGTGCATCCATCAGAGGTTGAAGAAGGTAGATGTCACAGGCTCCAACATCTAACATCGATATATTCTTGGAGAGATTGTTGTTCTTATAATTATTCTACGTGCAAAGTAAGGCTGTCTGCAGTAGTTAGCCCTCAACGAAATATTGAGTGTGCACCCATGGTGTAAGGCACTTTGTGAGATCCTAAAAAGAACAAGCCTGGCTGGGCGTGGTGGCTCACGCCTGTAATCCCAGCACTTTGGGAGGCCGAGGCGGGAGGATGACCTGAGGTCAGGAGTTCGAGACCAGCCTGGCCAATATGGTGAAACCCTGTCTTACTAAAAACAAAAAAAAATTAGCCAGATGTGGTGGCGGGCACCTATAATACCAACTAATCTGGAAGCTGAGGCAGGAAAATCATTTGAACCTGGGAGGCGGAGGTTGCAGTGAGCCGAGATTGTACCACTGCATTCCAGCCTGGGCGACAAGGCAACAAGAGCAAAACTCCATCTCAAAAAAACAAACAAACAAAAAAAACAAGCCCGGGTCTCTAGCCCCAAGATGTATCTCCGCTGATTCAAGCAACTTTACTATTTTCCTTAGGCATTAGTTTATAAGATATTTATAATTTGATAGCTTCCCTTGTGGATATTTCTAGTTTCTAAAACATGATTCTGAGCATGCACAGAGAATTCTGCTAGGGTCTCATCAAAATGAAATACAACTTCCTGATCTTGCAGAGTCAAAACTTTCCGGTTGTGTTAAACTTTAAAAATAGCTTCTTTCTCTAAACAACAGGCCCCTCTTTGGCTGTTAGTATAGCATCTGTGAGTAGATAATGCTCTCCGCCATTCTCACACTTCTAGAGCCATCCAGCTGGGAGCTGCTCTCCCTGACTCAAACACAGATGGGTCGTGCATCTTACCACTTGAGCCATCTATTTTGCTATTTAGTTAAAGAACAGCACGCAGGTCCAGGGCAGAGCTATTGAAGAAGTTAGATTAAATGTTACTGGCTGGTTCACATTGTAGTGCTTTACAGAATCTGGGGTATTACAATGTCTCCAGGGTTTATTTTTTTTCAATTTTTGGCAAAATGGCTTGAAGTTATATTGTTAGCACATTATGATACTACTCTGTCCCAGCTCCCTAAAGCGTTTTTCTGTTAATTTGGTTTTCTACTTCTTCTATTAGTTCATCAGTGAGTAGTAGTCTCTTGGGCTGAATATAATAAAGTGTTCAAGGTGAATGTAGAAAAATTACCTTTCTGTCTCAATAGGAACTGACACCCCCTCGAAAATCTATCAAGGAACTCATAAATAAGATCCATGTTTTAAAATTTGAAACAGAACATATACCATTCACATAGTATTTAAATTAATAAAAGAATACAGGCTGGGCACGGTGGCTCACACCTGTATTCCCAGCACTTCAGGAGACTGAGGTAGGCAGATTGCTTGAGCTCAGCAGTTAAGACCAGCCTGGGCAACATGGCAAGATCCTATCTCTACTGAAAATACAAAAATTAGTCGGGCATGGTGGCACACACCTGTAGTTCCAGCTACTCAGGACGCTGAAGTGGGAGGATCACCTGAGCCTGGGGAGGTTGAGGCTGCAGTAAGCTGTAATTGTACCACTGCACTCCAGCCTGGGTGACAGAGTGAGACTCTGTCTTAAAGAAAAAAAAAAGAGAGAGAGAGAGAAAAAAGAGGGATAGTATATTTGATTTCATAAAAACAACCAATAGTCTGGGTTTGGCAGCTCATGCCTGTAATCCCAGTGGTTTGGGAGGCCAGGCAGAAGGCTGACTTGAGGCCAACAGTTCGAGGTTACAGGGAGCTGGGATCATGCCACTGCATGCAAGCCTAAGTGACAGAGCGAGACCCTATCTCTAAATTAAAAAATAATAATAATAATCAAAATGTAGGCATTCATTCTATATTATGGACTATTTAAAAGACCCAGAGAGTGGAAGATAGAAAAGAACAAATTACGGGGAAGACCAGGTGATGAAAGAGATACAGAGAAATCCACACAAAGACAGGGAAACAAGAGAAAGATAAGCTCAGATAAACCAGGAACATAAAGCATAACAGCCCCAAACTATGGGGTTTTAATTTGTTGCTACTAAACAATGAAACATTTGCACAACTAGAGCATAAGTGAAGAAATTATCCTTGGGGACGTCATGCTAAAAATAGATAGTTGAGAAAGAACCTGAGGGCCAATGTTCTCCCACTCCTGATTTAAAGAAAGAAATATTAGAAAACAGGACAACTGAGTGTGCATTATTTAGGGATGAGGATCATTTTAGAGAGGAGTATCAAATAGGAGTTTGAAAGGGAAAAGAGTTAAGTCACAAGAAAAAAGGGTGTTCCTTTAAGCTGGTTTCTATACACCATATAATCAGCCTTTCCTATGAATCTGAAGATACACAATCTAAATGTGGCAGAAAACCCTTTAGTGAAAACACAGCAGTGATTCTAGCTAATCCAGAGTCCTTCCCCACCCCACCAGTGAGCCTCCCCATGTCACCCTGGTTCCCTGATAGAGTGACTCCTGGAACCCCAGGCTCTCCTTTTTGTAGACATCAGTGTGGCTATGGTAAGATGAGATACAGAAGGTGCTGGAGCCAACTCACACTGACTTGTGAGAACCATGTATTAGTCCATTTTCATGCTGCCAATAAAGACATTCCCGAGACTGGGCAATTTACAAAAGAAAGAGGTTTGATTGGACTTACAGTTCCACATGGCTGGGGAAGCCTCATAATCATGGCAGAAGGCAAGAAGGAGCAAGAACCATCTTACGTGGATGGCAGCAAGCAAAGAGAGAATAAGGAAGACACAAAAGCAGAAACCCCAGATAAAACCATCGGATCTCATAGACTTATTCACTATCATGAGGACAGTATGGGGGAAACCGCCACCATGATTCAATTATCTCCCACCAGGTCCCTTCCACAACACACAGGAATTATGGAACTACAATTCAAGATGAGATTTGGGTGGGGACACAGCCAAACCATATCAAACCAATTATTAAATGTACCAGAATTTGGAGAACTAGCTGTTAAACCACCATTATTAAAAATTAAATTGGGCCAGGCACAGTGGCTCATGCCTGTAATCTCAGCACTTTGGGAGGCCACGGTGAGTGGATTGCTTTAAGCTCAGTAGTTCGAGAGCAGCCTGGTCAACATGGCCAAACTCTGTCTCTACAAAAAAACACAAAAATTAGCTGGGCATGGTGGCACACACCTGTGGTCCTAGCTATTCAAGAGACAGAGGCTGGACAATTTCTTGAACCTAAGAGGTGGAGGTTGCAGTGAGCCAAGATTGTGTCACTGCACTCCAGCCTTGGCAACAAAGTGAGACCCTGTCTCGAAAAAAGAAAAAAAAAACTAAATTGCATAAATGTACAATTAAATAAATCATATTAATAGCAAAGGTAATAAATATTCAGCATTCATCATTTCCTAGTTATTTTCCTACCTTTGACTACTACCGATGCTCTTGGTAGTTATTTACTGAGTAAATAGTAGTTATTTACATTTATTCTGTGGGTTCAGTGGAAATACTATACAATGATGACTTCCCATCTCCATATGAAGTGACATGATATTGGTAGCTTGAAATTAACCACAGTGGGAGTATTTACACCACAGAGATCAGCAAATGCTACACATCAGTGGTTTGTTCCCCCCACCCCACTTTTTTCATTTTAGAGACTGGGTCTTGCTCTGTCCCCCAGGCTGGAGTGCAGTGGTGCAATCATAGTTTACTGCAGCCTCAAACTTCTGTGCTCAAGCAATCCTCCTGCCTCAGCCTCCCAAGTAGCTGAGGCTACAGGCGCTTGCCACCATGCCCAGCTAATTTTTTGTAACGATGAGGTCTCGCTATGTAGTGCTTTTAAATTTCTGACAGAACTAGAGGTTAAACATTTACCAACACACCACCAGATGGAGGGGAGAAGCAACTGCCATTGCTTTTACTGCAGATGTAAAAGTTGCTGTTTTGTATGAAGATAGGAAAATAAAGAACAAAGAGGGAAAAATGGGAGTTACCAGTGTCCCAGGTGTGCATTAATTATTTTTCCACCGCCCATTGCATCATGTTTGCTACCAACCCTATTGGCCAAAACAAGTCACATGGCCAGCCCAGAGTGAACACAGGCAGTCATGAACACCTTGGGACCATTCTTGAAATCAACACATTGCCCAAAAAACCAGAAATACTAACATCTTGATGTTTCTTTTACAGCATTTCTCCAATATCCTCTCTTCTGTTGAATAGAACAGCTGTGAACTTTGAAAAGAAAGAATAAAAATCAATGTGGTGTGTACATGTGCATGTGTGCACAAGCATGTGTGTGTGTGTTAGGGAGAGATGATTTCTAATAAGGAAACTACACAGAATGCTAATTTAAAATGGGCACAACAGAATAGGCACATCTTGCCAGCTACGTATATCATACATTCCTCCTGGGCACCTACTATGCTATCCCTCCATTTTTCTCCTTTCTTAATTATTCAGCATTTAATTATGTCTCTGTAGAGTTACAGGTGACCAGTAGATAGTTAGATAGGTAGGACAGACAGATAAATGGATGGATGGATAGCTAGACAGATAATTGTCCTGTCATATAAAATATTTTCACTCAGTTTATTCAGATATATTCTAAGATCTTAGGAGTATTTGACGCTTGTTTTTTGTTTTATTTTTTTTTTAATTTTTTAAGACAGTTTCACTCTGTCACGCAGGCTGGAGTGCAGTGGTGCAATCATGGCTCACTGCAGCCTTGAACTCCTGAGCTCAAGCGATATTCCCACCTCAGCCTCCCAAGTAGCTGGGGCCACAGGCGTGCACCACCATGCCCAGCAAATGTTTGTATTTTTTATAGAGATGGTGTTTCAACGCATTGCTCAGGCTAGTCTAGAACTCCTGGGTTCAAGAGATCTGCCAGCATCAACCTTCCAAAGTGCTGGGATTACAGAAATGTGCCATCACTCCCAGCCCCTCTTTCTTAAAGACTAAAAACTTAAAAGCTGTAGACCCAGTAAGTCATGTATCTATGTACCTCATGAGCGTTGGGCCCAAGAGAAAGTAACTGCCTGCCCATGTGATGTATTTTGAAGGGTATTAGGAAAACCCCCTTACTGCCCAAATACTCGTTCATTTCCCCAAAGCACAAGATGCATGCTTAAGAAAACTTCAAGTGAAACTTTTATCAAAGAGTTTTACAGCTATATATGTGTATACACACATGTATATAATGCCTTATGTATGTGTGTTTATATATGTATATATACATATGCACATACAGATACATATCTTGGCTGAATTCAGACCCAATAAAATGATGCATGAAATATGCACTTGGGTTGGGGCAAAAAAGGTGAGTATCAGAAGCACGGAGAAAAAAACATTGAAAAGGGATGTAAAAAGATTTTTTTAGTATAACCTTTCCTTATTGTAAAATTTAGCTGAAGTTAATTTACAAGTTAACTGATAGTCTGTTAGCTGATAGTGATTTTCCTGGGGTGCACATTGATGCCTGTGATATCCCCCATGTACCATGTGGGTGATGTCATTAATCATGGCCACCAAAAAGCACACTTGGTTCTCAAGAGGCTGTAATTTTGTCCAGTTGTGTTTCAGAGCATTGACGGAAGATCTGATGTTCATCCCACTGTGGGTGAAAGTACTGAATTAGCAGCTGCTAATTCAGGATATTCAGGATTATTATTTATTTCTAGCATTGCCTTTTTGCCACCACTACAATGGCCCTTTCAAAATAAAAATAACAACTTGTGAACTTTGTTAAGTTTTCTCCTTTTTAAAATCTTTACTTTGGGAAGCCAAGGCAGGAAGATCGTTTGAGCTCAGCAGTTTCAGATCAGCCTGGGCAAAACAGTGAGCCCCCATCTCTACAAAATAAAAATCAGCCATGCGTGGTGACAGGCGCCTATTATCCCAGCTACTTGAGGGACTGAAATGGGAGGATCGCTTGTGCCCAGGAGTTTGAAGCTGCAGTGAGCCATGTTCGCATCACTGCACACCGTCCTGGGCAACAGAGAAAGACTCTGTCTCAAAAAATAAATAAAATAAAAACTTTAGATTTTCAAATAATCTTGTGATTTCTCAAAAGGTGAAGTTAGTGGCCCTATCCTAACTTTAGCCCATTTTCCTGATATCTATCTTTTAAAAGACGTACCCCTTTCCATAAACTAATATCACTTCTTGCCTTACCGTAGAAGAGAATGTAGATTCAGGTTTCTAGTGCAAAACACCTTTATTTTTCAAGATTGAAGCTAAAAAGTCCTTCCCTTAATAATGTCATCTGTATCTTTCCATTTTCTAATAAGCAAGAGAAAACAATTTTCTGGGTCTTTTCTTTTCTTGCATTTATTCTGAGTTAAAACTTATTTTATCTTTGAACTACTCATGAAGAAAAGGCTGCTTAAGTCAAAATGAGCAAAATCCAAGGACATTTATGTGGCAGTATCTAAGATAAGAGTTTTCAGCAAGTTTATGAAAATCCACTTGCTTACAATTAATGTAAAAATATAAATACATAGCTGATGGGAATGTAAAATGATACAGCGTCTTTGGAAAACAATTTGGCAGTTTCTTCAAAATATAAACAGACACTTACTATATGATCCAGCAATTGCACTCCTAGATATCAATCCAAAAGGAATGTAAACATATGTCTGTCCAAAGACTTGCACACATAGCAGCATTATCAAAATAAAAAATTACAACCAATCCAAAAGTCCATCAGCTTGTATATTAAGCCATTCTTGCATTACTATAAAGAAATACTTGAGACTGGGTAATTTATAAAGAAAAGAGGTTTAATTGGCTCATGGTTCTGCAAGCTGTACAAGCATGGCACCAACATCACTTAGCTTCTGGGGAGGCCTCAGGGAGCTTTTACTCATGTTGGAACGTGAAGCGGGAGCAGGCAGTTCACTTGGTGAAAGCAAAAGCAAGAGAAAGACAGTGAGGGAGGAGGTGTCACCCACTTTTAAAGGACCAGATCTCACAAGAACTCACTGCCATGAGAACAGAACCAAGAGGATTATGCTAAACCATTCATAAGCGATCCACTCCCATTATCCAATCACCCCCGACCAGGCCCCACCTCCAACACTGGGGATTACATTTCAGTCTGAGATTTGGGCAGGGACAAATATCCACACCATATCAGCTGGTGAATGGATGAACAAATGGTGGTATATCCATACAATGAGCATTATTCAGCAATAAAATGGGGAGAAATGCTGATACGTCCAACAACATAAATGAACCTCAAAAGCATTATGCCAAGTGAAAGGGCCAGATACATAAGATCACATATCATATAACTCCACCTTTATGAAATGTCTAGAAAGGCAAAAACTATAGAGACAGAATGCAGATCAGTAGCTGCCTAGTGTTAGAGCTGGGAGTAAAAACCGTCATCAAATGGGCATGAGAGAAGCTTATGGATGATAGCAGTGGTCTAAAACTAAATTGTGGTGATGGCTGCAAAGTTTATGAATTTACTAAAGCTTTTCCAGCAGCATAATGAAAGTGGGTGATCTGTATGCTATGTAAATTATGCCTCAATAAAGCTGTTTTTCAAAAGGGCATACATAGCATTCTACCATTAGTAAGTAGAAGGAAAAATAAGAAAACACATCAATATCTCTGCCTTTACAAAAAAAGCACAAAAGGAAAGATAAACAAGAAAACCACAAAGTTGGCAATGTATAAAGGGAATGTGGCACTAGGAACTGGAGAGGAAGTGGCACTTGTACAAGTAGACTTTTCTGTACAGTTTTTCTTTTGGAAACATGACAACTTTCTACATAGTCAAAAAAATAATTAAGTTAATAAGAATGAGTTGAAGAAAATAAAATGAAGAGCAAACTGAAATCAACCCAATTAGATGACTAGTATAACCACTCAGATGGAAAGTAGAAAACGAACTAATTCTAGCAGCATATAAATACAATATTTCACTAATTTTAGCAGTGTATAAATACAATATTTGACCACCCTCCATTCATGATGGGATAATTGGGCAGAGAGGACATCAGAATTCCTAAACTTTTCTCAGAGGTCTGTTTTATGTAGTGGAAAGCATGAAGCAATCCTGAAGCTATTTTAGCTGTGTTATACAATTGAGTAAATATATAAATACGTCATTTTGGGGATCTAGAGTTTTCGCTGCAAAAAAAAAAAAAAAAAAAAAAAAAAAAACTCTGCGAGGATAGATAGAAATTAAAATTATTGGCCAGGCGTGGTGGCTCACGCCTGTAATCCCAGCACTTTGGGAGGCCAAGGTGGGTGGATCACAGGGTCAGGAGATCGAGACCATCCTGGCTAACACAGTGAAACCCTGTCTCTACTAAAAATACAAAAAATTAGCCAGGCGTGGTGGTGAGTGCCTGTAGTCCCAGCTACTCGGGAGGCTGAGGCAGGAGAACGGCAGGAACCTGGGAGGCAGAGCTTGCAGTGAGCCGAGATCAAGCCACTGCACACTCCAGCCTGAGTGACAGAGCAAGACTCCGTCTCAAAAAAAAAGAAAATTATTACTGTGAACTCATGAATTCTAAAATATGTATATGTTCACATGTATATGTATTTATGTATCTGCATATATGTCTGTAGGTATATAAGTTTGTAGGTAAGAAGTATAAATATCCTTTGACTTTTTAGATCACTCATCTGAAAGGTGCAAGAAGCAAAGATTCCCCAGTAGCAATGAACATGCCGCACATCCAGAGCTTGCTCTCTGATGCCTTCTTCCATTAAAAGGAACCAAGACACAACATAGAAATGGTTGAATTCAGGGCTGGGGCAGGTAGCTACAAGAAAAGCTTGGATGATCTCTTTATACCAGATATTAAGGAAGTGCTCAAAATGATGGAGGAATGTCATATATCACAAGAACACAGGAGCCAGCTTGGAGGAGCTTCACTAGTCAAATCCAGGGCAATTTGAACACCAAAATCTTGAAGTACAGTAGTGAATTATAAGTTTGAAAAAATAGTTTTCCATGAGTCCATAGCTATGATAAATACATCAGTAACTAGAGATTAGGGATGGTTCCTGCTGAAAGTAGGATACTAAGTGTCAAATGGTAAATGAGGAGGGAGTGCTACTATTGGAAAATAACCATTTCCCTATCATCGTAGTAAAGACCCGTTTTGCAGGAATCAGCAAAGACTGAACCCTAATGTAAACCATGGACTTTGGGTAACAATGATGCATCCATGTAAGCTCATCAGTTGTGACCAGTGTACCACTCTGGTGAGAGATGTTAATAACGGGGGAGGCTGTGCATGTGGGTAGCAGGAGGTACACAGAAAAGCTCTACATTCTGCTCAGTTTTGCTGTGAACTTGGAACTGATGTAAAAAAAAAAAAAAAAAAAAAAAAAAAAAAAAAAAAAAACCTATATTTTAAATGGGCCTGCATATATTGAGATATCAGCTGTAAGCTGTCTTTCTCACTATCTTTGGTTTTCAGACTAGGATGTAGCTCAATATTATCTCCTATGTACTTATTTTCCTCCACATACATCAAACTTTTTGAAACCGGCTTGAAATCTTTTATCTATTGAGAACATGTTTGTGCATTTCCTTTTCTAAGGTTAATTATTCCCTCAGTTCTAGCTTTTTTCTTTTTTTATTAATTAATAAACTTTATTTTTATTTTTGGGTTAACAGCAAAATTTGAGCAGAGAGTACAGGCAGTTCCCATATCCACTCCACTAATTGTGTCCCAAGTGTCATTTAAACTCTGCTTAACTTTTCTGCTGTTCATCTGTTGCTTTTATTAGGACATTTTCTTTTAGCCTCTCTTCCATTTTACTAATCACACTTTCCTGGACTCCTCTTGTTAATTTCTTATAATCCTCATGTCAGTTCTAAATATAAAAGAAGAATGGCTTTTATAAGAAAAGATAGAAGAGCAGCTTTACAACATCTGAGTAGAAAAATTGTTGTTTTAATGCAATAAAATTCTAAATACAAAGTAAAAAGAATAACTTGATCATAATAAAGAATGTGAAATGCTACTAATCAAAATATATCATTAAAGAAGGAATTGAGAAACCCACAAACTAAGAACTGTTTGCATTATATATGTCCCATAAAGCACAGAGCCAGAATATAAAACAAATTCCTACCACTTAAAAAGAAAAACTCTGAAAACCCATTAGAAAAGTGGGTGAAAAACTTGAATAGACACTACACAAAAAAGAATATCCAAATGATCAATAGAAATATAAAAAGATGTTTAACTTCTTCATCTTCAGGAAAATGCTAATTTAAATCATGATGAGATACCATTCTACACACACCAGTTCAGCTAAAATGAAAAAGAGCAATATCAAGTCCTGGCAAGTCCATGGGGCAACCAGATCATTCATGTACACGTGGTGGAGTTTAAATGAAATCACACTGGGAAACTGTGTGGCAGCATCTACTGAAGCTGTATATGTAGCTACTCTGTTCCCCTTCACACAAACATCTATAGCAGATAGGTTCTCAAATGTTCTTAGTCCCAGGAGTCATAGGAGCTCTGTGCAGGAAACTACCCAAATGTCCATCAACAAGAAAATGGATAAACACCGTGGTATCTGCACCCAGTGGAACGCTAGACAGCAACAAATATACCCAAACCAGAACCCACACAACAATGAGGAAACTCACAGGCCTAATGGCAAGCTATACTCCAGGGAGTCCGTATTCATGATTCCATTTACATAAAATATAAAATGAATTTTATAATTCAACTTATAAAATTGTCAAAATGAATGAATCTGTGGTGCTATTAAACAGTGGGTGCTCTCTTGAGAGCTGGATGGCAGCAAAAAGTACTTCTGATATGTGGCTGATACTCTGTGTGTTGATTTCAGTGCTAGGCACATGGGTGTGTTCAGTTTGTGAAAGCTCTTGGAGATGAACATGTATAATTTTTTGTGTTTTCTGTATGTATGTGTAATTTTAGTAACAACTTGGGGAAAAGAATGAAGTAAAATATACAATCTGACATTCAAAATTCAGCAACAATTATCAGTAAGCATATACGATGATAAGAAAATATGCTGTGATATTTTGCTAAAATTAATATTTCATTAGCCAGCCATCATGGCGGGTGCCTGTAATCCCAGCTACTCGTGAGGCTGGAGCAGGAGAATTGCTTGAACCTGGGAGGTGGAGGCTGCAGTGAGCTGAGATTGTGCCACATCACTCCAGCCTGGGCAATGGAGTGAGACTCCATTAAAAAAAAAAAAAAAAAACTATATTCAGTGTGTATTTTGTGTGTGTCTAGAAAACCTCAAATGACTGCATACAAAAAATTATTTAAAATTGGAAGGAAATAATGAAGAGGTAAAAGACAAGTTAAAATATGATTTTGCATTTTACTTTGCTTACTTGTATTTTACAGACTGTATATTCATATACATGAAAATGAGTGAATAAAATTTGGCAAAAAAAAAAAAATCTATGCACTGTACTAACAAAAGCATATCTCAACTGAGTAAAACCAGATACTTCATGAAATTGTTAAGCTGATTTCCAAAATCATCACTCCTCAGGTTGCTATTAAATATTCTGAATGATTTTTAAATATTACTTGATTTTCATATTTAAATGTAACACGTGATATTTTAAAACAAAACATGAAGATTTATTTTAAAAAAACAAATTAACATCACCAATGAGGGGCAAATGGGTAGTATGTGCCTGCAATTGTGAGGCAGAAACTCACGTAGTATTCTGGCCAAGAATGGATAACCTAAACGCAACCATGAAGAAACTTCAGACAAGCAAAAAATGGATGTTTTAGTTAAAAGTTGTTGGAGGGCCAGACTCCATTTTTCAAACATGTCAACGTCATTTTGGAAAGAAAAATAAAGAAAAAGTTCCAGATTAAAGGAGACTAAGGAGACATGACACTTAAATTCAATCCCTGAACAGAGGCTAGATCCTGTACATGAGAGAAGAAAATGCTAAAACATTTCGTTGGGTCAGTCAGTAAAATTGGAATACCAGTGGCAGATTAGATAGAAGTATTGTGTCAATATTAAGTTTACTAATCAGATAACATAGAAAAAAAACGAATAAATTCATAGACATACACAACCCACAAGACTATGAAGAAACAGAAAATGTGAGCAGATTAACAACATGTAAGGAGATTGAATCAGTAGTTAAGTTTCCCATCAAAGAAAAGCACTGCTGAATTCTACCAAACATTTAAAGAACTCATAGCAATCCTTAAGCTCTTCCAAAAAAAATTAAAGAGGAGGGAAACATTGATGAAAGAAATTAAAGACACAAATAAATGGAAAAGCATCTCATGTTCATGGACTGGAAGAACTGAAATTTGTAAGATGTCCATGTCCAAAGTGATCTACGGGCTCCATGTAATCCCTATCAAAATTCCAATAACATTTTTTCACAAAAATAGGAAAAAAAATCTTTAAATGTTACGTATCACAAAAAGTATCAATTAGCCAAAGCATTCTGAGCAAAAGAACAAAGCAGGAGGCATCACAGTAACTGATTTGAGAATATACTACAAAGCTATAGTAATAAAAACAGCATGGTAGTGGTATAAAAACAGACATATAATCTAATGGGACAGAATAAAATCCCAGAAATAAATCCATGCATTTATAGTCTATGTACTTTAAAAAAAAATACTAAGGACTTACAATGGGGAAAAGATAGTCTTTCTAATAAACGATGCTGGAGAAACTGGATATCCACATGCCGAAGATTGAAATTAGACCCTCATCTCACACAATATGCAAAAATCAACTCAAAATGGACTGAAGACTTAAATATAAAACCTACAATTGTAAAACTAGAAGAACACATAGGGGAATAGCTTCATGACGTTGGTCTAGGCAATAATTATTTTCATATGACCACAAACACATAGGCAGCAAAAGTAAAAATAGACAAATAGGACTGCATTAAACTAAAAACCTCTGCATAGCAAAGAAAACAACTAGCAGAGTGAAGAGAAACCTACAGAATGGGAGAATATATTTGCAAATCATAAATAGCCTCCAAAACATGTGAGAAACTCAAATAACTCAAAAGTAAAAAGACAAATAACCTGAATTTAAAAATTAGCAAATGACCTGAATAGACATTTCTCAAGAGAAGACATACAAATAACTAACTAGGTATGTGAAAAAGAAATGCTCAGCCAGGGCATGGGGGCTCCTGCCTGTAATCCCAGCACTTTGTGAGGCCGAGGCAGGTGGATTGCCTGAGATCAAAATTCGAGACTGGGGTGGCCAACATGGTGAAACCCTGTCTCTACTAAACATACAAAAATTAACCAGGCATGGTGGTGGGCACCTGTGATCCTGGCTACTTGGGAGGCTGAGGCAGGAGAATCGTTTGAGCCCAGGAGGTGGAGTTGCAGTGAGCCAAGATTGCACCACTGCACTCCAGCCTGGGCGACAGAGTGAGACTCTGTCTCAAAGAAAAAAAAAAGGCTCAACATCTCTAATCATCAGGGAAATGCAAATTGAAACCCCAATGAGATATTACCTCACACCTGTTAGGATGGCTATTACCTGAGAGATAAAAGATAACAAGCATTGGCAAGAATGTAGAAGAGAGGGAAGATTTGCACACTGTTGGCAGGACTATAAATTAGTACATCAATTGTGGAAAATAGTATAAACGTTACTCAGAAAACTAAAAATAGAACTGTCATATGATCCGACAATCCCACTTCTGGGTATATATCCAAAGAAAATGAAATGAGTGTATTGAAGAGATATCTGCAGTCTTATGTTCACTGCAGCGTTATTCACAATAGCCAAGATATTGAATCAATCCAAGTGTTCAGAAAATGTGGTGTATATGCACGACAGAATACCATTCAACCTTTAAAAACACAGACATCTTATCATTTGTGACAACATGGATGAACGTGGAGGACGTTATCTTAAGTGAACTAAACCAGGCACAGAAAGACAAACTGATGACTTCATTTATATGTAGAATATTTTTTAAAAGTCAAACTCATAGAAACAAAGAGTTAAATGATGGTTACCAGAGACTGTGGGTATGGTAATTGGGAAGATGTTGGTCAAAAGAAACAAAATTTCAGCTAAACAGGAGGAATGAGTTCAAGAGATCTATTGAACATCAAGACTATAGTTTAAAACAATGTATTGTATACTTGAAAATTGTTAAGAGATTTTAAGTATTCTCACCACAAAAAAGTATGTGAGGTAATGCGTATGCAAAATGACTTTATTTAGCCATTCCACAAAGTATATACGCATATCAAAACATTATGTTGTACACCATAATATATGTATAATTTTTACTTGTCAATTAAAAAAAAGAATAAGTGGTTGGGCGCGGTGGCTCACGCCTATAATCCCAACATTTTGGGAGGCCGAGGTGGGCAGATCATATGAGGTAGGGAGTTCGAGACCAGCCTGATCAACGTGGAGAAACCCTGTCTCTACTAAAACTACAAAATTAGTCTGGCATGGTGGTGCATGCCTGTAATCCCAACTACTTGGGAGGCTGAGGCAGGAGAATTGCTTGAACCAGGGAGGTTGCAGTGAGCCAAGATTGCACCATTGCACTCCAGCCTGGACAACAAGAACAAAACTTCCTCTCTAAAAAAAAAAGAAAAGAAAAGAAAAAGTAGCTAAATGTACTGTATTTGTTAAGTGTACTGTGGTTATAAAGGAGAATCCCTATTTTTAGGAAATATGCTGAGTATTTTCCCCTCAAATGGTTCATAAATATATATACATATATCTAGTTTACACATAAATACATATGCAGATATAGATGATGTATTCTTAATGTATATATAAAAAGAGACTGAGAATAGTGAAGCAAATGGGGTAAAATGTTAACAATGTGTGAATCTGAGTAAACTCCTGCAAATTTTTTATGTTTGAAATAATTTTCCAAACTTTAAAACTGGAGTTTAAAATTCTAAAAGTTATCTTTCACTCCCATCTCCTCTTCCAAGGAGTAAGCCAATATTAACAGTTTTATATGTGTATTTCTAGATCCATGTCTATGTTTTCTATTGTGGTAAAATATATATAACATAAAATCTACTATTTTTAAGTGCACAGTTTAGTGCATTAAATACAAAAATCTGGAGCTCTTCTTGAATTCGTGTGTCATCCTTGTTCAGGGGCCAAGTCAATTTTGTCTGTATTATTCCAATTTTAGTATATGTGCTGCTGAAGCAAGTACTCCATGCATTTTTAAACATACATGTTCCAATATTATAAATGTAACCATATTGTACCAAAAAAGAAAATGAAAAAGAAAGATGTTCCTAGTAAAATGAGAACAACTATGTCATCACCAGCAGAACTGCAGAAATGTTAAAAGAATCTCTTCAGGCAGAAAGAAAATAACGGATGAAAATTTTAATTTACACAATGTAATAAAGAATACTGGAAATGGCAAATATAAAAACATATTTTTCCTACTTAATCTCTTTAAAAGATATTTGACTATTTAAAGCAAACATAACAAAGTCTGTGGCGTTCATTATCTACATAGAAGTAAAATATATTACAACTATGACACAGGACAGGAGGAGCAGAATGAAAGTATGCTGTTGTAAGTTTCTTACATGTCATGTGAAATGATACAATGTTATCTGAAAGTAGACTGTGATTAGTTAAATATTGTAAACCCTAGAGCATCCACTAAAAAGAAACCATACAAAAGAAGTATTGCTAGTAAGCCGATAGTGGAGAGAAAGTAGAATCTAAAAAGTATTTGATTAATACAAATGAATAAAGGAACAAAGGAAAAAGAAAACATAAAATAGATGGGACATAGGGAAAACAAATATCAATATGGTAAATTAAAACCCAACTATATCAATAATTCTATTGAATGTAAATGGTGTAGACACTCCATTAAAAGACTGTCAGATTGGATGAAAAAGCAAGACCTAACTGTATGTATATTGTCAATAAGAAACTGACTTTAAATATAAAGACATGGACAGGTTAAAAAAAGAATAACAAAACATTCCCGAAAATGTTACAAAAAAGTAAAAAAATGTTATGCAAGCATTAAGCAAAAGTAAGAAAACCGGCTATATTAATATTATACAAAGTAGATTTCGTATTAGGGGATCGTAATGGGAAATGGATCAGAAAACACAACAATGCTCACAGAACTTCAAAATATATGAAGCAAAAACTGATAGTAAAAGAAGAAATAGACACAATTACAGTTATGAACTTCAACACTGCTCTCTCAATAATTGTTAAAATATGTGGGAAGAAAACCAGTAAGGATGCATGAAACTTGAACAACACTACTAACTACTTAAATTCATTGGCATTTATAAAACACTCACCCAATAACTGCAGAATAAACATTATTTTCAAGTGTACATGGAGAATTTATCAAGATAGACCATATTGGGTCCATAAAACACGTCTCAATACAATTTAAAGGATTAATTTCTAAAATATATTCTCTGACACCAATAAAAAAATCACAAGTGAAATAAGAAAATATTTTGAATGGCATGAAAATGAAAGCATATTCCCACACATAGAAAAAGTTTGGGAATCATTTAAAGCAGTGCTAAAAGGAAATTTTTAACTTTTTTTTTTTTTTTTTTTTTTTGGGAGAAATGGCTTTCCCTGGCCCAACGGCTGGGGTAAGGGTGGGTGGTCCATGTTCCCTGCATC
>NW_016804262.1:954477-966779 GCF_001698545.2 Rhinopithecus bieti
ATAGGAACACTTTTACACTGTTGGTGGGACTGTAAACTAGTTCAACCATTGTGGAAGACAGTGTGGCGATTCCTCAAGGATCTAGAACTAGAAATACCATATGACCCAGCCATCCCATTACTGGGTATATACCCAAAGGATTATAAATCATGCTGCTATAAAGACACATGCACACATATGTTTATTGTGGCACTATTCACAGTAGCAAAGACTTGGAATCAACCCAAATGCCCATCAGCGACAGACTGGATTAAGAAAATGTGGCACATATACACCATGGAATACTATGCAGCCATAAAAAAGGATGAGTTCAGCTGGGCGAGGTAGCTCACGCTTGTAATCCCAGCACTTTGGGAGGCTCAGGAGGGCAGATCACAAGGTCAGGAGATTGAGGCCATCCTGGCTAACACAGTGAAACTCCGTCTCTACTAAAAATACAAAAATTAGCAAGGCGTGGTGGTCGTTGCCTGTAGTCCCAGCTACTCGTGAGGCTGAGGCAGGAGAATTGTGTGAACCCAGGAGGCAGATCTTGCAGTGAGCCGAGATCGTGCCACTGGACTCCAGCCTGGGCAACAGAGCAAGACTCCGTCTCAAAAAAAAAAGGACGAGTTCATGTCCTTTGTAGGGACATGGATGCAGCTGGAAACCATCATTCTCAGCAAACTATCGCAAGAACAGAAAACCAAACATCGAATGTTCTCACTCATAGGTGGGAATTGAACAATGAGAACACTCGGACACAGGAAGGGGAACAAAACAAACTGGGGCCTGTTGTGGGGTGTGGGGAGGGGGAAGTGATAGCATTAGGAGACATTCCTAATGTAAATGAAGAGTTAATGGTTGCAGCACACCAACATGGCACATGTATACATATGTAACAAACCTGCACGTTGTACACATGTACCCTAGAACTTAAAGTACAATAATAAGTAAGTAAGTAAGTAAATAAATAAACAAATAATCCTATCTTTGGAAATATACATGTAAAACTGTCATTATGCAATGGCAACGTGGCTGTTGATACAGAAAATCCTAAGGAATCTACCAAAAAGTAACCACAGCTAACTAAGAAGTAAATTTAAACAAGGTCACAGGATACAAGGTCAACACACACAAATCAATTATATTTCCATACGGTAGCAACAAACAATTGGAAATTTACATTTTAACAATGTGTTTAAAATGGCATCACAAAATATGATTTATTTAGGAATAAGCATAACAAAATAATGATGGTATATATAGTAACCAAATCAGCCTTTTCCTTTTCAGCAGTCTTCCGTTATCTATAGTCAACTGCAATCCAAAAATAGGAAGATATTTTGAAAGAGAGACCACATTCACACAACTTTTATTACAGTTTATTGTTATAATTCTTTTATTATTAGTTACTGTTACTCTCTTACTATGCCAAATTTATAAATTAAACTTTATCATAGGTAAGTAGATATTAAACAAAAATAGGATATATAGGGGTCAGTACTCTCCATAGTTTGATGCATAGCTGGAGTTACTAGAACGTGTCCTCTGCAGATAAGTGTAGGCAACTGCACAGAGAAAAGTCCAAGACTTTGCTGAGATAAATTAAAGAATATCTCAATAAATAGTGAGACATACATGTTCATAGTTCAGTTGATTTGGTATTGTTAAGATGTCAATTCTCCCCAAATTGTGAGTCAGTGCTATCCCAATCAAAATCAAGCTGAATTTTTTACGTAGAAATTTATGTAGATTTGCAGGCGGGGCGTGGTTGCTCACGCCTATAATCCTAGCACTTTGGGAGGCCAAGGCAGGCAGATCACCTGAGGTCAGGAGTTCGAGACCAGCCTGGCCAACATGGTGAAACCCCTAAAAATACAAAAATTAACCAGGTGTGGTGGCGTGCTCCTGTAACCCCAGCTACTCAGGAGACAGGCAGGAGAATCACTTGAACTCAGGAGGCAAAGGTTGCAGTGAGCCAAGATAGCACCACTGCACTCCAGCCTGGGTGATGGAGCAAGACTCTGTCTCAAAAAAAAAAAGAAAGAAAAAATACGTTTATGTAGAAATGCAGAATCCTAGAATAAGCAAAACAATTTTGAAAAAAAAAAGAACAATCACTGGTTAATTTCAAGGTTTACTGTAAAGCTAAAATAAGACAGTGGGATGTTAGCATAAGCATAGACATATAGATCCATGAAACTGAGAGTTCAAAAATAGGCCCACACATAAATGGTCAATTGGTTTTCAGTTTTTAATAAAAGTACTAAGGTATCAAAAGGGAAACGGTGATTCTTTCTCTTTCTTTCCTTTTTCTTTCTTTTTCTTTCTTCTTTCTTTCTCTCTCTCTCTTTCTTTTTTTTTAAACATGGTCTTGCTCTGTTACCTAGGCTAGAGTTCAGTGGGATGATCACAACTCCCTGTAGCCTCAACCCCTTGGACTCAGCCTCCTGAGTATGTGCTGCCATGCCCAGCTAATGTTTTAATCTTTTGTAAGGGGTCTCCCTATGTTGCCCAGGCTGGTCTCCAACTCCTGGCCTCAAGTGATCCACCTCAGCTTCCCAAAGTGCTGGGATTACAGACATGAGCCACCGTGCCCCAAAATGCCCTCAATCTTCGACACAAAATGTATTCTAGAGAAGTTGACACAAAATGTATTCTAGACCTAAATGAAAATCTAAAACCATAAAACTTCAGCAAAACAGGAGGGAAAACCTTTGTGATTAGGGCAAAGATTTCTTAGATGGGACAAAAAGTGTACAAACCACGCATAAAAAAATTAGCACATTGGAGATATCATCAAAATGTAAAACTTCTACTCTTCCACCTTATGTTGTTGTTGTTGTTGTTGTTGTTGTTGTTGTTGTTGTTTTCGAGACAGAGTCTCACTCTGTCACCCAGGCTGTCGTAGGGTGTCGCGATCTCGGCTCACTGCAACCTCCACCTCCCAGGTTCAAGCAACTCTCCTGCCTCAGCCTCCTAAGTAGCTGGGATTACAGGCACCCACCACCATGCCTGGCTAATTTTTGTATTTTTTTTTAATTAGAGATGGGGTTTCACCATGTTGGCCAGGCTGGTCTTGAACTTCTGACCTCAAGGTATCAGCACACCTCAGCCTCCCAAAGCGCTGGAATTACAGGTGTGAGCCACTGCACCCAGTCTCTTCCATTGTACATTAAGTGAAATAAGCCAGGCACAGAAACGCAAATACTATATGATCTCACTCATATGTGAATCTAAAAAGTTATCATAGAAGTGGAGAGTAGAACAGTAAGCAGTTACCAAAGGATGGGGAGGGGTCGAGGACAGGAGAGATGGGGAGAAGTTGGTTAAGGGATACAAAGGTACAGTTGGATAGGAGGAATAAATTCTGGTGGTCGATTGCGCAGCACAGTGACTCCAGTTAACAATAATGTATTTTATATTTCAAAATAACTAGAAGAGAGGTTTTTGAATGTTCTCATCACAATGAAATGATAACTGTTTAAGGTGATAGATATGCTGATTACCCTGATTTGATCATTACACAATGTATGCATGTATCAAAATACCACACCGTACCCCACAAATATGTATAATTACTGTGTGTACACAATACCCTATAAATATGTACAATTATTATGTATCAATCACAAATGTTAAAAAATTTTCTGTTCCTCAAAATCATCCGGGTGTGGTGGCTCACACCAGTATTCCTAGCACTTTGGGAAGCTGAGGTAGGCTGATCACCTGAGGTCAGGATTTCGAGACCAGCTTGACCAGGATGGCAAAACCCCATCTCTGTCAAAAATACAAAAATTAGCCGGGTATGTTGGCGCATGCTACATGTAATCCCAACTACTCAGAAGGCTGAGACGTGAGAATCGCTTGAACCTGGGAGACAGAGGTTACAGCGGGCTGAGATCAGGCTACTGCGCTCCAGTCAGAGCAACAGAGCGAGACTCTGTCTAAACAAACAAGCAAAAAAATACAGTTAAGAAAGTAAAAAGGCAAAACACAGATTAGAAAAAAAAACTTGCAAAATATATATCTAAATAAAGGGCTTATATCCAGAATTTGTAAAGAATATCAAGCTTCAATAATGAGGCACATTACTTGATTTTTTTAATTGATAAAAGACTGGAATAGACATTTCCCCTATACTAATGGCAAGAAAAGCACATCTAAAAAACACTCAACATTATTAATCAGTAGGGAAATGCAAATAAGACCACAATGGGCTACCGCTACACACCCTCTACAATGGCTAAAATTGTTTGAATTGGCAATATCAAATGTTGACAAGGTTGTGAAGCACCTGGGACTCTCATACACTGCTAATAGGAATGCAAAATGGTCCAGCCACTTTGGAAAAGTGTGTCAGTTTCTTATGAAGTGAAATATATATTTACCATATCATTCTGCAATTCTATTCCTAGATATTAACCCAAGAGAAACAAAAATATATGTTCACTTGAAGACATAAATGTTCATAACAGCTTTCTTCATAATAATCCCAAACTGGAAGCCCATCAAAGGTCATCAGCAAGTGTATGGAAAAGCAAATTGTAGCACACCAGTTGGCAATGTAAAGGAACAAACTGATACATGCAACAACATACCACAATACACCACAATACATTATATTTTGCTTGTTATTGCTTTTACTTCCCCTCCCACCACACTTCTACCACTGTAAATGCCTTGAAATCAGGAATCATTTCCTCTTTTCCATTATATTTCCAGTGCCTAGCACAGGACATGATACATAGTGGGCGCCCAGTAAATATTTGTTGCCCATGAAGTTCTTATTTACGCCAGGTCTGCCTGTATAATCTCAGGTAATGGGTTCTTTTCTCATGCACTCTGTCTTGGGGAAGACAAGTAATTCATTTTCCTATAAAAGTACACTAACTCAGGCTGGGCGCAGTGGCTCTCAGCTGTAATCCCAGCACTTTGGGAGGCCGAGGCAGGTGGATCACCTGAGGTCAGGAGTTTGAGACCAGCCAGACCAACATGGTGAAACCCATCTCCACTAAAAATACAAAAATTAACCAGGCATAGTGGCAGACACCTGTAATCCTAGCTACGTGGGAGGCTGAGTCAGGAGAATCACTTGGACCGGGAGGCAGAGGTTGCAGTGAGCCAAGACTGCACCATTAACTCCAGACTGGGCGACAGAGTGAGACTCTGTCTCAAAAAAATAAAAAAAATTTAAAAAGTACACTAATTCCTTGTTTGATTACATTAACGTGTGTGTGTGTGTGTGTAAAATAAAGCTCCAGAAGTGAGCTCTTTTTTGTGGCACATTTCAGGGACTTACAGCCTTCTGACTTCGGGATGACTGCTTGGCAGAGTTTACAGGGATGGTAATCAAAGCCCCTGGACTCCCACTTCCTCCTCCTTTCCTCTTGATCCACAAGAGGTTTGAGCCAAGGTTCTCTCGGCCCTCCTTTTTAGGCTCAGGCTCTGTGCCAGCTCCAGCCCAGTCCCAGGGCTCAAATTATTTGCTCCTTTGCCCAAGCTTTAGGAGCCAGCTTGCAATTTGGATTTTACAATATGTTCTTACTCTTTCGAGTGTGGTTGGACTCATCGATATTCATGAGCTTGCAAAGAAGAGGTTCTAGTCCCCAGGGAGGCTGGGTGGTGGTAGAAGGACCCTTTCCTCAGTCTCACTACGGCACCGGCCAGGCTACCATCTGCACAGAGAATAGCTGTACAGATGCTTCTTGAAGAAATCCTTAGGCTTCTTCCAGATGGGACACCTTGAGTTTGGGTATTTTGGCCTCCAGAGATGAGTACTCAGAAGTCCATGTCACCGTAGAAGATACAATTTTCTATCTCTTGGGGACTCTGATGTGGTTTTCATTCAGTTTTTTAAAACTGTGTTCCCAGGTCCCACATCCCACAGCAGCTAAGAAGATACGCCAGGGCAGAGAGCAGTGTCCTCAGTGATAGAGGTTGCTGCAGTTCAATGGGCCAGCAGCCAAGGAGATTGCTTTTTTGTGGGGGGTGGAATAGATTACTATTTCTGCTTGTGTGGGATTTTATTTCTGGTTAGGTCATGAACTTCTGATGCACACATGTCTTTGCTTCTTTTAATTCAACTAATTCATTTTCCAATAGTATGCTAACTCCTTGTTTGATGACATTAACGTGTGTGTGTGTGTGCACATGTGAGTGTGTGTGTGTGTAAAAGCTCCAGAAGTGAGCCCTTTTGGTGGCACATTTCAGGGGCTTCCAGCATATGAGGGCCTCCTTCTAGCTACAGTAAGATTATAATGCTAGAATGATTCTTCACATTTTAGTACACACTGTGCTAGGCACTGCGTTAGGTGTTTTGCAAGGTTTATCTGCTTTAATCCTTACAACACCCATGTGTGGCAGAATAGTATAGACCCACTTCACAGACAAAGAAACTGAGGTTTATCAAGACCAATTAATTTGCCCAAAGTCACCTCCAGGAATGATGGAGCTGGCTTTCAACCTCAACGACCTAATGCCAGAACCATTCCTTTTTTCTCCATGTTTTGAGATTGATGATTCAGTTCTTGGAATAAGACTATCCAACAGAGAGGAAGGACAGCAGCTACCTCTAATTCCATGTTATTGGTTGCAGATGAGCCACACACTGCTCTAAGGTAAGGGTCAAAGTGTCTGGACTCTGACTTAGGGTATTGGTTAATTTTTTGCAGAAGTTACTGCTTTGTCTTTCTCAAACATCCTGTAACCTAGACCCACAGGAACTTGACAAAGCCTCCCATGGTATGAAGTGCCTGTGTGGTTTTCTAGGAGCCTGTGAAGAACTGCAGCTCTGGTGGGAGGACAGCCCTCTGCCCTTCTGAAAAAGCACTGGCAAGAGCTATTCCTTCCTTGGTTCATCAAATATGGTTAAGCAGCTGGGCATGGAGCCTCACACTTGTAATCCCAGCTACTCGGGAGGCTGAGACAGGAGGATCACTTAAGGCCACGAGTTTGAGACCAGCCTGGGCAACATAGCAAGACCTTGTCTTCAAAGAAAATATATGATTAAATACCTCTTTCTGGGTGTGAGAAAGACAGCAACAGATCCTACTTTCATATATCTTACAGGCTGGAAGAAAAGACAGACAATTAAATTAACAAATACTAGAAGGAACCATAAGAGTAATGCCAGGGGAACTGCTGGGTGCAAAAGGAGTATAGCACCCTAGGAGGATGCTTCTGCTAAAGAGATGTAACAGACATCAGGGTAGGGGCAATGGAGAGCCATCTCCAGTACACAGGGGCAAACCCTAGGGTCTGCCCCAGCCATGAAAAGAAGCAGAGTAAGACCACTGGGGGCTGAGGAGGGCATTATCTGTAGCTGTCTCAGGACATTTTAAATCACCATCGAAGACATTGTGTGAGCTCTCTTGGATACTGCAAGAGAAAAAGACATCCGGGAGTTGCAGGATGCTGGTACTTCTGGCTGGTAGGCACCCAGAGCCCAGCATTTTAAATTCTCATTGTGCTTGTCAACCACACTGCTAACTGGCTTTGATCTGTAGAAGCTTGATTATAACTAGCCATTGCTAAAAGAAGTTTCTTTTTCTAAATATAATTTTTTTCATATATGGGAACTGCTATCCTCCTAGGGAGAGTAATTCATTTTCCAAGGTTGATTTTCTTTTTTTTTTTTTTCTTTCTTTTTTTTTTGGACAGAATCTCGCTCTGTCACCCAGACTGGAATGCAGTGGCGCCATCTCAGCTCACTGCAACCTCCGCCTCCCTGGTTCAAGTAATTCTCATGCCTCAGCCTCCTGAGGAGCTAGGATTACAGGCATGCACCACCACACCCGGCTAATTTTTGTATTTTTAGTTGAGACGGGGTTTCACCATGTTGGTCAGGCTGGTCTCAAACTCCTGACCTCAAGTGATCCACCTGCCTTGGCCTCCCAAAGTGCTGAGATTATAGGCATGAACCACCAGGCCTGGCTCCAAATTTGATTTTTCTGAGAAGTAAATTCCCACCGACTTTGAAAGACTAGCTGGAAGTGACTTGACAAGCCAGGGACTGCTGCAATAATTAAAGACCTCAGGGTTCTCCAGCTTTTTATCAAGTACCCCAACAACAGACGAGAGTAAAACTCTAGAAAGTTTGGAATATTGCTACAAGCTCTCAGAAATTTCTTTGAATTTCTTATTTTATTTAAAAATATTATGTAAATTTTGTGTTGATTGTGTAATATATCAGAGATTACTTTAAAGGAAAACAGTACATTGCCATAAAATCTCTGAGTAGTTAATGCTCCCATAAAATGAGCAGGCTGCATGCCCCAGGGTGAGAAAACCCTTTTCACTCTGTCATTATAATTTGCATTTTTTAACAGTAAAAACCATCACTAAGTATATGAAATGCAGAGTAAAATTTGAAAATATTCCACAATGTTTAACATTTTTTTCTTCTGGGAAAATGATCCCAAATCTAAATTAAAAACCTGGGGTTCATCCTAAATCTCTTTGAATTTCTGTTTTGTTTCCCTCCTCCCACCCCAACAATTAGGTGTATTTCAGTGTAATTTAGACAAAGTGCAAAGAAAAACAATATCCTTCTAAATCAAGACAGAATTCTTCACAGAATTATCTGAAAGTCAAAATACTTAAAGTTTAAAATAGGTGATTAAGGTTCTGGAGATTTAACTTCTATTTTCAACTCCCCTGTTGACTTTAGGAAAGCATCCATTCTTTTAGAAAAGCATGTATTCTGTAGTTTTCTGATCAGTAGTTAGAAGAATAATCCTGACTTGTATGAAAATAACAATAAAATAACAGAAGTTAGAATAATTTTTAACTTTTATTCTAAGTTAAACATTATTCTAATTCTAAAAATTTGAATTTTTTAAACATATATCAGTGACTCCCTGTGTGCCATTCTTGACCATACTTTGAACATACATCAGTGACTACTCTGTATACTATTCTTGACCGTACTTTAAACATACATCAGTGACTATGCCATATGCCGTTCTTGACCATGTTTTTCTAAGTGTATTTGAGAAGTTTGATGAGCACCTGATGTGGTTTCTCTCTGTGTCCCTACCCAAATCTCACGTTGAATTGTAAATCCAGTGTTGGAGGAGGGGCGTGGTGGGAGGTGATGGAATCATGGTGCAGACTTTCCTCTTGTTGTTCTAGTGATAGATTTTCATGAGGTCTGGTTGCTTAAAAGTGTGTGGCACCTCCTCCTTCTTCTTCTCTCTCTCTCTTTCCCTGTCTCTCCCTCCCTCCCTCGCCCTCGCCCTCGCCCTCACCCTCGCCCTCGCTCTCGCTCCCCACCCCCTGCTGGCCATGTGAAGATATGCCTGCTTCCCCTTTGCATTCTGCCATGATTGTGAGTTTCCTGAGGCCTCCACAGCCATGCCTCCCATACAGCCTGCAGAACTGTGAGTCGACCTCTTTTCTTTATAAATTAGAAGGCTCTTTTCTTTACAAATTACCCAGTCTCAGGTAGTTCTTTATAGCAGTGTGAGACCGGACTAATATAGCACAATTCTGATAGGACAGGACTTCCTATTCTCCTGGGAACAGATGAGAAATGTAAGGGAAAAGGATGAGCAGTCCTGCCCAAGGTGACTTGGTAGCCACTGAACTGGCCAACATATGACTATTAATGTCTCTGATGTCCACTCATGGCAGACAACAGCACATCCAAAAGTTAGCAAAAGTTTGGCTGACAATTTCGAACATATGATCAAAGACTCCCTGAATTTCATCCTTTTAATTATTGCTCAAGAAGACTGACAAAATAAAAGGAAGGCTCGGTGCGATGGCTCACACCTGTAATCCCAACTCTTTGGGAGGCCAAAGCAGGTGGATCCGTTGAGCCCAGGAGTTCAAGACCAGCCTGGCCAACATGGAGAAACCCTGTCTCTACTAAAAATACAAAAATTCACTGGGCCTGGGGGCACATGCCTATAATCCTAGCTACTCGGGACTGAAGCATGAGGATCGCTTGAACCCGGGAAGCAGAGGTTGCAGTGAGCTGAGATTGTGCCACTGAACTCCTCAAATCTATAACTTATTTTTCTTCAATCACAATGCAGAAATTGGTATCAACAAATGAACTTTAAATAGAGAATATTTGGTCATGTGCTATTAAAATAGATAAATATTCTATTTTTAAAACAGTGCAAGAGCTAAAATAAGCCACGTAATGTAAATAAATGAATTCATTAGGAATATGAATAAATTCAACCTTCAAATCAAATTGTTTGCATAGTAAAATTGTCTTTTTTGTAAACACAACAACAGAACTGTTAAATATTTAGTTGTAGGTACTAAGAATTATTTTTATAGCCATATTCCTTTAAGTAAATTTGTTAACTTTAACTGTCTTAAATTTAGGAATCATTCAAAAGATTTCTTAGACAATATTGAAGAAAATAAAATCCTATTACTCATGCAAAAAGTGTTCCCTCTTGCCTTGGTAAAAAGAGTAAAATATTACATAAATTATTATAGTACCCTGAAAGGTTATTATATTTAATTGATAAATATCATAGATAGAAATGGTACAGGAAACAAGCTAGATATACAAACTGACATTTTATTGTGCACATAAGATTCTCATTAGTCAGGTGTTAGATGTGTTTGTATCATATGACATACCTATTGACATTTTCCTTAATCTCATTTATTTATTTATTGCCTTCATAATAACCCTGGTGCCCTGAAAGTAGAGTCTCACAAATTTAATCGTTTACTATTGGATTGCATTTTCATATTTACTGGGCTATTTAGTAAAAAGACCAGGGGAAATCTTTATGCCAGATTGTCACATGAAATTAAATCTATATCCTTAAAAATGAAATGGGGCACTCAGCACATGGCTGTGCTCGTACAGAATTAGATCTAGCATTGTTTCTGGTTTTCCATGTTGCTAAGAACTATTTCTTGCTGTCTGGAAAATTCCTGTCTGAAATTATCTATGCAATATTTCATTCAAATTACAAGATGGAATAATCTTTTACATTTCGCTTCTAGAACTTCTATGTAAATAGGCCCATTAGCCTAAAGACAGAACACTAGCTTATATATGTAGTAAGACAGACATAAATAGAAAAAGCACTATATTTCTGTTTAGCCATCTATTGTTGATGCTAATTGTCAAGTATAATCTTTTGCCTGATTTAAATTGTTAATGCTTGAAAATCTATTTCTTGAAATTGGCTCCTTGTCATGAATATCAAGGCATGTGAATTTCAAATAACCTGAAGGAAGCAGGATCATTTTAATTACCCAGCAGTTATAATAGGATTTTTTCATATATGTGTGTTTTTATGTCACGATTATTAATGCTAACATAAAATAATGTTAATAACAATGAAGACATGAATTTCTTGAGTGCTTCTATGTGCCAGGTATTGTGCTCAGTAATTTACATGACTTATCTCCTTTAATCCTCACAAAACTCTGAAGTAAAAACTGCTAGCCCCATTTTGCAGATGAAACTGAGGCTTCACGACATCAAGTAACTTGCCCAATGTTGTACAGCCAGCAAGTAGTCAAACGCGAATTTGGAGGGAGATATTTTGACTTCAGATCTCATGCTTTTAAACTAGTATTCTACCTCAGGAAGAATTTAAGGTAGCTTTAGAAGACACCTACAGTATATCAAAAGAACATTGATTAGGAGCACATGAGAAAAAGAACAGAGAATAGGAATATAAATGGCACCAGAATTAGCCCAGTACATGAAATTTACAGTACTTGCTTAGGCTGAACTACAAATGTACGCTAAGTTTTCTAACCGTCTTCACAAAGACCAAATAGAATACGGTGCCTACATTACAAAATCAAACCATTTGGTCAACGGAAACACATCTATTGTTTATATTAAGACTGTGAAGACAGTCTCCTAAGCATCCTCATAAACCGAATACTATGCAAGGTAATGAAGCCCCATTTTCAACAATATCCTTATGGTAAATATGATGATGAATTTCACTGGGCTATTTCTTACTGACCTGCTTAATTCAGTTAAATCACACCAAATAGCTTAATTCAGTTAAGTCACACCAAAGCACAATTCAGTTAAAGCAATTCTTCAGGAGGCTACTGCGACATATCCAGATATATACAAGGGCTGTAAGCAAGAATGATGGCATTAATGAAGCCAAGCAAACTGCTCTGAAAATAGAAAGCTAAACCAAAATAATAATAATAATAATAATGATAATAACATCAATAATAAGAAATTTACTACGTAGTTTTCCCTCATAAAGACAATAACAGATCTTTGTCTTTATATCTTAGTAATGGATCTTTCGAAATTCTTGGTGTGGTTGTTGACCAAATTCACCCTGTAATTTCACATTTACTTA
>NW_016804262.1:966919-977619 GCF_001698545.2 Rhinopithecus bieti
TAAACCAAAATAATAATAATAATAATAATAATAATAATAATAAATTTACTACGTAGTTTTCCCTCATAAAGACAATAACAGATCTTTGTCTTTATATCTTAGTAATGGATCTTTCGAAATTCTTGGTGTGGTTGTTGACCAAATTCACCCTGTAATTTCACATTTACTTATTTATATAATTTGTACTCCTTTCTCAAATATGCTTTTTGATTTTTTCTCCACTTTAAAAAAAAAACTTCTCTTTTATGATAGGCATCCGTGACACCTCTATAAATTTTTCTCTAACTCTGCCCACCTAATAGAATCAATCAAGTCTTATGCTATATTTCCATAGCACTTTGGAAAGAGTAATAAAAGCTAGAACGGATTGAGCATTTACTATGCACCAGGAACTTCCCTTTAATTTTTACAACTCAGTAAAGAAGATACTAGTACTATCCCCATTTTACAATTGAAGGAATTGAGGCATTGAAGGTGAAATAACTTGCCCAAAGTCACACAGAGAGTAAGCAGCAGATTCAGCTTTCAAAGCCAAGGCAGTCTGGCTCCAGAGCCTCCACAGGTAGCTGGTGCATCATCCTGCCAGTAATATATACCACCAGTTATCACTTGGCACATGGTGCTTAGTGTTTCTATTTTTACCTCTCATCCTCCTTCTAGTTGCCCATTCTAGCTTTCTCCATTTCTTCATATCCTAATCATTCTTCTACCAGTTTGGATCTGGCCTCTGATTCCCCCACTCCTTTGAAACTATGTCCAGAAAATATTTGCAAACTATGCATCCAACAAAGGTCTAATATCCAGAAACTATAAGGTACTTAAACAAATCAATAGGAAAAAAAAAAACCCACCTCATTAAAAAGTGGGCAAAGGACATGAAGAATTACTTCTGAAAAAAGACATGTAAGTGGCCAACAAGCATATGAAAAATGCTCATTATCACTAATAATCAGAGAAATGCAAATCAAAACCACAGCGAAATACCATCTCACACCAGTCAGAATGGCTATTATAAAAAGTCAAAAAATAACATGTTGGTAAGGCTGTGAAGAAAAGGGAAAGCTCATACACTGTTGGTGGGATTGTAACTTAGTTCAACCACTCTGGAAAGAAGTCTGGAGATGTCTCAAAAAACTAAAAATAGAATTGTCATTCAATTCATCAATCCCATTACTGGGTATATATCCAAAAGAAATACATGCACTTGTATGTTCGTTGCATCACTATTCACAATAGCAAAGACATGGAATCAACCTGGGTCCCCATTAATGGTGGAATGGATTTTTTAAAATGTACATATACACCATGGAATACTACACAGCCATAAAAAAGAATGAAATCATGTCCTTTGCAGCAACATGGATGGAGCTGGAGGCTCCATCCTAACTGAATTCACGTGGAAACTGAAAACCAAATACCATGTGTTCTTACTTGTAAGTGGGAGCTGGCTGGGCAAGGTGGCTCACGCTGTAATCTCAGCACCTTGGGAGGCCATGGCGAAGAGAATTGTTTGAGGCCAGGAGTTTGAGATTAGCTTGAGCAACACAGCAAGACAAACACCCCCACCCCCCCAAAAAAAAACAAAAAAAATTATCCAGGCATGGTGTTGAACAGCTGTGATCCCAGCTACTTGGGAGGCTAAGGCAGGAGGATCGCTTGTGCTCAGGAGGTTGCATTGAGCTATGATGGCGCCACCTTGCTCTAATCTGGGTGGCACAGTAAGATCCCGTCTCTAAAAGATAAAATAAAGCAAGTAAGTGGGAGCTAAAGACGGGGTACAAAAGGACATAAAGATGGGAGTGGTAGACATTGGAGACTCCAAAAGGGTGGCAGAACAGGTGAGGACAAGGGCTTAAAAGCTACCTATTGGGTACCATGTTCACTATGTGGTTGACGGGTTCATTTGAAGCCCAAACTTCACATTACACAATATGTCCACGTAACAAATCTGCATATGTATTCCATGAATGTAATTTATTTTATTTTATTTTAGTTCTGGGGCACATGTGGGGGATGGGCAGGTTTGTTACATAGACAGACCTGTGCCATAGTGATTTGCTGCACCTATCAACCTGTCAACTAGGTATTAAGCCCAATATGCATTATCTATTTTTTCTAATACTCTTCCTCCCCCCACCCCATCCCCCAACAGGCCCCAGTGTGTGTTGTTCCCCTCCCTGTGACCATGTGATCTTTTTGTTCAGCTCTCACTTATAAGTGAGAATGTGCGGTGTTTGGTTTTCTGTTCTTACATAAGTTTGCTGAGGATAGTGGCTTCCAGCTTTATCCAGGTCCCTGCAAGGAACAAGATGTCATTCCTTTTTATGGCTGCATAGTATTCCATGGTGTATATTTACCACATTTTCTTTATCCAGTCTATCACTGATGGGCATTTGGGTTGATTCCATGTCCTTGTTCTTGTGAATAGTGCTGCAATGAACATACACATGCATGTATCTTTGTAATAGAATGATTTATATTCCTTATATACCCAGTAATGGGATTGCTGGGTCAAACGGTATTTCTGGTTCTAGATCTTTGATGAATCACCACATCATTTTCCACAATGGCTGAACTAATTTACACTCCCATCAACAGTGTAAAAGCGTTCCTATTTCTACACAGCCTTGCCAACATCTGCTGTTTCTTGACTTTTTTAATAATGGCCATTCTAACTGAGGTGAGATGGTATCTCATTGTAGCTTTGATTTTTATTTCTCTAATGATCAGTGATGTTGAGCTTTTTTTCATGTTTGTTGGCTGCATAAATGTCTTCTTTTGAGAAATGTTTGTTCATGTCCTTTGCCCACTTTTTAATGGGATTGTTTGGTTTTTTTTTTCTTATAAATTTATTTGAGTTCCTTATAGTGAATCTAAATATTTTGAAGGAAATTTTAATAACTCCCCACCCCCCACCAAGAAAAAGAAACTATGTCTATATGGTCACCAAGGACATCGAAGTTCTCAAACACTTCTCTGTCTTCATTTAATTTCTCAGTTGTGATAGAAATTTCTGACCCCTCTCTCCCTCTGAAAATCATTCTTTGCCTCAGCTTTCCTGTCCTGCTTTCTGTGTCTCTTTCTATATTGCAGGTTGCTTCCTCTCAGTCTCCTTGGTTCTTCTTTTTCTGTCTACCCTTAAATTTTCCTTCTGCCCCACTCTCTGACTCCCAGTCCAATCCTTACCATTCTTTTCTTTTCTCTTTCCACAATTTTCCCAGGGAGACTCATTCACCCACAATTATTGTTTTTCCAGCACAGATCTTTCTGTTGAGTTCAACATTCATATAATCATGTTCCCTGACAATCCCGGGTTTTAGATGTAGACCCGTATTATAGCACTTCTCTTTCATCTTTCTATTCTTAGCACTTGGCACAGAGTAAGTGCTCAATAAATATTTTTATAAGAGAATCTAGGTAAACCAGACTAGAGGATGTTTTGGCAAGTCAGGCCAAACAGATGATGCTATAAACTATAAAACCTTCTACAGATGGAACTGGACTCAAAAAATAGAATAGGTTAGCCTTGAAGACCGATAAGATACGGTTCTGGGAGCAAGACTCTAATATAACTCTCAGGCATCTGTCACATGCCACTGGGTATCATGTGTGCAAAGAGAAAAGGCTGGCCTTTTCCTTTGGTTAATTTACCAGGTAATTGCCAATATTTTCTTTTTTTTTCTTTTGTGCTGCATGGAAACATTCTGCCATGCAAAATAGAACAAAGGGAGGAGGATGTTCTCCATATGCCATTATTTAACTCTGCCATTTTACCAGCCTATAAGCTCCATGGGAACAGAAGCCCTGTTTCTTTTGTCCTAGTGCCTAGCCTATATCTTGGGCACACAACAAATAAGGATTATCTTTAATTGAATACCTTCTATATATCAAGTACTCTACCATATGCTTTGTGTATATTTTCTCCTTTAATACTTACCAAAAAAGAGGGTCATTTTATGGCTGAGGATGCCAGTGCTTAGAAAGGTTAAGTGGCTTGCTCAAGTTTAGGGTGCAAATAGCTAAGTCAGTAGTTAAACCTAGATTGCCCTGATCCAAAGACTTTCCTAATAAAACACCATATGATCTTCCTATATGTGGTTAAAATTTCCAGGAAAGCTGGCTGCTGTAGCACATGCCTGTAGTCCCAGCTACTCAGGAGACTGAGCTGGGAGGATCGCTTGGCTCAGGATTTCTAGGCTAGACTGGGCAACACAGCAAGACCCTATCTCTAAAATATATATATATATATATTTTAAAATTGTGATGATAGAGTGAAAGAACACAGTATTCACATTTGGGGATACTTTTGATGTGTTTCTTTGAAAGGTTTTCTTCCTTCATGAACTGTTTGTGTAAATATGACCATTTAAAATGAAATGCTTTTATGTCTAAGGTCTTTCAGCTCTTAATGAAATTATTGAAGTGTTATGTGACATTTTAAAAAATACATAGATGGAGCAGATTCTTCATAATTTTGTGTGTGTTACTGTTTCCTATGATTTGAATATTTTCCCCAAATTTCATGTGCTGGAAACTTAGTCCTCAAATTTCTATGTTGGTGGTATTTGGAGGTGAGGCCTTTGGGAGGTAGTTAGGATTAGATAAGGTCACCATGAGTCCCTCATGATGGGATTGATGTCTTTATAAGGAGATGAAGAGAGACCTGAGCTAACATGCTTGCTCTGACTCACCATGTGATGCCCTCTGCCACATTATGATGCAGCAGGAAGGCCCTCACCAGGTGCAGCTGCTTGATCTTAGACTTCCCAGCCTCCAGAACTATAAGAAATACATTTCTTTTTTAAAAAATAAATTATAGTCTGTGGTATTCTACTACAGCAATGCAAAATGGACTAAGACACAATTGTTACTGTTACTGTTGCTTCTTAGGGAAAAGAGATTGTTAGTTATGAACAAAACTACTACTTCCTTTCCTCTGAGATTCTAGAAGTAAAAGTACTTTCTATATGTGTCCTAAATCAGGAGGCCTCAGAGTAGAGAAAATTTGGAGGGGCTTTCTGCAACTGAAGAGGAAAGAGAAATGAAGATAGGTAGTCTGGTAGATAATTTTAAAATTCTCAAAACACAAGAGGAGAAAGTTGAGGATAGGGAAGAAGAGATGAGACTGAGAGATGCCGTACAGCAAAAGTGTAGCTAGCTGTGACCGAGAAGGAGCTGAGAAGGGACTATTCATTCTCCAGGACCGTGTTCTCAGAAGCAGTGCTGCCTTCTTGGCAAACTTTAAGTTAATGAATTGTCTTGACAGTTAAGAATATAATGAGAAGATATTAAAAGCAGAGGTGAAACAGCAAGCCTGACCATGAGAAGAGGGTCCAAAAGTTCAAACTCTTTGCATGCTTGTTCCTCTGTCAACCAATGGCCCAGATTCTGCTCCCAGTCCAAGTTGGACCAGCCCAGACTTGACTTCATCTTATACACACACACACAGCCCAAGGCATTACTGAGTGAAACCCCAGCCACAGCAGCCACATCAGTCCCCCAGATAACAGCCAAGAAGCCAAAGGAAATATTCAGTGCCCTTCTATTGGCTCTTTATATTTCTTACATACGCTGAGAGACAAACTAGAAAAATGAGAAGAATAATATCTAAGAATGAGGACACAAGAGAAAAAAATGATATCCTAATAGAGTGAAACTGGACAGCCTTCTAGGCTGTTTCCTTTTAATTAAACAATCTCCTCCTCTTTAAAAAAAAAAAAAAGCTTGTTTAATGTCCAGAAACGCTTTTTGAGCAAAAGCAGTTTGTCTCCCTTTTTCTAAGCCAAAGGCCAAATAGCGGAAATTTGGCGATCTCTTCTGAGGCAGATCTGGGTATGCCTAGCCTGAGAAAATCCTCCTTGACCATTAGCTCAGGGAGCTGTCATGAAGGAATTCTGGGAATCACAATATGCATTTACACACAGAATATCTAAATGGGAAACAAAGCTTGACCTGGTTTTCTCAGAGCCAGACCACTCTTCTTTTTTCTCTTTTCCCTTAATAGATAAGAGAGAAGAAACAGCTTCAAACCACCACTACCTTCCAAATTCCCCATCAACTTGGGTCACCAAAAGGAAGATGGCCAGGTACCTGATATAATCTAATTTTACAGTATTTTACCTCTGATAGAATAGAAACACCTTCCTTATCCCAATGACACATTAATTAATAATAGCTAACATTTACTGTCTGCTTCTAATGTGCCTGGCACATCTACTAAGCACTTTACATGCTATCTTCTTTATCTTCAAATAACTCTACAAGGAAGTACTATGATGATTCTCATTTTACGAATGGCTAAGTTGAGGTTTAGAAAAGTTGGATAACATGGTTACAGTTAGTAGAAGAAAAAGCTCAATATTAAACCCAGGCAATGGGACTAGAGCCAACACTCTTGACCACCTGGCTTTAAAGTTACAACTCAGTTATGGAGACAGAACAGGAGCCTACAAATATTTAACAACACTTTAACTTTTCTCCCCTCTGTATGCAAATAAAAGTAATATTTAACAATACAAGTAGCATATCCTTTATGCTGAATAAATGGAATGAACCACCACTTCTATGGAACACAGGAAAAGGATGCTTTCAGCACAGCAGAGCCTAGGATGCAGGACCCATGGAGGACTGGCTCTTCAAACAGCAGATTTTATTGGTATTTCCACCATTAGCTTCTACTGAAAACAGCATGAAAACATCTTTGGAAGATTAAAAGGAAGTAACTTTTACAAACACTTTAAGTTGTGATCTACTGGTAAAGCCAGCTATATCAACAAGCGATTAATCCCCAGAAACATATGCAAAGGAGCCCCTCAGTGTGTCTCTGATCCCCTTCCTTCCTACCCCCTAGAGGGACAGGTTCTTTGATTTTAAAGCAACTTCCACTGAGGCCAGGAGTTAGCTGCCTGGGCTGTCAGTTTCTAGCAAAGGGCAGCCCAGAATAAATTTGACTCTTTATGTATTCTACTCCGGAACAGAAAGAGGCAAAGGTCTCCCTGTCTCCTCCCAACTTCACACACACTTAAAATTGGCATGACCCTTCTGCAGTTTGTGGCAGACCTTTCAGGAAATATTAAGTTAGACTGAAAATTCAGAGGTCCTCGTGACTGTCTGGGCTACTTTAAAATCTGGCATATTATGAATACAACCTAAAAATTGTTAAACATTGACTCTATTTATTTTAGCAAGATAGTGGCTACCTAGAATCAGAATTGAGAATAATAAGCTTTTAAAAAAATAATAAATTTTACAGGAGCTAAAAAGTCTTACTCGATAGATATATTTAATAGCTACAAAACACCTCACTCCACACTCCTATTGACTTCAAAGAAGGGTCAAAATATTAAAATACATTATTACCTCTTTCTTGGCCTCCCACACAGAACGTGGGACTTGACTACAGCACTGTCGGCCAAGACAAAAGACTTTTGTACCACCTAACATAGCAACTGCAATGGTCTAGGCTGCAAATATGTTCTTCCTCTTTGGGTGCACATTTAGCCTGTCTTCAGAGGTCAGATTTGGAACAAAAGAAAAGGAAGTGAGAGAACAATTTCATCTTTAGATGTAGCAAACAATGTGTAACCGAAATGGGAATTCCAGGGGAGGTCTCATATTTGACACGATATATTGCCTTTTTCTTTTTTGGCCCTCGGTTACCTTCATGCAAATGTTCTAAGATGTCAGAATTGCAGATATTTTACATGTTAGGAGAATTCTCTCATACCTAAATTCCCATGCAGATTGTGCAATTCTCCTTAATCTCATCACTGATGGTACTCTTTCCAAACCACTAAAGTGTGACAAAATGTATACCTTACTGAAACAACATGTAAGCATTTCATGGATGAGTCCCAAAAATTGATGAACGATTTTCAGACATGGTATTTATGAAACTACCAAAAACTCATTCGTCTCGTCATTTCTTTTATAAGTTAAAAAGTAAGCACATGTTATTTATATCATTGCTCTAGAGACACTAGTAATTTTGGTCTGGAAGACATTTGCATTTAAGATACACCATGAAACTGGCATCAGTTTATTTTTTAATATTATATTTATACAGTAATCTATTACTAGCAATGGAAATATGGAAATTTATCATGTGTTTTGTCTTTTTTTTTTTTTTTTGAAGCGATCTTAATCTGTTGCCCAGGCTGGAGTGCAGTGGCTCCATCTCTGCTCACTGCAACCTCCGCCTCCCAGGCTCAAGCGGTTCTCCTGCCTCAGCCTCCCAAGTAGCTGGGATTATAGGCACACACCACCACGCCTGGCTAATTTTTGTATTTTTAGTAGAAATGGGGTTTCACCACGTTGACCAGGCTGGTCTCGAACACCTGACCTCATGTGATCTGCCCACCTTGGCCTTCCAAAACGGTGGGATTACAGGTGTGAGCCACTGCACCCAGCCTCATGTCTTCATTTGATAAATACATTTGGAGAATCTTATGCTTTGAAGTGAGAGCAGCACGTCTATGTGGACATTTATACTTTAGTCTCTCCACTAAACTAAACCAGAAGGAAAACAGGACCTCAGAACAAAAATGACCCTGAATTCTTTCTCTTCTGTAAAAAGTATTGGACTTCCCTTTCCATGTGGAATAGATAGAGAACTTGTTAGAGCTGACATATACTGTACATGTCAAAGAGACAAAAAGATCCCTGTGCGTCAATGACCCCTGGATGTGAGAACATTAATGCCTAGTATAAAGTGATGGACACATTTTGTTTCCTAGCAGTTAACTTCAAATGAACACAGCCTCACAGTATGTGTGTGTGCGCTTGTGTATGTGTATGTGTGTTACATGTACACAGCTTGTCATTTAGGAGGACTGTATAATGCTGGCTTCCTTCTCCATAGGACTACCACCAATTTCATGTATCTTCAGAAGTTTTTGCCTGAGATGAAGTTTTGAAGCACCCTGAAGTCTTAACCACTGATAAGTGTGTAGCCGTCTTCAACAGTCCTGGGTGAATTAGATAGTGTTTGGCAGAATTGTCAGATTTCTCCTGTCTTGGAAGCCTGAGTTTCTGTTCCTGGCACCCTAGTTGTTTTGCTTGATTCTTGATCCTCAAATCAGGCTCCTCCCTCCTGGATCATTGAACCCTTTCTCAGGCTTATTTATCTGTGTTGTTATTTTGATTTACTCTGTAGGTCATAACTGGGAATAACAGAGCGAGTCATAAATGCCAAAACTTAATTAAACAAAGGACCCTAGGTCCTTTCCTTTCCCTACCTATCACATCCAATTTATCACCATGTCCTCTCAATTCTACCTCCTAAGTTCATCTTGCCCTCTGGGCTCCATCCACAACATCCCCTCACCTTAGGACCTAATGGCCTCTTCCAGGAATAGCTGCAAATGGATCTTTTCTAGCCTTCTTCAAGTTTGCTTCCAAAATGGGAAGCCCTCTTCCCAGATCAAGGGGATCACACTGAAACAAAACTATGATCATAGCTATCACACTGCATAGGGTATGGACCCCTTCTCTGGTTCCCCATGGCATTCAGAATGAAGTGAAGGCAGCTTGCTATGCACAAAAGGCCTTTCCCCAGTCAGCTTCTTCCCAGTGTCCCAGCACCACCCCAATCTGCCCCACTGCACAACTACAGCACACCCCACCCCCAGTGCCATCCCACAGGAACCCTTCACTTCCTAGTCACCCTGCCCACTCACTTCTGGAATTGTTGTTCTCCTTCAACGCTCATTCTTTTCTTTTCTTTTCTTTTGTTTAATGGAGTCTCACTCTGTTGCCCAAGCTCGAGTGCAGTGGGGAGCTCTGGGCTCACTGCAACCTCTGCCTCCCAGGTTCAAGCGATTCTCCTGCCTCAGCCTCCCAAGTAGCTGGGATTACAGGTGTGTGCCACCTTGCCTGGCTAATTTTTGTATTTTTAATAGAGACAAGGTCTCACTATATTGGCCAGGCTGGTCTCGAACTCCTGACCTCAAGCGATCCACCTGCCTCAGCCTCCCAAAGTGCTGGGATTACAGGCGTAAGCCACTGCCCCTGGCCAATACTCATTCTTTTTCTAAAATATATTTTTATTGAGACATAATAGTATGTATTTATGGGAGGTATGGTATTTTGATACAAGCATACAGTGTATAATGATCAAATCAGGGTTATTGATCACCTCAAATTGATCACTGCGTTTTCTCAATTCTACTTCCTAAGTGCATGTGCCATCTGCCCTCTGGGCTCTATCTTCATCATCTTCTTCCTCTTGGTGCCATGGGAAGCCAAATCACCTCAAACATTTATCATTTCTTTGTGTTTGCAAACATTTCCAATTTCTTCTAGCTATTTTGAAATTTGCAATAAATACTTGTTAACTAGAGTCACCCTACTGTCTTATAGAATGCTGTAACTTACTCCTTCTATCTAACTGTATTTTTGTACCCGTTAACCTCCCTGTGTCTTGGGACCCTCCTCCCCTTCATCCAGTTATGCTTCATCAGGGGAGCCCACCAGGCCTCCCCAGGATACAAACCCCAGAGCATGGACCACATTGTGAAACAATTGAAAACTGGTCAAACTTGGGTTATGTGCATAGCTGATAAAACCATTAGAAATTCTGAGGAAAGGAAAGATATCACCATCAAAATCTAATCTGAAAGAGATGACATTATTTAAATGCAGTAAAACAATCAAAGGAAGATTTTTAAAGAACAGGAAATTTTTTTTTTTTTTTTTTTTTT
>NW_016804262.1:977954-997865 GCF_001698545.2 Rhinopithecus bieti
TTTTTTTAAGACACAGAGTCTTGCTCTGTTGCTCAGGCTGGAGTACAGTGGTACAATCATGGCTCACTGCAGCCTCCATCTCCTGAGCTCAAGCGATCCTCCCCTCCTCAGCCTCTTGAGTAGTTGGGACTACAGGTATGCACCACCACACCCAGCTAACTTTTTCTTTTCTTTTCTTTCTTTCTTTCTTTCTTTCTTTCTTTCTTTCTTTCTTTTTTTTTTTTTTTTTTGAGATGGAGTCTCGCTCTGTCGCCAGGCTGGAGTGCAGTGGCACAATCTTGACTCACTGCAACCTTTGCCTCCCAGGTTCAAGCAATTCTCCTGCCTCAGCCTCCCAAGTAGCTGGGACTACAGGTGGATGCCACCTACACCCAGCTAATTTTTGTATTTTTAGTAGAGATGGAGTTTCACCATGTTGGCCAGGATGGTCTTGATCTCTTGACCTCGTGATCTGCCCACCTCAGCCTCCCAAAGTGCTGTGATTACAGGTGTGAGCCACCACGCCCGGCCCCAGCTAATTTTTTAATTTTTGGTAGAGATAGGGTCCTGCTATGTTGCTCAGACTTGTCTCAAGCTCCTGAGCTCAAGCAATCGTCCCACCTTGGCCTCCCAAAGCATTGGAATTACAAGCACGAGCCACTGCACTCAGTCAGACTTTTGACTGGAATTCTAGTCTCAGAAATACTTTTATGCTCAAATGGATGGCTCCTATAATATCTTTCCAGCTGCTTCTTTTTCCCAAAAGCGTCTCTCTATTCCCCTAATGACCACAAGATAACTATGTGTAAGAATTTTTTTAAAATCTTGTCCTCAATCAAAACCTGGGTTTTATGTGCAGAGTTAGGCAACAATCACAGCGTTACGTGGCCAAAATGAATTCTGAATGGACAGCCCTGCTCCTTCAGATACCCACACAATCAATCAGATTAAAGGGCACAAGAAGAGAAAAAGTGTGAATTTCAGTTAGGAGGCGTTCTGTGGAAATGTGCATTTGACAAGCATGGGACAGCATTTTGGTCTCTCCCCCTCTGAAGGGTGTGATTGCAATTCCTCCTCTGTCCTCATCTCTGTCTCTCTATTTAGAGAGAAACAATGAGGAGATGGAAAGATCAAACAAACAGATCTTTGTGAAACAACAAAGCGGTACAGTGGGGTCCTGGGGCTGATGGAGGGTGGAGACTGCCTCTGGTTTGCATTCCTGGCTCAGGGGGTGAAAGAGAGAGGGGACCAGATGTGGCAGCTCACAGGAGTTGGAGGGGCTTGCCCTCCTCCCGCTCTTCATCCCCTAACTCCAGCTGTGGTGGTGAGCTGCTCTTTGAACACAAGAGCGTTCCACTTAATGTATCTTCTGCTGATGTTGCAGTTGGTGCTGCTGACATATGGGGAAGGAGGGAATGATAGGGAGATGAGTCACACAAAGATCTTGTCCTTTAGTTTTCTTTTACAGATTTGGGGTGAGGTCATGCTTGGTGGCTCGCATCTCTAATCCTGGGACTTTGGGAGGCCAAGGCAGGCAGATTGCTTGAGCTCAGGAGTTTGAGACCAGCCTGAGCAACATGGAGAAACCCCATCTCTAAAAAAATTACAAAAATTAGTTGGGTATGGTTGGTGCACAGCTGTAGCCCCCACTACTTGGGAGGCTGAGATGGAAGGATCGATTGAGCCCAGGAAGTCGAGGCTGCATTGAGCCATGTTCACATCACTGCACTCCAGCCTAGGCAATAGAGTGAGACCCTGTCTCAAAAAATAAAAAATGGGGGTGGGAGAGAGAGAGATACCAATGAAGAAATACTACCACAACCGAGGAAAAGATACCTCGATAAATGAGAGACTAGAGCCCAACCGTTATCTGAGTCATTCATGCTAAACATCCCATGAGAAGTCACATTTAGAGGGATTAAGAATACACACTCTGAAGCCAGACGGCCCAGCATGGATCCTGACACTCACACCTACCAGCTTTATGATCTGGGCAAGTTTCTTAACCTCCCTGCGCCTCAGTTTCCTTGTCTTTAGAGTGAGAGTGAAATCACACCAACCTCCCAGTATTGCTTTGAGGGTCGTATGAGAGAAGATTAACATAAAACAGTCAGAAGGTTAAGTCTCAATGCATGTTAGCTATTATTATGGTTAAGCAAGTTATAGAATTATTTTGTGCCTTGGTTTTTCTTTTCTCTTTTGTTTTTTTTTTTTTTTTTTTTTTTTTTTTTTTTTTTTTTTTTTTTTTTTTTTTTTTTTTTTTTTTTTTTTTTTTTTTTTTTTTTTTTTTTTTTTTTTTTTTTTTTTTTGGAGACGGAGTCTCGCTCTGTTGCCCAGGCTGGAGTGCAGTGGCGCGATCTCGGTTCACTGCAAGCTCCGCCTCCTGGGTTCATGCCATTCTCCTGCCTCAGCCTCCCAAGTAGCTGGGACTACAGGCCCCTGCCATTATACCTGGCTAATTTATTTGTATTTTTAGTAGAGACGGGGTTTCACTGTGTTAGCCAGGGTGGTCTCGATCTCCTGACCTCTTGAACCGCCCGCCTTGGCCTCTCACAGTGCTGGGATTACAGGCTTGAGCCACCGCGTCTGGCCGGTTTTTCAATCTACAACATTGAATTTGTTTTTTTTTTTAAATCAACTCTACAGTCCTTGGAAAAATTAGGAGAGAATTATGGAAAAGCTTAGAAAATATGACTAGCATGTCAACTTGGAAGACTTACTTAGAAAGGCTTTGCTACTTAGTCACCAAAGTATGTAACAAACAAGAAAGAAAGAACCCTGTCAACACTTTCACGCTTTTCTTTTCAAATACATCCCCCTAGAGCTATCATTAATTCTAACTGCTCTACACATGAGCAGGCTGACAGAAAACAATCATCTGACTTGAGAAGATAAAAATGGTGTTTCCCTACCAACCTTCCAAGTTCCTATGAAAACCAAGTCCAGAAGAAAGGCTGGGTTTGTTTATATTATTTGGGCATGCTGTCTGAATATTCAGAAGTTAGTAATTAACTAGAACTTGTTAAGTACATACTATGTGCCAAATAATGTGTTAGATATTTTACATTCCTATTGATAGGAATCTTAGGAGCAAGAACTATTATTATCCTATTTGACAGATGAGAAGACTCAGGTATTAAAAGGTCAAGTAAGTGGTCAGATCTGTCTGACTCCAGATCCTGTTAGTGCAGTCATTGCATTATGCAGCTACTTTTGATGCTAAGTATACTGAATAATGTTTTTCACCATATACTTGCAACATTTGATGTTAATAATTTTTTTTTGTTTGTTTCAGACAGGGTCTCACTCTGTTACCCAGGCTGGAGTGCAGTGGTACCATCACCGCTCACTGCGGCCTCAACCTCCCAGGCTCAAGTGATCCTCCCACCTCAGTCTCTCGAGTAGCTGGGACTACAGGCACATGCCACCACGCCCATCTAGTTTTTTGTATTTTTTGGAGAGAGAAGATCTTGCCATGTTGCCCAGGCTGGTCATGAACTCCTGGGCTCAAGTGATTAGTCTGCCTCGACCTCCCAAAGTCCTGGGACTACAGTTATGAGCCACTGCGCCCAGCCCCAACATTAATAATTTTGAAATATTTTTTAATTGCCAAATCCATATTCTAAGAAACGTTTCCAGATTTACTAAATGTCCTTTCCTGGAAGACCTGTCATTGTGAAATGAAGTTTTCCTACTTTTGGGGATTAAAATGCCTTTCTGAAAAATGAAATAAAAGTGTTGGCAGATTATATATTTTCCCTCTTTTTTTTGAGACAGAGTTTTGCTCTTGTTGCCCAGGCTGGAGTGCAATGGTGTGATCCCAGCTCACTGAAACCTCCACCTCCTGGGTTCAAACAATCCTCCTGCCTCAGCCTCCTGAGTAGCTGGGATTAGAGGCATGTGCCACCATGCCCGGCTAATTGTGTATTTTTAGTAGAGACAGGGTTCCCCCATGTTGGCCAGGCTGATCTTGAACTTCTGACCTCAGGTGATCTGCCCCCCTCAGCCTCCCAAAGTGCTGGGATTACAGGCGTGAGCCACTGTACCCGGCCCTATAGTCCCTCTTTTTAAAGAACAAAACAAAACTTAAAAAAAAAAAAAAAAAAGTATGGATCTTGCCAATTTTTTCTTTTAATTGATGGACTATGAAATTCACACATCTAAGCACATTACATCATACTTTGCATAATGGTTTAATGTTTGCAAACAACCATTAGTTGTTGAGACTGGAGATCTCATCTCTGTATCATTGCTGTTTTCTGGAATCACAGGAATACAGTCAGTCATCTTATTAAAATACATGCTTATAATATGATGTGAAAAAACAGCATGAAGAAAAGGTATTTTGAAAGCAATTAGGGAAATTAATTATGGACTGTCTCTTACATGATGTCAAGGAATTATTGTGAATTGATTAGGTATGATGATGGTATTGTTGTTACTTTTTAAAGCCCACATATTTTAGAGATGGATATTAAGTCGAGGTAAAATTATACGTCTGGCACTTGCTTAAAAAATCTTCAGCAAACTGAAAAAAGTAAAAGAAAAGAGAGATGAAGCAAATGTGTCAGTCTTAATAATTTTTTAATCTGAGTGATGGGAAGAATGAATTACAGTCATCCCTTAGTATTCTCAGGGGATTGGTTCCAGGATCAACCCTTGCCCCAACCCCCTCCCTACGGCCCACTCCCCCATGCCAAAATTCACAGATTCTCAAGTCCCTATTATAAAATGCGGTAGGATTTGTATATAACCTGAACACATCTTCCCATATACTTTTAATCATGTGTAGATTACTTATAATACCTAGAACAGTGTAAGTGCTATGTAAATAGTTATTATACTGTATTGTTGAGGGAACAGTGACAAGAAAAAAAGTCTGTATGTGCTCAGTTCAGATACAACCATCCTTTTAGTTTTCTCAAGTATCTTCAACCAGTGGTTGGTTGGATACAGAGGGCCAACTCTACCACATTTGAAATTATAGTACATGAAATTCTTCTTAATAAAGATATATATAATCATATGTAATATTTGAATCTTGTCATCAAAATTTTTTTCCATTATTAACTCTGTGGACTTGAGCAGTTTTCTCTTCTGTAAATGGGGTGAGGATATCTAATTTGCATATTGCTGGGAGATCATATGAGATGCCTGCCCCAAATGGTGTTCAATCATTGTTGGTGCCCTTCTTCCCAACTTTGCTTCTTCTCTCACATGTTCTAGACAAATTCAGAGTTACAAAATGATATTTAGGCAGTAGCTATTCACATTTTCCCAAATGAGTTACTATAGACTTTTTTTTTTTGAGACAGAGTCTGGCTCTGTCGCCCAGGCTGAAGTGCAGTGGCGCGATCTAGGCTCACTGCGAGCTCTGCCTCCCGGGTTCACGCCATTCTCCTGCCTCAGCCTCCCAAGTGGCTGGGATTACAGGCGCCCAACACCACACCCGGATAATTTTTTGTACTTTTAGTAGAGACAAGGTTTCAATGATTAGTCAAGATAGTCTCGATCTCCTGACCTCATGATCTGCCCGCCTTGGCCCATAGACTCTTTAAAAGAACAGATTTCTCTAGTGCACCTAGATGATTCAGTTTATAACAATAAAACACAAAGGCAACTTTTCAGACACAATTTGTGTGAAGTGAGATGTAGTTGGAAGAGGAAATGATAGTCATCAGATACAGTGGTTATGAAAGTGTTACATGGCAATTAAACTTTAGAAAATTCTGCATCCTTTCAATGTTCTATTTTAAGTTTTTGATAAGAAGTGTATTTCACTAATTAGCATGTTTATGCAACTAGAATACAGCTTATATAGCATTAGCAAAGTCCTTCAATTTACATCACGATTCAATTGGTTACATTTCTCAACTTCATACAATTTTACGGAAATCTTTTGAAATTGTGATGCTGAAAATTCAGCAACTTTTTGTTAGCCAACAAAAAAAATAGGTTTCTCTCTTAGTATAAATAATTATGTATTAATTTTCATGGGCATATTCACTCTTTTTATTGGTATAATGTGGTACAGTTCTTAATGAATAAGAATGAATTATTTCTAAATCACAGAAAGAATCTTTGAAGAGTTTGATGAATCACAGCTGCAAAGAACACTTTTATAAAAATACTGGTCCAGAAGGCAGATTATTCTAGTTCATTCCTCAGATCACCCTAGTCTTGCTTGTTGAGTATCAATGTGGTGCTACACAAGGCACTCATTTCTGAAACTTTTGCAGAAGAGCAAATGCATTCACTATGCTTTGCCACATGGTTATTTCAAAATTTCAATTAAGAACAAACATTCATCATTTTCCCTAGCACGTTCCTATGCCCAGACCATTTGAAAGGGCAGGAGAACAATTTAATAAGTTAAATTCTGTCAAAAATAACCTATCAAGCAGATGACAAAAGGAACCCTTGCTTTGAAGCTTGAAAAAAAAAAATTGCATTTCACTATGAAAAATCGCCTGTGTTTCATGTTTCTTCAAACGATTCATGTCAACCTTCCCCCAGAGCAAGATTTGAGATGAAGTTGTGTAATTTATTGTCATGCTTTAAACATATTATATTTATTTGTCCCTTTGATACCCTTTCTTCTCTTAGGTCCTTGGAAGCAGTGAGATTACTGTGAATTGACTCTTCCTGTGGTTAATGGAAAAAGTGGCAGGATTTGCTGAAGGTGAGGAAGGTAACGAGTACAAGAGAGGAGATGGAATGAAGAAAAAAAAAAGGTAATGTTGCAGAATGAAAGTTTTGTTAGTGTAAGAGTTGAAGGATTTTCATTCTGGACCTAAAAATAGAAGATCAGCCCATAGGTAAATATCACAAATACCAATGGGGTAGAGTCTTTGTGTCTAGTGTAACTTCACCACCAAGTCCAACAGTCTATATTGTGCAAGAGAAGGGAGGAGGCTGGGCAAAGTGACTCATGCCTGTAATCCCAGCACTTTGGGAGGCTGAGGTGGGAGGATCACCTGAGGTCAAAAGTTTGAGACCAGCCTGGGCAACACGGTGAAACCCCGTCTCTACTAAAAATATAAAAATTAGCTGGGTGTGGTGCTGCACACCTGTAATCCCGGCTACTCAAGAGGCTGAGGCAGGAGAATTGCTTGAACCCAGGAGGCGGAGGTTGCAATGAGCCAAAATCATGCCACTGTACTCCAGCCTGGGCAACAGCAAGACTCCGTCAAAAAAAGAAAAAAAAAAAAAGAGAGAGAAGGGAGGAGAAGTTCTTGGGTGTCTCTGAGATGCCATGAACTGCAGTGGGTAGGCCCTTTACATATTTATCTTGTGTCATCCTCATGACAGCTCCATGAAGTAGATGCCCTTTCCCAATATACAGATCAGGAAACTGAGACTCAATGAAATTACAAAATAGATTGCAAGTAACCTTTGCCACAGAGCTGAATTCTAGTCTGTTCATTCTAAAGCTCACAATTCTGCAATAGAAGTCATCTTGTGTTAATATGAAAATCCTGTTCTGTCTGTGGCCAGCCTTTTAGTCAGTTATGGTCCCAAATCCATCAACAGCATATAATGGAATGTGATGTGAGAAGGTCCTGTCAATGGAAGTCTTTTAAGCCATAAATGAAAGAAAATCAATGAGGAAATGCATCCAAAATAGGACACAGACAAATATCAACAACTTCGGTGAGAGAGTTTAAATGACACATTGATCATCCAAATTAATGGTTCTTTACCTTTGTTTGAATCATGGGACCCTTAGAGCTTCTGATGACAGCTATGAAACTAGACATTTATACAACCTTTCAGAGGGCTGAAGAACCACCACTTCAGTTTATTTAAAAATAATATTGTTTAAACTCAATATTATTCAAAGTGCAAAATGTATTTAAACATGAAAATGTTTAGGTAGGGTGGGCACCTGTAATCCCAGCACTTTGGGAGACCAAGGTGGGGAGATCTCTTGAGGCCAGGAGTTTGAGACCAGCTTGAGTAACATAGTGAGATCCCATCTTTACAAAAATTACTGAAATTAGCCAGATGTGGTGGAGTTCCACCTACTCAGGAGGCTGAGGCAGGAGGATTTCTTGAGACCAGGAATTCAAGGTTACAGTGAGCTATGATCGCACCACTGCACTTCAGCCTGGGTGACAGAGCAGGACACTGACTGTTTATTTTTTAAAAAGGTTATGCATATAAATGAAGGACTTTTTAGATACCTTTATATACTCTGCAAACATAAATTATCTGAAGCTTGACCACTGTGATGACACAACTTTTAAAATTTTTATTTAATTCATAATGTTTTTAGAGATGAGATCTTTCTACATTCCCCAGGCTGCCCTCAAGCTCCTGGGATCAAGCCATCCTCCATCTCAGCCTCCCAAGAACCTGGGTCTACAGGTATGCACCAACACACATGGCTTATGATGACATAACTTTTGAATGAACTGCTCAATGTCAAGGGTTACTACTAGGGGCCTTGGATCAGAAATTCATCCAACTTCAAGAAACCACATTAGAAGGGAACCATTTAAGAAGGATGATGCTGGCATGTAAAACCAATAGCAGTATTCTACTCCTCACAGTTCTAGAGGAATAGAACTGAGCGTGAATGCTAATTCAGTCGTTAATTTCATTTTCACCCATTATATAAAGTTACATCCTATTATTTCATGTAAATTGGTGCATGATGGGGCAGGGCAGGCCCAAGGGCCAGAGCCTGAGAGACCCCATGGCCTGGATGCCCCAGCCAGCCTCCTCCTAAAGGGGAAGGAAGTTGTAAGAGGAATAGGATGGTCTCTCACCACCACTTCCCTTCCCCAAAAAAGTGAGAAGCATGGAGAAAGGCACAGGAGAAAAGTGAGGCAGTAGAGGGAGACAACAAGACAGCCCGCACGCAAATGAAGGATGAAGGTGGTGGCGAAGCAGATAAAGCACTTTAACCAGCTTCCCAAGCATGGTGCACTCTTAGGTTAGAAATGCTCTGCAAGACATAGCATGAAAACACACTCCGGGGAAAATGAAACTGATAAGTTACATTCCTTTACTTGCCTGCCTCCTTATTACTTAGTTTTCCACATTTTTATACAAAATGTTTATTAGTTAACATTACAGACCCAGCAAGGGGGTTTCTATGGTTGGCTCTGCTGCCAATTTGCTCTGAAAACTCAAGAACTTCTCTCTGGCCCGTGGTTGAGTCCAGAAGAGTGGACTAATGAGACTCTTCCAGTTTTCCTAATGTTCTAAGAGTCTGTAATGCACTGCAAATACACATGGAAAATTGTCTATTGGTACAACACAGGAAATAGGAATGCACCCAGTTAAGATGAAGGGTATTCCCCGTCCTCCCTGCCTGAAGTAAAGGGATAAATAGAAGTTTGTCTTCCTGGGAAAAACAAACGGGATGTTTGAGTGGATCATTTTTTCCCCTTCTAAACTAGAAATTAAAACCTTGAGACATGGTGAAATATAGACAATTTATCAAAGTAAGCGGTTTATTCCTTGCACTGCCCTAACTCTCTTGCTGCCCCTCTGTGCCAACTTGGGAGCCTCACGTGATGTATCCTTTTCTCCAGTTCTCTCTGCCCCCTACAAAAGCGTGGCTACTACTTGGCAAGGCTCAGCATTCCTTGGCTTTTGAATTGCTTCACATCTCAAAATTCTTCCACAACCCAAGCAAACTTGGCAGCTTTTATTTCTTTTAGGTGCTTTAAGAAAAGCAACTTTATTGAGCCTTACACTAAGATACAAATGACTAATAATTCTTGAACATCCCAAAGACATTTGCACTTTTAATAACATCAACAGAGAGAGAGCGAGATTTTTAATTGGTAGGAAGTTGAGGAAAATAAAATGAAATTTTGAAAGAAAAAAAAAATTCTTTTAGTCTGAGAGAGATCTGAATGCATGGACAGACCAGGTCTCCTGAAGTCAGATTCTTATACTGTTTTTGCACAATTTCTTTCCTTCCTCCTGTTCTGAATCTGGGGAAACTAAATGTTCCTTCCTGGCCCCTTCCCACTGGCATGACAGCTTTTATGGAAATGACTGAGGCTCTAGCAGTTGAGAGAAGGGATAAACATTTGTAATTGTATCGGTTATTTATAAGTCAAGAATTGTTTATATTGATAAAATTTCTAAAATCCCACAACTAAACTGGTGACAAATAAACTGCTTTCTCAAATATCAAGTGAATGTTTGAAAATCAAATCAGGAAATGGAAAACATCTTTCTTTGAACCATTTTGCTCTTACATTGTTTCTGATCTTCTGAAAAGGCCAAAGGAGGAGGGAAAGAAAACACAAAACGTAAAAGAGACTCTTAATATCCATTTACTTAAGAACTGACAAGAACATGATTTGGGAGATTACCACAAACTGCAATATTTTCATGTTCCTTTGAGCTTTTTAAAATGTGATTTTGAAGAAACTAAAATAAGAACTGCAATTTTCCAAAAATTGCTCAATATTGGAGAAATATATATATATACACACATATATATACATGCACATACATACACACATAAATATGGAAATTATGTGTATATGAATTTATGTACATACACATGTGTATATGAATGTATACATACATATGTCTATGTGTGTACATAGGTACACATGCACACATAGTTGGATTTTTTCTAAATTCATATAGTTTATCATCCAACTTACTCGTGATAATTGAGAAGATCATTTTGTAATCCTTTGCATTAGAATATTAGGATTTTTATATTACTGGTCACAGAAGATCAAAAACAGCAAATATGGTTAGCAATGGCCTGAAACTGAAAGTTACAGCTTCCATCCTGTACCATGCAGTTCTGTTAACACCAAAACTTTTAAACTATTACATAAATAACTGCCAAAAGAAATAAAATATGCAATTACTCTCTCTCATGGCTGAATTTGAGATCTGGATTAACAAGGTCATTTCTATCATACACCATGGCAACAATAACCAAAATACCAAACACACATTCTTCCAAATTTCTAAAACCATCCTAATCTAAACTATTTTAATAGTTTAGATTAAAAGTTTAGATTAATAGTTTAGATTTAAAGACTCCTTTAGGGTCTTCCTTTACTGGCTCAGCAAAAGGTCACCTAGACAGGATACTGTTTAGGTGGTAGAGACTCCATCAAAGACTTGAAAGAAGACTATATAATCTTTCCTTAATAGTCAATTTTTTTTGCAGGGCCTCCTCCTCACTGTTGGAAGCTACCTTAAGGAGATTTAGGAAATTATTAATAGTAGGCAAAAGTCAACAAAAGGGGAAAGGGAAATAGAAACATCCCAATGCTTCCCTTTGCCTAGGAAAAGCTGTACTTCTCCAGTGATGTGACCTTCCCCCTGGCATTGGGCCAGATCACCATTTAGTGAATATACAGTCTTCTCTCTAACAGAGTCATGTGCTCTGAAACTCCGTCTGTCAGTACCAGGAAGATGTATGTTTTCTCTGTACAATTCAGCCACAGGTTGAATCAAGGGAAGAAGGTTGGGTAGTAGAAAGAGTCGAGTCAGATATCACTGAATTCCAATCCTCCTTTTGCCACTCATTAGGTGTGTGGCCAAGGGTGCATTTCTGAGCCTCAGTTTTCTCATCTGTGTAATGGGAATAATAGAACCTGTCTCATAGGTTGTTGGTGTATTATTTATGTGATGCACCTAGCACACAGCAGTAAGGGTGGCTGTGGACCTTACTGGCGTGGCCGTAATATAATGACCTAAGAGCTCCAATCTACCCTAGCCTGCTCTTTATAATCTGGAAGGATTTTATGGTTTTGTGCATTAAGACTGTGCTTCTGGGTAATGTGTCATATGACAGAATAACTGAGATGCCTTTTAGAGGCTCTTCAGACAAGTAGGATTCTAGAATAGAAATGGGACAGTGTAATAATTGAGTTTGAACTTTTACCTAATAAGTTAACATTTTTAAACATTAGCAGAATGATTTGGTGGAAAGAGTATGGAATTTGTTCCCTCTTCATTGTCTCCCATTAGGAGCCCCCGGATTAAGCCCAGTTCCTCCACTTATTAACTACATGGCCTTGACACAAGTTCACTTACATCTTGAAATTTCAGTTTCCTCATACGTAACAATATCTTAGTCATCTCTCAGGGCTATTGTGGGCATTAAAATAAGATAATGCATATAAAAGAGCTATGTAAACTCTACAGTTCTAGACAAATATGATCGTATTTGTTATGAAGATTAAAGTCATTCAGCAACAATATTCAAACCTTGCTATAGAATGACTAATCACAGTATTTAAGGCAGATCTTTCTCAGAGATCAAAGATAATTTACATAATGAAATCTCTCACTGGCTTCACTTTAAGGGAACATGGATATGGATAAAGACTAAAGATTATTATATTATATTATATCAGAAGACTCCAAGCTTTCATGTTTTCCATGCCTTGGGACAGAAGTCTTTTTCATATTTGTACTTTTAAAACAATTAATACAAGCCCAATAATGAACACACTGAATATGATTGTTAGTTAAAATGATTACCTTTTAAAAAATGCTTGCTTTCTTATTTCAAAAAACCTACATTTATGTTATATGTGTGACTCTCACTACGAACCTAAAATGTGAAAGGCCTTTTCATGAGTGACATGGTATTTTAGGTTACAACTTGTCTTTTTAATATACTGTATATCAATTTATAGAGAAAAATATCAGCTACAGAACTTATACGTGTTCTCTAAACTTTGTTTCATATCTTTTCCTTCAATACTATGCCACAAATATTTCCATGTCTTCAAAATGACATTTTAAGAGCTTTCTAATATTCTGTTGAGGATGTATCCTATTATTTATTCAATCTAGCCTTTATGTGAGATGGTTTTTGTCTCCATTTCTTCCTGTTTTGAACAGACATGTCAAGAACATTTTTGCAGCTGTATCTTTCTACATATCCCTGATTATTTCCTTGAATAAACTGCTAAAAGGGAAATTAGTCATTCAAGTGGTAAATGAAATAATAAGAATTCTGATAAGTATTGCTAAATTTCCCTTCATATGATATGCCAACTGATGCTTACACCAGTATTTTGTTAGTACCTATTTCTTCCTATTATTATCTATTAAATATTTATTGAAGGATGCTTTAGAAACATAAACAGAAAAAAATTAAAGCCTCCATAATCTCACTATGTGATCAACCATTGTTAACATTTTGTTATGTTTTCAGAATATTTATAAATATTTATTTTATAATGTGTATTTTTAAAAATTCTTTGGCAAATTATCTTTCTTATTACTTTGTAAAAGTACTTACATGAAACATATGTTGCAATTTTTTTCCTTTTATTATCCTTTAATTTTGTTCCTGGGATATTTTGGTGTGTATTATGTTTTCTGTTCATTACTCAAATCTGTCCTTTTAAGATTTTTGAAGGGAGGGATAAAAGAGATTTGTTAATGGATACAAAATTGCAGCTAGACAGAAGGAGTCAGTTCTTGTGGTCTTGTAGCACGTTAGGGTTACTGTAGTCAACAATAGCATATTGCAGTTTCAAATAGCTAGAAGGACATTGAATGGTCTCAGTGTAAAGAAATGATAAATATTTGAGATGATGGGTATGTGAATTACCCTGATGTGATCACTATACATTAGATGTAGTGAAGTTTCACTATGTATTCCATAGATATGTACAATTATTATCTGTCAATTAAAAAATAGAATTTTAAAAAGACCTTCACCTGTTGTGTCATGCATGAAAAGGCCTTTCACATTTAATAAAATTTTCATTTTGCTAATCTCTTTTTACATTTAGCTCCTTAATCTTTAGGGCAGTGTTATGATCAGACTGGCATTTTAGAAAAAGCACTCTGGCAGCTGTCTAAAGAATATATTGTGGCTGGGCATGGTAGCTATACTTCCAATACTTTTAGGGGCTGAGGTGGCAGAATCGCTGAGGTCAGGAGTTTGAGACCAGCCTGGGCAGTATAGCAAACTCCCATCTCTACAAAAATAAAAAATAAAAATTAGCCACATGTGATAGCACGTATCTGTAGTCCCAGCTACTCAGGAGGCTAAGATGGAAGGAACTCTTGCCCCAAGAATTCTAGGCTGCAGTGAGCTATGATTGCACCACTATACTCCAGCTTGGGTGACAGAGCAAGATTCTGTCTCAAAGAAAAAAAAGTATTGGGGTAAAATAAAACTAGAAGCACAACAAATAAGCAAATGAGGAGACTTTAGAAATAAAATAAGAAAGCTATGATGAGGGAATGGGATGTATCCAATGAGGTGCAATTGTTAAGATTTATTGCCTGTGGATTGGAGATATAAACTGAAGAAGAGGTGATTCCTGAGTTTTGATGTATATCATTGTAAAGGAAAGCGCAAAAAAGATTGTTTGGACGTATGCCAGAATTCCACTTAAATGAATGACATTCGATCAGGAGATTACAAAGACCAGCACCCATGTTTATTGTGTCTTTAGGATCAAATAACATGCAAAGAAAAGAGCAGCCTGACATTTTTATTTTTATTTTTTGAAATAGGGTCTTACTCTGTTGCCTAGGCTGGAGCTCAGTGGTTCAATCACGGCTAACTGCAGCTTGGATCTTCTGGGCTCAAGTGATCCTTCTGCCTCAGCCTCCCAAGTAGCTAGAACTACAGGTGTGCACCACCACGCTTGGCTAACTTACTTTTTTTTTTTTTTTTTTTTCCATACAGACAGAGTCTCCCTATGTTTCCCAGGCTGGTCTCAAACTCCTAGGCTCAAGGGATGCTCCTGCCTCACCTTCCCAAAGTGCTGGGATTACAAGCGTGAACCACCATACCCAGCCCAGACCACCATTTGTCAGAAAGAAGTGATGATGGATGTGCCTCACATTTGGAAATAATTGCTAGGAACAAAATAATCAAAATCTCAGTAACCATCTCTAAAGGCATTAGGGACTTTGAACCAATAACCTAAACCCTGGTGAGATTCTCTCTTGAAGATATTGTTTCTGAGCCTTTGGACTCCACATACACAGATGACACAAAAATGTATGTTTCCAATGGGACCTCTTCTCCAAGCTCCAGCCCCATCTAACCAACTGTCCATGTGGATATCTTCTTGGGAATCTCAAAGGTATCTCAATGTCAACACTTTTAAATCCAAACTTCTGATTACTCTCCCCAAACTTGATCTTCCATTGTTCTCTAGCTCAATGACTGGTATCGTCCACAAAGAAAGAAACCCAGCAGTGACCCTTGAAATTTCCCTTGAAACCTGTTGTTCCCAATATCCTATCAATCACAAAAAATTGCAATCTTACTTCCTAACTATCTGTTGAATCTGTCCAATTCCCTCCACTCCCAGCAACCAAGGGATGCACCATATCACTCCCCAGATCACCATTCTCATAAGCGATCACAGAGTGACCCTTATAGAGTTGGGCAAGGTTGTGGTCCTGTCACCATCCCCATCCTAGTGACATGATTATTGTTTCTTGCCTGGCTACTGTGAGGGACCCTCAACACTCCTTGTTTCTCATCTGGCCCCATTGAATCTGTGCTTCATACTTCAGATGAATTTGCAAACCCAAATGTACCTGTGCATGCTTCCTGACTGAGACCCTTGTGAGATATCCCATTGGCCTTAGAATAAAGACTCAAGTCTTTAACATGTTCCATAAAGACTCAAGTCTTTAACATGTTCCATCAGGCTCTGCAATGTCCTGTCCTTATCTGCCTAGACCAGCACATATCATTTCCCCAAGATGTTTGTGATCCGTCCACAGGTGTCTTCTGTCAGTCCCAGAAACCTGCCATGCTCCCTGTTCACACAAAGATTCACACATGCAGACCTCTGTCCATAAAGTCTCTGTCTGGTTAATACCTACTCATTTGTATCAGTTACCTGTTGCTGCTAATAAACACTTCAAAACTCAGTCTCTTCAAACAACAGACACTGATGGTAGCTCACAGATCTATGGGTCAGCTGGATGAGTCAGTGGCTCTGGGCCAGGCTTGGCTGATAGCTGGGCTTGATCATGGGACTGTACTCACCTAGCAGGGCAGCTGCAGCCTGGCTTGTCTTGGATGGCCTGTCTCACACGTCTGGCAGTTAGGTAGCTGTTACTGAAGACCTCAGGGGCAACTGGACCAACCATGTGTCTCTTTTTATCCAGCAGACTAGACCAGCTTATTCCCACGGATGGCAGTGTTGGGCTTTTTAAGGAGTGAATGGCCTCACATAAAGCTTCTTAAGGTCTACATTCAGAACTGACAGACTGAACATCACTTCTCATGCATTTTATTGGCTAAAGTAAGTCATGAAGTCAGCCCAAATGTAAAAGGTCATGAAAAAGATTCTCCTGATGGGAAGAGTTACAGACTCACCTTGTAAAGGGACAGAAAGAGTCAGGACAAGTTTTGCAATAAGTCTACCACATTGTCTTTCAGCTATTGGCTCAAGATAAGATTCCTCAGGGAAGCCTCTCACAAGCTACTTGTCTAGACTGCATTGCCTCATTATGCCCTTATGGACTCACTCTATGAACCACTTCTTCATGGCACTCGGCACAGTTGGAATGTCATATGTGTTTCTGTGATTATTTGCTTAAGGTCAAATTCTCCCTTCCATACACCTCTTCCCCTAAGACTTAGAGGTCAACTAAAGGCCAATGTCCCCTTTTCCAGTACCTGGTACAGAGTAGGTAGTAATCCACGAATATTTGTTAAAGAATGATTTCATTTCCCATTGTGTTATTTTGAGAATATACTTTCTGTTCCCTGACACAATGCTTTAATTTAAAAAAAAAAAAAAAAAAAGACCTTTTGCTTTTTGGGCGGAGGCAGTGAGAGAATACTGAGTCCTGTGCACAGCAGAAACCCCAAGGGATAAAGTGATTATCATTGCCTCTTTGGGACCTGTGGCAAGGGAAAAACTGCATGGGTTGGCCACTGGGGGTTTAGAAAGTAGCTTTAGAACTTAAAATACAGAGACTCCATGTGGGTCTTTCATGAATTGAGTCCCATGAAAGCAATAAAAAAAAAAAAAAAAAAAAAAAAAAAAAAAGCAGCAGGTTATTTGGAAAAGGTAATGGGTTTCATTGTGGATTTGTTGAGTTTGAGGAACATTCATGAATCTAACACTTGGAAAAGAGCTGGAGATTGGACAAGGTATTAGTCTGTTCTCACATTGCTATAAAGAAATACCTGAGACCGGGTAATTTATAAAGAAAAAAGACTTAATTAGTTCACAGTTCTTCAGGCTGTATAGGAAGCATGGTGGCATCTGCTTGGCTTCTGGGGAGGCTTCAGGAAACTTACAATCATGGGAGAAGGCAAAGGGGTGATTGGCATGTCTTGGGGCTGGAGCAGGAGAAAGCAGGGTGGTGGAAGCTGCTACATAGTACACAACTAGATGTCATGAGAACTCACCCCGTGATCCAATCACTTTTCACCAGGTTGTACTTCCAACATTAGGGATTACAATTCGACATGAGATTTGGGTGGTGACACAGATCTAAACCCTATGAAACACCTAGAGTTGGGAGTTCACAGTGTATATACTTAAGAGCAATCTCAACCATAGAGGTAGATGAGGGTGGGCAGAGTAAGAAAAGAAGGCTAAAGACGGAACCCAAAAGAGAATCACATTTAAGAGGCAAGAGGAGCAAGTAGGGCAAGGGGGCAATGAGGAATACTCAGAGAAACGAAAGCAGAAGTAAGAAAGAGCCAGTCTCAGAATTAGAGGAGGGAAGAGTTTCAAGAAGGAGGAAGTGACCCCCAACACCAAACATAGCTAACAGATTAAAAGATAAGACACAAGAAACACTCAATTCAAAATGACATATGCTGTGAGTGTTATGAATTACTTTTCCTCAAAGGATTATTTGTAATGATGTGCATATCTTAAAATTCTTAAATTTAATATGGCATAAGTTTCAGGAAGCCAATTTATAAGGCTAAAAATCCAAACAGTGTCCATTTTGTATTTGAATTTCTACTTTGAACGATTTTTAAGCCCCATTCAGATTCCTGTCCTCTTCCCACAATCCTATTTGGCCTCTCATTTCTATGCATATGTGGAATTAGTTATTTTGGTAAGTTTTACTGCCACTCATATCAATAAAGAATACCAGTATAGATTAAGTCTAATTAATTCCCATATTTTACTTAAATGAAATGTTAACCCCAATTTTTTTAAAGGCTAGAATGCTAAATAAATCCTATTGAGCTGATCAACCAAAACATGTTTAGAATTACCTCTGGGTTCTGTCTTTCAGAGAATTATACGTAAAAGCAATCAAAAGGGAGGAAAATTAAGCAAGAAAATACTGAATGTACCAAATGTTAAGGATGCTTTTATCTTCCTTTATAGTTTTTTTTTTTCTTTTCTTTTTTTTTTTTTGAGATGGAGTCTTGCTCTGTTGCCCAGGCCAGAGTGCAGTGGCACAATCCACTAGGCCACAGCCAGTTGCACTGTGAAGGAGTCAAAGGGAGTGCTCCCTTAGTTGAGGGAAGATGTTATTACATCTAGAGTGATGAAACTTTAGTTTTCATTGTTCTACAATTACAATGGGAATATGGAGGTTTCTCCTTACTGATATTTTGAATATTTTAGAATCTATATATTCCATTTATCTTTTTATGGAGCTTAATTCTGAGAGACACATGAAAACCTAAATGTTACTGATTTTCAGTTATTTTATTTTTTTTTCCTTTTTTTCTTTTTTATTATACTTTAAGTTCTAGGGTACACGGGCACACGGTGCCGGTTTGTTACATATGTATACATGTGCCATGTTGGTGTGCTGCACCTATTAACTCGTCATTTACATTAGGTATATCTCCTAATACTATCCCTCCCAACTCCTCCCACCCCACAACAGGCCCCGGTGTGTGATGTTCCCCTTCCTGTGTCCAAGTGTTCTCGTTGTTCAGTTCCCACACCATCATTCTTAGCAAACTATTGCAAGAACAGAAAACCAAACACCACAGATTTTCAGTTATTTTAAACAAAATAAGCATTATCAAGAAAGTTAAAAATGTAAAGTAACAAGAATGTAATTGCAGGGTATCTATCTGTAGCAATCATACATTCTACTTTGAATGCTTTTGCATGTTGAACTCTCATCCTCTATTGACCACTGAGGGCCATGCAACTGTTAAGTAACAATGCGAAATTCCTGGCTATCTCTGCAATTTAGTTGAACAATCATCTAATATTTATGCAGAATCATTAACTTAACTGGACAAGCAGGTTTCACAATGTTACACACTCTGAGTTGAAGAAAATTGTCCACCTTTGCAATCCTAAAACATTCAACATAGCAATGTATAAGTGTAGGCAAACAGCACTGGGTGAATATAAAGTTTGAGAATGGATTAATTTTTTTTCCCCATCGGGTACTATATTAACAAACAAGGTGCAAAATGGTAGCCACTGAATGAGAAGTCAGATTTAGGGTGAGAGGTCACATTGTATTACATGGGAGTGATTCCAGAAGTGCATGGAACTCAGAGGAAATGAAAACAAAGAGCAAATGTGTAGGTGTCCTGAGTCAGCCATGAGGGTGATTAATAGGGAACCGCATTAGGAATAGTCCTCACAACCAAACTCCTTTCTTGTCCTCTTGTTTTGTTTAGCACTGGGCAACACTGTCTTTATTTTATTTATTTATTTATTTGAGATGGAGTCTCACTCTGTCACCCAGGCTGGAGTACAGTGGCACCATCTCAGCTCACTGCAACCTCCGCCTCCTGGGTTCAAGCGATTCTCCTCCCTCAGCCTCCCGAGTAGCTGAGATTACAGTTGCCCACCACCACTCCTGGCTAATTTTCCTATTTTTAGTAGAGATGAGGTTTCACCATGTTGGCCAGGCTGGTCTCAAACTCCTGACCTCAAGTTACCTGCCCGCCTCAGCCTCCCAAAGTGCTGGGATTACAGGAGTGAGCCACTGTGCCTGGCCAACATTGTCTTTTTTTTTTTTTTTTTTTTTTTTTTT
>NW_016804262.1:999696-1033691 GCF_001698545.2 Rhinopithecus bieti
CAACATTTTTTTTTTTTTTTTTTTTTTTTTTTTTTTTGAGACAGAGTCTCACTGTGTCACCCAGGTTGGAGTGCCATGGTGCAATCTCGGCTCACTGCAACCTCCACCTCCTGGGTTCAAGCTATTCCTGCCTCAGTCTCCCAAGTAGCTGGGATTATAGGCGTGTGCCACCACGCCTGGCTAATTTTTGTATTTTTAGTAGAGATGGAGTTTCGCCACATTGGCCAGGCTGGTCTCCAACTCCTGACCTCAAGTGATGCACCAGCCTCGCTCTCCCAAAGTGCGGGAGTTACAGGTGTGAGTCACCGCACCTGGCCGCTTTGCAGATATTCTTATCACCATCTTAGAGCATTTATGTAGGTGAAGAGGCCCAGTCTAGCCTCCTTTAAGATGAGAGACAATGTGAAGAGAGAAGCCCAGCTAAGAGTCGGCTCTAATAGCCAGACACATGGTGAGGTTCCAGTCAAGCTGCCATGTGACAGCACCTTAATGAGTGGTCCCAGCAGGACCAGTGGAAGAAACCCCGAACTGGGCCCAGCCCAAAGAGCTGACTCACTGAAATATTACGCAATAATATGGTGGCTGTTTTAAGCTACTGGGGTTTGGAACAATTTCTTATGCAGCAGCATATAACTAGTGAATACAACTAAAGCACATTTGAATGGTAAACAGAAAACAAATCCAGTGTTGCTGTTTCCAAGAGTTCCAAAAAAAATAATAATACAGGTAATTTGAAAATAAAGGGACAACAACATGCTAGCCAGAAAGCAATATTAAAACAGAAAATAAATTGAAAAGGTAAACATTTCGAAAATAAAGAAAGATATTTTATATTGGTGAAATGTACATCTTACCAGAAAGGTACAAAAGTCATAGACCTTTATACATGTAATGATGTAGTTTCAAAACATGTTAAGTAAAAACTATTTTAATATAGAAGGAAATATGATAAAACAACTTGGAAGTAAATAAATTTAAAAACAAGTAAAAAATATAGAGGGTTACAGTTACACAATTAATAAACCTAATTGGAGAGTTATGTTTTAAGAAAATCTGTGCCAAACATATAGGAAAATGCATTAAGTATTCTTATTTATCTTCATTTTTATGTATTATTCCCAACATGAAAATACAGAGAATCATATCACAACATATACCTGCCAATGAGATTTTTTTTAAAGGTTAACTTTTTTGCATGTTTATTTAGATCTTTTGGCTTTTAGAAAATAAAATGCTACAGATACAATAATCTTTATTATCACATTTACCTCTGTCGCTCTCTGAAGGGCACAACTATTCTTATTAAAATGATGAATTTCCCACCCTGTTTTTATTTATTTTTTTACATATATGTGTTTCTGTAATTAATATATAGGTTGATTTTTTTATTGTTGTTTTTTGGAGACAGGATCTCTGTCACCCAGGCTGGGGTATAGTGGTGTCATCTATGCTGCAGCCTTGAGTTCCTGGGCTCAAGGGATCCTCCTGCTTCAGCCTCCCTAGTAGCTGGGACTAGAGGCCCTCAGTACCATGCCTGGCTAATTTTTAAATTTCTTGTAGAGACTGGATCTCACTCTGTTGCCCACGCTGATCTCAAACTCTTGGCCTTGTGTGATCCTCATGCTTTGACCTCCCCAAGTACTGGGATTATAGGTATGGGCCATGATGCTTGGCCTTGTTATGTGCAGTTTTAGGATTTACATTGTGTAGGGGAAGGAGGAAAGAAACCTTTTTCTCTATCCTCTTAGTTTCAGCATCTGGGGCCCAGAAAATGAAACTAACATAGAGCATCTTAACAAAGAACAATAAATTTGTAGAGAAGTGAAAAGACAAAAGGAAAAAGGGTTTAGGCTATTAGGAGTGGCAAGCTACAGGAAGATATAAGTATATAGGGGAAATTAATGAAGGATGAGGGCTGTTTTATAAGGTTTGTCATGCAGATTCCTGTCTGGGCTGATACTTAGCGTCTAGAGTCATCTCTGGTGACTAAGACTCCTGGGGATTAAGAGTGGTTCTCTACCTGATAAGGGAGAGGGAGACACCTTAACAAATGGGAATTTATGTTCTGCTTTAAGTCAGACAGGGGAGGGCAGAGAGCTTTAGTTTTTATGTCTGTGTCTCTTAGCTACCTTTGGCTCAAAACAATTCTTATGCCACAATGGCATATTTTCAGCTGGCATATCCTGATCCCCTACAACACAAAATTTTAAATTTACAGAAATATGTATCTTTCTGCAATATTTTTAAAATTCAAAATAAAATAGCCATGCTGTATTCACCTGCAAGCATATGATGAAGTTCATTCATTTTTTAAGCTGCTGTGAAGTATTTAATTCAGTGGTCACATCTCCTACTACTGACCGCTTAGGTTGCTTCTAATTTTTTGCCATTATGTAAGTCTGCAGTGTGTACCTTTGTATACACTTTTGTGGATGTATGTAAAAGCATTCCCAGAAAACTGGAATTGCTAGGTCATAGGTAATACAAACCTTGAGCTTTGCTAGATATTGCCAAACTATGCTAAGAAGTGGCACCAATGTTACCGCCCTACAATGTAATCACCAATGTATACTCCAACAGTGGCTAAGAGTTCTGATTTCCCTATATCATGACCACCACTTTGTATTGTTAAACTTTTTAAATCTGCGCCAATTTGCAGAAAGTGAAATGGTATGGTTTAGTTCAGAACTGGCCAGGTGAGTGGCTCATGCCTATAATCCCAGTGCTTCCAGAAGCCAAGGCAGAAAGATGGCTTGAGGCCAGGAGTTTGGGACCAGCCTGAGTAGCAGTGAGACTGTCTGTAGAAAAACACTTTTTAAAATAAGCCAGGCGTGGTGGCATGCACCTGTAGTCCCAGCTACTTAGGAGGCTGAGGCGGGAGGATCACTTGAGCCCAGTAGTCTGAGACTGCGATGAGCCATGACTATGCTACTGCACTCCAGTCTGGGTGACAGAGTGAGATTCTGACTCAAAAATATAAATAAACACAATAATAGAAACCTAAGTTAATAATGGTGTTCCCATTGTCATCTGGCATCTAATGTTGCAAATGATAAATACGCTATCAGTTTACCTGTCATTCTTTTTTGGCACCTTATTATTCTGTTTTAATATTTTGTCTTTGTCTTTGTCATTGTGCAGCTTACAGTAACATCATTTTGTATTTGTTGTTGTTGTTTTTGAAACAGGGTCTCCATCTGTCACCCAGTCTGGAGTGCAGGAGTGTGATCATAGCTCACTGTAGTCTTGAACTCCTGGTCTCAAGTGGTCCTCCCGATTCAGCCTCCTGTGTAGCTGGGACTATAGTCATGTGACCCCACACCCAGCTAACTCTTTAAAAAATTATTTTTGTAGAAACAAGGTCTTGTTATATTGTCCAGGTTAGTCTTGCACTCCTGGTCTCAAGCAGTCCTTCTATCTCAGCCTCCCAAAGTGCTGGGATTATAGGTGGTATTGGTTTTTAAATTAATTCTGTTGCAGACTAAGTATCCTTCCTAAATTATATTCTAAATCATTAACTTTTTAAATGCTGTCTCCTGACTTCTGTTTCCAGCAATTTGGTAAACTTAGTGTGCCCATTCAAGTATAGAACCATTTTAAATGACAGATAAAATAGGAAAACATATATACTTCAAAAAATGCTTTGCAGCTTTCTGGAAAGTAAAGGAAAATAACTACAGGCTGAAAAGCACTAGAAATCATGATTTCATAAGCGCTCAAGCCAGCATGTAACCTGAGGGCACCTGCAGATCCCTGACGGCCCAGCATCTGAGAGTCAAGTAGAGGAAAGGGTCAGAACGAGCTGCCCACAAAAGCCAGGATCTTCCACTGACAATGACATCAGAAGTAGGTGAGTAGAAAAGATACCCACTGAAAAAGACTGCCCATTTTGACCTTGGCTCTGGGTAAATGGAGAGGGGCAAAAAGTCTCTTAATCATTTGTAGCCACAAATATGCATTCACCCAGCTTGGGAGGCAAATCCACAATATTTGTGAGGCACAAAAAGGCCCAAGCTAAAAATCCTCCCTAGAGGAACATCCTTTAATCATAGGCCTCAAACAACTCCAACATATAAAGTTCCAAGGAACATATTCTCACAATCAAAAATCTCTACATGCATGAGGAAACAAGCCACAATGAATGAGAGTTATAAAGAAAGATAAAATGTAAATTCAGACACATGAGGAGTACAGAAATCAAATATAGTGCAGAGGAGAATCCTGAAAAGAAGGTAACATTTGGGTAAAGACATGAAGAGAGTGAGAGAGTGAGCCATCCAAGTATCTCAGAAGAGGTGACCTTAGTGGAGAAATGAGAGTTCAAACAGTCTGAGGCAGGAACATGACTGAATGTTCCAGAAACAGCAAGCAATTTGACCTACACTTCTAAAATATCTTTCTGGATTCTATGTTGAGAATATAGAGGTGAAGGACAAGAGTAAAACCAGGTAAGCCAGATAGATTATGAATTCATGTGAGATATGGTGGGTGAATTAGACCAAGGATGTAAGGGATAAAACTGAAATGTAGACAGATTCTTGAAGATAGGGTAGACAGGATCCGATGATGGATTGAACGTGGTTGAGAAAGAGAGAGAGAAATCAAAATCACTTCTCACCTACAATGGGAAAGAAGAAAGATGAAGCATGATTGGGAGAAGGGCAGGAGTTTTTTTTCTGAACAGGTTGTGCTCAGATCACCAAATTAGGAAGTTAAATAGATGGTTGGATATATGAATATGGACTTCTGAAGAGAAGACTTAACTGAAAGTTTCATTTAGGGGCTGACATAAAGATGAAGCTAATGAAAAAAAAATCTCACATTCAAGAAGAGCAATGCATCTCGAGAAGAATTAAAGCTAGGATCTGGGACATCAGGTTTCAGCTCCAGTATGTAAATGGATTGGAACTCATCACTGCCATATACACAATAAGATAAAAAAGTGAAGAAATGGAAAACCAATGACTTTTTTTTTTTTAACTCTTCAGAGAATTGATGTTGCAGAGCAAATGGGCACCCTGAAATCCGGAGAGAAAGACAAATACAAAGAATCACAGCCAAGATCAGTTTGCTGGGTTTTTGAAAAGGTAAATAAGATTGACAAATCTTTAGCTAGACTAACTAAAAAAGAAAAAGAGAGAAGACTCAAATAAAAAAATTACAAATGAAAGAGACATTCCAACTAATATCACAAAAATACAAAGTATCATAAAGAAGAACCATAAACAGTTATACAGCAATAAATTGGATTACCTACAAAAAATGGATAAATTTCTAGACCCATACAACTTGCCAATCATGAAGAAATAGAAAATCTGAACAGCCCAGGCGCGGTGGCTCACACCTGTAATCCCAGCACTTTCAGAGGCCAAGGTGGGCAGGTCACGAGGTCGGGAGGCCGGGAGTTCGAGACCATCCTGGCTAACATGGTGAAACCCCATCTCTACTAAAAATACAAAAAATTAGCCAGGCGTGGTGGCAGGTGCCTGTAGTCCCAGCTACTCAGGAGGCTGAGGCAGGAGAAGGGCGTGAACCTGGAAGGCGGAGCATGCAGTGAGCAAAGATTGTGCCACTGCACTCTAGCCAGCGTGCCTGGGTGACAGAACAGCACTCCATCTCAAAAAAAAAAAAAAACCTGAACAGACCAGTAATGAGTAAGGAGATTGAATTGGTGATTAAAAACCTTCCAACGAGTAAAAGCCCGGGACCCATTAGCTTCACTGGTTATTCTACCAAGCATTTACAGGACTAATGCCAATCCTTCTCAAATTCTTCCAAAAAATTCAAGAGGAGGTAATTCTTCCAAACACATTCCATGAGGTCAGCATTACCCTGATATCAAAGCCAGCAAAATACATGACAAAAAAAACAAACAGAGCAATATTCCTAAATGAACACAGATGCAAAAATCTTCAACAAAATACCAGCAAACCAAATTCAACAACACATTAAGAGGATCACACACCATGATCAAGTGGGATTTATCACTGAGATGAAAGGATGGCTCAAAATACATAAATCAATAAATGTGATAAACTGTATTAATAGAATGAAGGATAAAAATAATATCGTCATCCCAATAGATGCAGAAAAAGCATTTGACAAAATTCAACATCATTTCATGATAAAAAAAAGCTTTCAATAAATTAGGTGTAGAAAGAAGGAACCTCAACACCATAAAGGTAATATATATCAAGCCCACAGTTAACACCATATTCAATGATGAAAAGCTGAAAGCTTTTCTTCTAAGATCAAGAACAAGACATGAGTACTTCTATTCAACGTAGTATTGGAAATCCTAGTCAGAGCAATTAGGCAAGAAAAGATATAAAAGCATCCCTATTGAAAAGGAAGTAGTATAATTATCTCTGTTTGCAGATGACATGATCTTATGTACAGAAACTGCTAAAGATTCCACCAAAAAGTTGTTAGAATAAGCCAATTCAGCAAAGTTGTAGGATAAAAAAATCAGCATACAAAAATCAATTGTTTCTGTATACTAACAAATACATAATAAATAATAAAATAAAAATAAAAAGAGATTTGTAGAGTTAATTAAAAAAAATTATACACTGCCTTCAAGAAACACAGTTAAGACATGGATAGGTTAAAAGTAAAGCAAAGGAGAAGGATATTCCATGCTAACATTAAGCAAAGAATGTTGGAGCAGCTATATTAATTTCAGACAAAACAGATTGCAGAACAAGGAAAATTATTAGATAAATACATTCACATAATCTGAATAGGCCTATATCTATTAAAGGAATTGAATCAATAATTAACAACCTGGCATTTAAAAAAAAGCAACAGACTCAGATAGTTTCACTGGTGAGTTCTACCCAGCATTTAAGGAAGAAATGATACTAATTCTCTACAAGCTTTTCCAGATAACAGAAGAGAGAATACTTCTTAACTCATTCTATGAGACCAACTCTATCCTAATATCAAAATCACGTAAACACCGCAAGAAAGAAAATTTATAGACTAACATCTCTCATTAATGTGGTTGCAAAACTCTCAAAAAATATGTTAGAAAAGTGAATTCAACAAAGCATAAAAAGAATCATACACCATGACTAAGTGAGTTATTTCAGATATAGAAGGATGGTTCAGCATTCAAAAATCAGTTAACCTAATCCACCACATCACCAGGCTAAAGAAAAAAGACCATACAATTGTATCAACTGATATAGCAAAAGCATTTGACAAAGTCCAACACCCTTTCACGTCAAAAACTCTCAACAAACTAGGAATAGAGGGGAACTTCCTCAATCCCACAGAAAGCATTTACCAAAAAACCTACAGCTAACATGATACTTATGGCAAAGAGTTCGCCTCTTTATTACTCCCATTCAACATCATACTGGAAGTTGTGGCTGGTGCAATTAAAATAATAATAATAAAAGGAAACACAAGACATAGGAAGGAAGAAACCAAACAATCTTTGTTCAAGGCTGGGATCTATTGAGGTAGAAAATCCCAAACATAGAACACTATTAATAGGCATAAAAGATATTAATTTACAGGAGAATACAATGTAGAAATTTATATCAAAAAATATGAAAAAGTGGTTACTTTCCTAGAAAAATATATTATCAAAATTGACTCAAGAAGGTGGAAAACTGAACCAATAAATAACCATACCCAAACCCCTGAAATAGACACTATACCTTTAATGAACAGATGACTAATGTTTTATTTAAATAATTCCACAAAGAGAAAAAAATATAATGTTTTCCAACTTATCTGTTACTGAAACTGTGTGAGAGTTACTGATAAGAATATCACTATAAACAAGTCTCACTGGTGAGCATAGGTACAATAAAATGCTAGCAATGAAACCCAGCAGATTCATAATATATTTTCTCATTGGAAGAAAAGACATAGTCTATTGACAAAAGTGGGAGGGAGAAGCAAAATACTTGAAACTTAACAAGAAATGTGTATTACCTATGTGAAGAGAACTATAAAGCTTTACTGAAGCTCATAAAAGAAAACTTTAAAAAAAAAGACAAATGTATTATGTTCATAGATAAAAAGTTTGAGTGTAGAAATATCTCAATTTAGTCTGTAAATCTAATGCAATCTCAATAAGACAAGTTCATTCTCATGTTCATAAGAACGGAAACATGCTTCTTAAGTACAATTTTAAAAATTTGAAAAAATTGTGCAGGAAATTTCACCAACCAGAGAGCAAAATATGAAAATACAGTGATTTTTGCATGAGGTATTAAAAAAAGAATAGGCTGGCTGTGGTGCCTCAGGCCTGTAATCCCAGCACTCTGGGAGGCTGATGAAGCAGCAAATACTGAGGTCAGAATTTGAGACAGTGTGGCCACATATGAATCCCCTATCTCTACAAAAATAAAAAAAAAAAAAAAAAAAAAAAAAAAAAAAAATTAGCTTTGGTTGTGGTGGCACACCACTTATCCATAACTTTGGAGGCTGAGCAGAGAAATCGTTGAACACCAGAACAAGTTTAGCCTGGAGGCAGAGCAAGACTCCATCTCAAAAACAGATCACTGGAATTGGAGAGTCAAGAAATATTCCATCTAAATTAAAACTTAAATTATCTTAAGTATGATCTTTTACATCAGTCTATAGAGAATAGTCTATTAAATATATGGTACTGTGATATTACCTCATACCAGGAATAAAAATCAACTCCAGAGCAATTAAAAAGCTACACATAAAAAAGATAAAAGCATAGAAATAGTCAAAGAAAGCAAAATATTTTTATAATCTTGGAAAAGGGAGATGGACAATTTTGACCGTATTGTAACAGATCTTTAAAATAAATGACCCTTTAACAAAAAAGGCCAGCAGTAGACTGAGATACAACACAGTATATTTTGCAACATATATAACATACAAAGGATTAATATCCAGAACAAAGTCCCACTACATATCAATAAGGAAACAGAAAGACTATAAACAGGCAATTCACAAATTAATAAATACGGTCAATGTAACACATGCTGTGCTGTGCTCCAGTCCTAAAGAATTTATTCCCCCAGCTGCTGAGGGTGTCCATCCTCTCTGGGAATTGCCGTCGGTGGAAGGGACTCACCTTGCCCAAAGGCATGCCTCCTAGGACTGCCCTCATTCAATGACTGGGGATGCAGGGCTATGCTGGCCTCACCACCATGTTCTAAGTTGGACAACTGGAAAGCACCATTCTAGCTTCAAAGATCACCAAGAAGACAGCTGAGGCCTTAGTTGTGACCGAATGGAAGCCCAATTTCTTCCTCTGCCCAGTCCTGCTTCCTTCCCTCCCAACTTGAGTGTTAATCAAGAGAGCACTTCCTCATAACTTCCTGTACCCTAGTTTCCATCTCTCTGCCCCCTTTCCGGGACCTGACCTGCAACAGTCAGTGGACATTAAAAGATACCTTGCTGGCCAGGGGTGGTGGTTCACACCTGTAATCCTAGCACTTTGGGAGGCTGAGGTGGGTGGATCACGAGGTCAGCAGTTCAAGACCAGCCTGGTCAACATAGTGAAACCCTATCTCTACTAAAAATACAAAAATTAGCCAGGTGTGGTGGCACACTCCTGTAGTCCCAGCTACTTGGGAGACTAAGGCAGGAGAATCACTTGAACCTGGGAGGCAGAGGTTGTGCTGAGCCGAGATCACGCCACTGCACTTCAGCTTGGGCAACAGAGCCAGACTCCGTTTCAAAAAAAAAAGATACTCTGCCCCAGTCCTAGTAAAATCAAAGGTTCTATTTTGCTTATTAGATTGGCAACATTTTCAAAGGCTGATAATATCCATGGTTAGTGAGGGTGTGAGTAAATGATCATTTTCATACACGGTTGGAAAGTAAATTGATAAATCATTTTGGAAAGCAATTTTCCATAGCCTCTCAGTTCCACCTTTCAGTACCTATCTACAAGAATTACTAATGCATCTGCATAAAAAGACATATATAAAGCAGTTCATTGAAACTTAATTTTTAATAGAGAAAAACTGCAAACAGTACGCATGCTGTTTTATCGTCTGCTCAACATTTCCTGCTTTGGGGAACCACCTCTTTCCATCTTATTATGAGACGGTGGGACTGTTCATCCCAATAGCTCCTTCCTCCATCTGGGTACAATGGTGAACACAGAACCCAGCCCTGGCAAATCACAGCATCTCATTTCCCTGGACACAGTGATAGGGCCATGGCTGGGCACCTGATCCCAATAGGGCCAATCTTAGAACTGCTGTAGAACTGACAGACGGATACCGGTGCAGAGAAACTTCCTTTGCAGAGTGGTGAAGCCAGGGACTCTCAGTGACTGTCTTCCCTGGGATGTGAAGAAAACTTGTGTGTGACGTGGAAGCAATGCACACAGTGAGGCTGATCAAGAACTGGGAACGTTGATCTTTAAAGCAATCGTCCAGTCTCTAGATCCAGCAATGTCTGACTCTTCCATTTCAGTAAGCCAGCAATTTCCCCAATTTTACAGAAACTAGTTTAAAACAAAGTTCTAAACCTTGCAACCAAAAGAATATTAATGTGATTTGTTGAACATTAAGGGATTAGTTAAATAACTAATATTACCTGTATACTAGAAGTTGGCTTTTTTTTTTTTCTTCAAGAAAGAGCCAGAGAGTAGTTATTTTAGGGTTTGCAGATCATGTGGTCTATCTCAGCTACTCAGCTCTGCTGCTGAGGTGTGAAAGCAGCTATAGACAATATGTAAATGAATGAACGTAACTGTGTTTCTATAAAACTTTATTTACAAAAGCAGAGAGGATTTAACCCTCAGGAAATAGCTTGCTGACGTGTCCTAGACAATGAAATCATGAAGAACCTTAAACATCATGTCCTTTATAGATAAAAATGTAATGAAGTAATATTTTGCAACATAAACCCATGGTTTTTGTTTTGCTTTGTTTGAGAAAAGGTCTTGCTCTGTCACCCAGGTCAGAGTACAGTGGTGTCATCATGGCTCACTGCTCACTGCATGGCTCACTGCTTACTGCATGGCTCACTGCTCACTGCACAGCTCACTGCACAGGGTCGTCAGGGCTCACTACAGCCTCAACTTCCTGGGCTCAAGTGATCCTTTTGAGTAGCTGGGGCTACAGGTATGTGTCACCATACCCGGCTAATTATTTTATTTTTTCTAGAAACAGGGTCTCTATATGTTGCCCAAGCTGGTCTTGAACTCTTGGCCTCAAGCAGTCTTCCTACTTCACCCTCCCAAAATGTTAGGATTACAGGTGTGTGCCACCAGACACAGTCAACCCATGGCTTTTCAATCTTAGTGACTCCTTTTAAGCTTTCTGCATCAGAACCTCTGCACTTACAGGTACTTTGCCTGGAATATTCTTCCCATAGGTATCTGCATGACCTGCTCCCTTCCAACTTCAGGCCATTACCCAAATGTCTCCTCCTCAAGACTTTCGCTGGTCATGCTATCTAAACACCTTCCTTACTTTATGTTTCTCAATATTTTCCCCATCAAATATACTACACATTTTTTAAATTTGAAAGCTCCATGAGGAGAGGTATTTTAATCTGTTTTATTCACTATCACAGTCCTTAAAACAGAGCCTGGCACACAGCAGATGCTCAATAAACATTTGCTAAATGAATGAGTAAAAAAGGTTACATTTATTGGGCACTTACCATGTGCCAGGCACCATTGAAAGTGCTTTCTATTAATCATAATCCTCACAACACCATTTATAGCAGGTGCCACTATTATTTCTATTATTTGATGTGTCCCTAGGTAGTGACAATCCTGAGGCCTAATGCCACACAGAAAGGCCAAAGAGCAGAAAATAGGAACCCAGAATCTTTGGCTTTTCCATCCAAAATGGGTTCTTGAAACTCACAGTGAAGATAACAGTCTTGGAAGACAAGGTTTTTCCTTGCAAGATCTGACCTTTTAAAAATAAAAATGAACAAAAGCTTTCTGATGAATACTTGCATGGTCAGTGGTGCCTTTTAGAAGGAGAGGTGGGGAACACTCTGGGTGCAGCAGGGAGAGTTTCTGAGAGTTGGACAGTGGCAGAATTGGCCCCGGGTGTGGGCTGGGAGGTGTCCCACATCAGAGCAAACCTAGGCCTTGATTACTAGGTATGTCCCAGGAGGCTGAGCTCCACTGAGAAGAACCAGAGCCGGACCGGAGCATGCAATGTTACTGGCTGATTGAGGTTCCAGAGGAAGGGCTGAGGGCAGCCCAAAGTCCTCATGATCTCTCAGGGAGGCAGAGGCGCTGAGAGGGGAGGGTAGACCCACAGGGAACTGGAGTCAAGCTGAGAAGTTTCCAGAGCACAGGGATCTCGGGAGAAGAGACCATGGTGTGATGGAGGTTACCTGGGGGAATCTGAGGCGATCAACAGGCCAACAACACATCCACAAAGCCACAACACATAAGCCTCCTACCCACATCTCAGATTGCTCCTAGCGAGAAGGGACTTGACTTTCATTAAGTATTCCCCTAATACCGGCTTAGGAAAACTCAGAATTTGACCAAGTTTGTCTAGAAGATGCTTGATCAAGTCCTCTACTGTTCAGCTAGCAACTGAGCTAATAGTGAAATGAAGTACACAAGGGATGAAGAAAATTATAATTTCCTATAGATGAGATTTGTGATGAGATTTGTCCTTGTCACTCTGATATGGAAATATCTCGAAGGCACAGTGTTGAGTACAAAGGCAGCAAGTTGTAGAACAATATGTATGGTATATTTCTGTTTATATAAAAAGCTAACATATGGCGAGGGGTGATTCAGCCTGTCATCCTAGCACCTTGGGAGGCTGAAGTGGGAGGATCCCTTGAGCCAGCCTGGACAACATAGCGAAATGCTGTCTCTATAAAAAATAAAAATTAGCCAGATGTGGTGGTGCATACCAGCTATTCAGGAGGCTGATGTGGGAGGATCACAACCCAGGGGAAAAAATAGTAAACAAACAAAAAAAAAGTAAGCATATATTAGTGTACACATATGTGTAAATACATAGAAATGACCCGACCCACTCAGATATAAACAGAGGGGAAGGGATTGGAGGCAAAGGGAAGGGATCTAGGAAATGGAAAGCAGGAGTGGAGGAGGGGGAAGAGAGATTTTCCCTTTTTAGTCTATGATGCCATTCTGTGCTGTTTGAGCATTCTTTTCTTTTTTTTTTTTTTTTAGACAGGGTCTTGCTCTGTCATACAGGCTGGAATGGCAGTGCCCTGATCACAGCTAACAGCTCACTGCAGCCTCCACCTCCTGGCTCCAGTGATTCTCCCACCTCAGCCTCCTTAGTAGGTGGAACTATAGGCGCATGCCAGCACACCCAGCTAATTTTTAAATTTTTTTGTAGAGACGGGGTCTCATGATGTTGTCCAGGCTGGTCTCCAATTCTTGGCCATAAGTGATCTTCCAAACTCTACCTTTCAAAGTGTTGAGATTACAGGTGTGAGCACCGCACCACATGCTAATCATGTGCTTCTTCCTCCCTCTAAGCACTTACAGCCCTAACTCTATTGTCTTGCTATAGAAGGTACCATATTGCATTAAAGATGGCTAGTTTAGGGCTTTATCTTTGCTACTTAATTATGCGCCCCTCTAGGGCAAGGGACGAGTCTTACCTTTATGCTCAGAATCTTCTAGGACCTCAACACATATGTGATGAATGAATGAGCAAAAATGGTAATAAACTTACCTCTGATTTCAAGTTAGTCCCTGAGTTCCAGTTTATCAAATTTGTAAATACCAGTACTATGACCTACTTAAAATTTGAATTTGAACACTAAAATGGAAAAAGCCTGAGTTAGTAAAGGAAAAACAGGACTCTTCATTGAAAGTTAGTTGTGAAATCAACTCTCTAAGGAGGAGCCATCCCACAGTTAGGTGAAAGCACAAACCAGGGGCATGAATATTGTGAATAATCAAGAGTCCCCTATCTTTAAAATTCAGACCTAGAATTTTATGTAACAAGGATTTCATCTGTAACTTCCTTTTAGTGCAACACTCAAATGTTAACTAGTGCTAAAAGTATGGAAGGGTGTTTTTTTGAAAAGGTGTTTTTCAGAGTCTAAAAAATCCCTCAAGCCCAATTCCATCTCTTCTGAGATTTTATGAGACTTGCGAAACTGACTAGGGCCATGTCTGAGGGTGACAAGATGAGCATAAGATTATTAATTGAAAGTAACCAGCACTTTATATCAAGTACTCAAATCCAAAACTATGAGAACTCAGGAGGCCGGGGCAGGAGAATCGCTTGAATCCAGGAGGCAGAGGTTGCAGTAAGCCGAGATTGAACCATTGCACTCCAACCAGGGCGACAGAGCGAGACTGTCTCAAAAAAAAAAAAAAGAAAAAAGAAAACTCATGGGGTAGAATTTCATGATGTTTGCACAGGTGACAGGAGAGGGTTCCGTGGGTTTGCAGACTTCTATGTAACTGCGGTAAAACTGGATAGGCTCCCCAAGTTTGGGAGCACGGGTGTGGGTGACAGATGGATCTAGGAATGCCTTTGCAGTGGGGACCTCTTGAGTGATTGTTCTGGGTCTGCTTCTGCAGGCTATAACCACAAATTTCAGGAACTGAGAATGGTGAGGAGGAAGTGGAAACAGCCTGGGTAGCACCAGGAATCTCTCTGGGACCTCTTGTTCCTCTCACCTACCTCAATTCTTCCTCCTGGGTTGACGAACAGGAACCCCACAGGGTTCACCAACTCATACCCTTGGCGCTGCCAGGAAAGCAAGGCCTTAGTCCCTGGCTAACTCTCAGAACTGTTGTTCTGTGTCTTCCATTTGGTTCTCGAGGTCCGTGGAGACCCCGGGAACTGCCCATCCCTGACCACTGGACACAGCAGCACGAAGAAGACTGTGATCCTTTTCTTACATTGATCTCAAGTTACATTTTTTTAGATGCTTTTCAAATATGCACATCAATTATTTCTCTAGGTTTTCTTCAGTGTAGCATCAGTACAGTGTATACTATATTTTACAATTTAAAACTCCATGAAAGCAGACTTCAGGTGAGATTTCCCTCTAGGTGTCTTCCCATTAAGAGCAGTAGGCACGTAAATCAAGAGTGCCCCTTGATTGCAGAAACGTGGAAAGCACAAATAAGGTCAGGTGCAGTGGCTCATCCCTGGAGCCCCAACACTTTGGGAGGCTGAGACAAGAGCATCGCTTGAACCCAGGAGTTCAAGGCTGCAGTGAGCTAAAAAAGGCATAAATGAAGGCATGGCTGAGATCTTCCACTATATACTGCTTTACGCAGAGAAGCTAGTTTGCATTTTCTCCTTGCTTCCTGCTTCTGGACTTTTCCTTTGCCCAGGACAAAAGGCTCAAAAATCTTCTGATTCCATTGCTTCTTGGCCTTTTGGCTAAAATCAAGTGTAAAATCTTCTAATTCCTCTGGTCTTGGCATTCAGTGTTGGCTTCAGATCTGAAGGTCACACTAATTTGTCTGGACCTTGCTGATCAACAAAGAATAGAACTTTTCCTCCCCCCAGCCATTTAAAAAACTCTCCTAAGGGCTGGGCATTCTTATTTTTGGAGGCTCCAACCCTTCAGTGTATCAAACATATGAAAATGCATTCACAGTCCACATTTAATTAAACATTTTGCTGTAAAATACATTAGAAAAGATTTTATAATTTTGCTCTAAAATGTTTAGCTATAACTTTTTTTTTTTTTTTAGATTCAGAATCTTAATCCACCCAAACTAGAGTGCTACTGATCACAGTTCACTGCAGCCTCAATCTCCCAGGCTCAAGTGATCTTCCCACCTCAGCCTCTCGAGTAGCTGGGACCACAGGCACACACCACCATGCTTGGATAATATATATATATATATATATATATTTTTGTAGAGGCAGGGTCTCCCTCTGTTGCCCAGGCTGGTCTCTAACTCCTAGGCTCAAGCAATCCTACCACCTCAGCCTCTTAAAGTGCTGGGATTACAGGCATGAGCCATGTCTGGATAATTTTTTTTTTTTTATTTTGTAGAGGCAGGGTCTCCCTATGTTGCCCAGGCTGGTCTCTAACTCCAAGGCTCAAGCAATCCTACCACCTCAGCCTCTTAAAATGCAGGGATTACAGGCATGAGGCACCATGTCCAGCAAAACATTTAACTTTTGATTGACTATATACTATCTTTTTTATCAATCATTATGCACGCTTGTAACATAAGAAAAGCTAACTTACAAATTGTTTATGTATGTAATGACTTTTTAAATACTAAATTCAAATTTAATAAACTTGGCAGTATTATGTTTTGGCAACATTTAGTCAAATGTTATTATTGCTATCACTTTTGCAGTTTTCTTTTGGAATCAAAATTTTTGTTTTCACATCTCAAACTTTTTCTAGGTCCCCGAAATACTCATAGGCTCTATGCATTGGGAAGACGATGCCCAATAGATAAACAATTTGTAAACTTCCATTTGCATAAGGACTGTTTGTGAACACGGGAGGTTCCCTTTTACCCACATATAGGAAAATGGTCTGTTTACTACAGGCTTAGTTTGCCATTGCCTCAATCGTACAATGACTATTATAAATGGCAAGGAACAAGTGAAAATGCTTGTCTCTTATTGGAATTGGGTTAGTATGTTAAATGACATTATTGTGTTACTTATCTAACTAGGAAAGACAGTTGCATTAAAAACATTATTATAAAAGTAACACATATGCATCTTACATCATTTGGAAAATGCAGAAATATATTTAAAAAATCATCCATAACCCTAACTGCACCCGATATAGCACTGTCAAAAGTATGCTGTGTTGTATTTCAGTGTTTTACATGCACACACATTTTATAATATACTTTTACTTTTCAAAATTTTAATTTTATTTTGTAAAGATAGGGCCTCACTATGTTGCCCAGGCTGGTCTTGAACTCTTGGCCTCAAGAGATCCTTCCACCATGGCCCCCTAAAGTGCGGAGATTATAGGTGTGAGCCACCGTGCCTGGCCTATTTTATAATATTAAAACCATAGCATATATACAATGTGTATCCTATTTTTTCACTTATATTAATATCATGATTATTTTATGTCATTACACTTTCTGTGAAAGTATCATGTTTATTGGATGCATTATATTCCACCATGTGCTCTCCCAATGTTGAAATTTCCATTTCTATAATAAAGAAACCTTTCACATATATGAAGGTATATATGATCAAGATATAATGTCCTTCACACAGCTTCCTGTCTTCCAGCGGGGGAGGCTAGCTCAAGTTCTCATGCTGCTGCTTGGGGAGTGGAGAAGGTGGGGTGGTCTGGGGAATGGTTAATCTGTGCATTACCCACTTTTTACTCCATATTCTCCCAGTCCAATCTCCCCAAGTCTGGCTAACCAGATAGGTGCCAACTAACTGGTAGATTCCTGGAGTGGCTGCCACTGTGCTGGAAGTCCCAGCCAGCTACAGAAGCCAGAAGAATCATCACCAATATTTAAATTGGAGTAGAAAACCCCAACTGGCTGGTGCCAAACCACAGCCAGTCCAGGAAGGGTCTGGATAGGTTAGCCAGACCCCTGAAACTCCCAGACAGCAAGCTGTGCTGCATCATGTCAATAACTTATCCCCCCAAAAGTAACTCACATGTCACAGTTGAATTTTTGGAGCCCATTTATTGCATTTGTGGCTTACTTATTTTCTTTTGGTGAGATTTGACAGTTTATGCACTTTCAGAATGGTCTTTCAACATAATAATTTTGCAAGACAAAGCTCAGGGTGACATTGTAGAAGACTGAATGGAATTGTCTCACATCTTGCTCTGATCTCTTCAAGAAGCAAAGAAAGGCAAAAAGCTTCCAAATAGCACTAAGTCAAAAAAGCTACCAGTTTCCTTTTCTCAAGAAAGAATTGGAATTGGAATTATTCAATTGATAGTTTTTTTTTTTTTATTAAAAAGGGTAATATAAAAAAATCAGAGCATCTACCCTATTCAACCTCTACTTTTGGTCTTGTATACCTTAGACAATATTTATACCATACAGTTTTATGATACTAAATAAGGTTGATTACAGTAAATGTAAGCGAAAACAAAACCACAACAATAAGAAGCATAAACAAGTCAGTACCGGGGGCTGTGCACAGTGGTTCATGCCTGTAATCCCATCACTTTGGGAGGCCAAGGGCAGGGATCACTTGAGACCAAGAGTTCCAGACCAGCCTGGGCAACACAGCGAGACCTTGTCTCTACAAAAAATACAAAAATTATCTGGCCATGTGGTGTGCACCTGTAGTTCCAGCTATTAGGGAGGCCAGAGGCAAGAGGATCACTTGAGCCCAGGAGATTGAGGTTGCCACGAGCCATGATTATGCCACTGCACTCCAGCCTGGGGCACAGAGTGAGACCCTATCTCAAAAATAAATAAATAAATAAATAAATAAATAAATAAATAAATAAATAAATCCAAGTCAGTATTGTGAACCTTTTAAATCCTCTTGACATGTCCTTCTTTCTTCTTAATGAACTTGGCTGCTGGAGCCTTTCTTCCCTTTGTGATGGGTTTGCTGTCTGGATGAGTAGCATCCCACCAGGCCAAATGCAAAAGGGTATGGCTGTTGAGGAGGGCATGGCATTCTTCTTGACTGACACAACCCCATGCTCTTCTTGAAGTCACACTCCCTTGATCTTCCTTCTCCAGCTATGCCTCTCTTCCAGACCTTTGGCAAATGTTGATGGTTTGGGTTCTTCAACCCTCGACAAGGTAAGCAGCTTGAACAAGGTGGGCTGAACCAAGAACAAGCAGGATGTACACTTTGTCTCATTAGCATGCAAACTCAAAAGGAAAACAGTGATCAAACTGCTAGGTGGCTAAATCTACATGTAGTATCTAGCCCTCGAGTTTAAATATTATGTCCAACCTAATTTCCTAACAAAGTATTTCTGAATGGAACCTTGCACAAAACATTTTCTGGCTATGCAAACTTTACATGTAACTTTGTTATGAGAGATAAAAAATTCCATTTTCTTTATTCACCAAAATTTCACCACAGGTGCTATGGGAAAGGGAGTATTCAGGGTTCACTGAGAGGCCCTAGAAGCAGGTACACCATGGTCCTCGCCTTCAAAGTTTCTTATTGCCCAAGAAATTACTTACTACATTTCTCTAGATCTCAATTGCCTATCTAATACAATTTGAGAATTGGATTACACATTTTGAGGTCACTTTGTTCTTCTTTCTTTTTCTTTTTTATATTTAGAGGCAGTCTCACTCTGTTGCCTAGGCTGGAGTGCAGTGGCACAATCATAGCTCACTGTAACCTCAAACTCCTGGGCTCAAGCAATCCTCCTGCCTTGGCCTGCCAAAGCTCTGGGATGACAGGCATGACCTAAGGTCATTTCTGTGACTCTAGAACTCTTGCATCACACATACCCTCCACAGACCACAAAGCTAATGTGAAAGGTTATTGGCAAAATCATTTAATGAGGTAGGAGATGGCTTGATGCCAGGAGTTCAAGGCTGCAATGAGCTGTGATCTTGCCACTGCACTCCAGCCTGGGTGTCAGAGTGAGACCCTGTCTCAAAACAATTAAATTAAATAAACAAATAAATAAATAAATCATTTAATGATGTATTTGTGAATGGCATCGTGTTAGATGCCATTCAAAACATGTGAAATCACCAGAAATTCTGTCCTTTGAAAGGACAAGTCTCCTTATAACTATCTGCAAGTCTCCTCATAACTACCTAAAAATACCACACTACACCCCTGTCCCTCACATGGTGCTATTGGCCTCTGCACCCACCCACACATTGCTGCTTTCCTAAGGAGGAGCCTCTCCTGACAACAGGTATCCATCTCTTCTTCCTCTAGGCTCATTCAGCACTCTGTCATCACTAAATTCAGTTTTTTGGCAGGTGCAGCAAGCCTGTTGTCTTGCATTATTAATATAAAATTAAGTATAATATAGCTATTATGAAACAAATAAATGCTATGGAAGCACTGAGGTGGAAGGATTAATTTGAATTAGGAGGATCAGGAAAGCACCAGGGAAGAGAGAATTTCTGAGTCTAATTGTTTTCAAGGGCAAGATCCAGTAAAGGAGTTTAGGTTGGGTGGTGGTGAAAAGCAATAATTGATGACGATGGCAATCCTTCAAGCCTGGTCAATGAAAATTTGTTAAATAAAAGAACTTCCAGCTGGGATAACTGAGCTGATATGGACTGCATTTCCAACATAATACAAAGTAATAAAGTAACTGTCGGATGGGGAAAGATGTCCAGACTGGTTTTAAATATATAGTATAATATAGATTATATAATTTTTTTTTGTTTTTTGAGATAGGGTCTTGCTCTGTTGCCCCAGCTGGAGTGCAGTGGTGCAGTCACAGCTCACTGCAGCCTCAGTGATCCTCCTGCCTCAGCCTCCCAAGTAGCTGGAACCACAGGGTGCATACCACCATGTGCAGCTAGTTTAAAATTTTTTTTTTTTTTTTGGTAGAGATTAGATCTCACTATGATATCAAGGCTGCTCTTGAATTCCTAGGCTCAAGTGATTCTCCCACCTTGGTGTCCCAAAAGTGCTGGGATTACAGCCATCAGCCACCATGCTCACGCTGGTTTTAGATACTTTTAAAAGATGCCTGTGGACAAATAATGTACAGATGTGCAACCAGGCACTTCTCTGAGGTCAGGGGAGAGTTTATGAGTTACTTGCAAGCACGCTACATTTTCTATTGTGTTGTCTGGTTTACAAAGGGCTTTCATGGCCATTATCTACCATTGGTTTTGATTCTAACAAACATCCTATAAAGTAGGTAGGGCAGGATTATATTACTAGGTTCAAAATAGTTCCTAAAGTGACATTTGTGTCTGATGATACCTATTGTTAACATAAAGAACCTGAGGCTGGGAGAGGGTAAGTGATGTGCTCAAGTAAATGGGAGAGCTACAGCTCAGTCCCATGTTATCTCACTAAAAATTTAGGTTTTGGGTTTTTTTTTAAACCACTAAGAGTATGATGGTTGATGCTGGAGAAGCAGATATCATTTTCGATGAAAGCAAGCAGGAAATTACTACGGGGGGACTTTGGGGGTAAACTTGTGTTTACAAAACTGTCAAAGAAAGAATAGGAGCAAATGAAGGTGATCACATGACCTCCCCTCAACCCCTGAGGAGGCTCAAGATCCTAAAGGGATAATGGCCTGTCATCCTTCATCTCCCGGATAGGACCAAGCAGTCTGCCAAGGGCACAGAAGGTATCTACTATATTTGAGTAGAGTGATAATGACAACAGACAACATACAGCAGGTCCTCAAATAATGTCATTTTGTTCAACGTTGTTTTGTTATAATGTTAATGAGAAAAGAAATGGATTTCGGGCCAGGACCATTGTTTGTATTTGCAGGTTCTCCCTGTGTCTGCAAGAGTTTTCTTTGGGTACCCTAGTTTCCTCTTACATCTTAAAGACATGCATGTTCAGTTCATAGGCTTGTCTACATGGTATCAGTAGTTTTCTTTCTTTCTTTCTTTCTTTTTCTTTTAAGAGATGGGATCTCCATCTATCACCCAAGCTATAGTGTAGTGGCATGATCCCAGCTCACTGCAGCCTCTAACTCCTGGACTCAAGCAATCCACCTACCTCAGCCTCCTGAATAGCTGAGACTACAGGTGCATACCACCATGTCTGGTTAATTTTTGTATTTATGGTAGAGATGGGATTTCACCATATTGCTCAGGCTGGTCTCCAACTCCTGGGTTCAAGAAGTCCACCTGCCTCATGCCTCCCAAAGTGCTGGGACTACAGGCATGAACCACTGCCCCCTTCCTAAATGGTCCCAGTTTAAGTGAGAATAGGGGTATGTGTGTGTGGGTGGGTGTGTCTTACAATAGAATGGCATTATATCCAGGGATGGTTCCCACCTTTTGCCCAAGCTGAGCTGCTGGGATAGGCTCCCAGTGTCTGTGAACTTGAACTGGAATAAATGAGTTGGAAAAATGAATAAATTCATGAAACAAATGACTGTAAAATAAAAATATGTAAGTGTACATTAATCATAAAAATGCATGACAATAAACAAGATAGGAGAGCACTCAGCTACCATATTTGTGATTGTTTTTGAACCTCATGGTAGCAGCAGGTCCTCCCAACAACTTTTGCTCTGCAAACACTTATTCCTTGATTTAACCCAGCACCACAGCAACCATTGCTCACTGACTCACCAGAAATTTGGCAAACCATTATCTTGTTTTTATCAATCTTTTAAAAATGTAGGTGGGCCGAGTGCAGTGGCTGGTGCCTGTATTCCCAGCACTTTAGGCTGAGGTGGGCAGATCCCTGAAGCCCAGGAGTTCAAGACCAGCCTGGGCAGCACAGTGAAAACCCATCTCTACCAAAAATACAGAAAGTTTATCCAGGCTTGGTGGTACGCACCTGTAGTCCCAACTACTGGGGAGTCTAAGGTGGCAGAATCACCTGAGTCTGGCGAAGTGGAGCCTGCAGTGAGCTGTGATTGCACCACTGCACCCCCAGCCTGGGTGACACAGCGAGACCCTATCTCAAGGGAAAAAATAAAAATAAAAAAGAGGTATAGCTCACATTTATTTTAATGTTTAATATTAGAAGTGTTTTGAGTCTTTACTTCGAAGTTCGGTGATGTTTTTGTGACCAGAAATAAAGCTGTAGGAACTTAACTGTTTTTTATGTCAGCCTATGGCAAATTTGGTTTTGTTATATGGTGTTTTGCTTAAGGTGACAGTTTTCAAGAACCTATTCAGTGAGGACTGGAGGGCTGTGTCAGAGTAAATGCATAGCACAGAATGACGACTGCAGGGACGATATGGGGGCAGCAGGGTTTTAGACATACTTGGAATGGCAGCTTCCTGAGGTAGGCCAGGTATTCTCAGCATAACAAGGGCTACATTTAGGTGTATCTGGAGGAAGACGGTGAAGATTTCCATGGACGGTCAGTGCACTGGAAAACAGGCAGGGATGGCAAGGACCATAGTGATGGATCGGAAGAAGGTGCACTTTAGGGCATGATTCTCCTGGTTAAGCCAATGGCTCTCGATGAGGGTCCCAGGGTCCTGCCCCGGGCACGGAGTCGGTCGGCAGTGACAGCCCAGCCTATTAGGTGGGAGTCTCCCTCTTGAATGATTCCAGGAGGCCCATATCGAGGGTCTGAAAGGCCAGACCGTTAATGGCACAAAGGTATTAAGTTCATTTCAGGGACTGACCCGGCAACGTGCCCGGGTCCTTCCCCTTGGTGCTGGGAAGCCCTAGTCTCCCTGTAGCATTTCACACCTGGCTGGGTCTCCTGACTCGCGGCGTGAGTGAGCGCGGGAGCCTCCCTCCTTCAGCCGATCGACACCTGGGGGCTCCTCTGCCCAACCTCCTCACTCTGTCCACCCTGTCCTCTCCCTCCTCGGGCAGCTGCAGGGGACGCCTGGCCGGGGTCCCCAGGCTCCCCGCTCGCAACCCGCGGCCTCCTCCGCGGGCCGGGAGCGAACGCCCGGAGCTCGCCCGCGCACAGTCGGCGGTCCGGCTGCAGCGAAGCCGGGGCGGGAGGGCACAGCCTAACGCAGCCTAACGGGTCCGGCTGCGCGCCCCGCGCCCCGCCAGTGCCCCGCCCGCGGCGCGCAGGCCACCTCGCCGCCCCCTGCTCAATGCACGCCCACGGCGCCACACCACGCGGAAGCCGCTCGCGGCGCGCCGGGTCCACGCGGCGAGCGCGGAGCCGGGCCGGGCCGGGATACGGCGGGGCGCGAGCCGGCGGCGAGCCTGCGAGGGCCGAAGCGGCGGAGGCGAGCCGAGCCGGGCGAGCGCGCCGGCAGCGGCGGCGGCGGGCGGAGGCGGAAGCGCGCGGAAGCGCCGGGGCCGCCGGCCGCGGGGGGATGCGCGCTGCCTCCCCGGGCCGGGGTGTAGAGAGGGGCGGGTGCCCCGGCCTCGGGATCGCGGCGGTGGAGGGGACATAGGAGGCGGCCATGGCGACCCCTGGCAACCTAGGGTCCTCCGTCCTGGCGAGCAAGACCAAGACCAAGAAGAAGCACTTCGTAGCGCAGAAAGTGAAGCTGTTTCGGGCCAGCGACCCGCTGCTCAGCGTCCTGATGTGGGGAGTAAACCACTCGGTAAGGGCTCGGCTGCGGCGCTCGGTCCCCTTCCTCCTCCTCCTCTTCCTCCTCGTTCCCCTCCTCCTCCGGCTGCAGCTGCTGCGGGGCGGGGAGCCGGAGCCAGCCCCGGCCCTCCGGCTGTTCGCCTGCCTCGGAGCCCCCAGCCCCGCGGCGTCTGCCCCCAGCCCTCCGGGCCGCCCAGGCACCACTTGCTTCCCCTTTAGATCTAGGGCCAGGTGCGGGACGGGGGTCCCGTGTGCATGTGGGGCTCACGGTGGGTGCCAGTGCCGCCCCCCGTCCGCCCGCCCGCCCGCGGGTCGGTCCCCGCTGCCTGGGAGGTGGGAAGTTTGTGCGGGGCATGGCGCCGCCTCGGCTGTCAGCCCCGGCGGGAGCTGCTGGGGGCCGGGTCCCGGCGACCACTGCCCGGTGTGGGGGCGGCGCGGCGCCCGCGTCCTCCGCCGGCGGGCAGGTGTACCTGTCCCGGGCTGGGCGCGTGCGAACCTCCCACTGGGACACTGGGGCGAGGATACCAGAGCGCGAGCAGATTTGGGGCAGTAGCTTTAGTGCTTAGGTCCTTTCTTTTTCCTTTAAAGGCAATATTACTGGGCACAAGTCGGCTTTTTGGCAAAGCAGCAGCCGATGTAAATATGGCTCTGGCCTCGGGCGGCATCCCTGCGCTTCTCCCGCATCGCCCTGCCGCTGTGCGTGCTGGAGAGCCCTTTGCGGGGAGTCTTCCTCCCTTCGTCGCCTCCCCCCACTTTGAGGAGTCGGGCAGAAGTCGCCTACTGCGGAAGGGCGGCTGGGGCAGGGACAGCAGGCGGGGGTCCCGAGTTGGTCGCACCCGCTGTGGGGGGTGTGGGAAAGGCTAGAGAAGAACGCGTGGAAAGGTTAGCGTCACGCACAGTCGGGGGTTGAGGATGCGCCGCTGCGGGCTATGCGGACTGCGGTTCGAGGGTCTGAAATAGCCGCCTGCTGATCTGACAGCGAGAAACTCCTGCAGTTTTAATCCACTTAGATAGGATCAGGAAACATGATCGGAGCTGTTGGCTCAGCCAGGAAAGTTTAAATGAGCTGTGAATTTTGACCATGACCTTAGTCACTGCAGTCACTTAGCATCTGGGGAAAAGTGTAAGTTCGCTTTCCCTGCTTTTGATTTCGATGGATGTCTATATGTCCTTTTCAGCGTAGTGGAAATGACAGAAAACCATGCTGGTTTTTTGAAAAAAACGCACTTTCAATGTAGTGAAGTTGTTTAAAATGCCTGAAAGCATCGTTTTGTATTTTCTTCCCCAAGCTGCGTAGGGGAAGAGCGAAACAGTATCAGGATCGATCGTGTTTGCATGGAGTGAGTGTTTTGAAAAGTTGAGAAATGATTATTTTATCCAGCTTAATGACTGATTCACTGAAGTTCATTTTAACTTCCTGACAACTTCTTTAGCTATTTGGGAATGTAACTTGTTAGAAGAGCATGCATTACTGCACAAAAAACTCCTCTCTCAAGTTTTATTACAGAAAATGAAATGCGATTTTTCCTAGGTAATAAGTTTACAATGTAGAGTTACGTATAATTTTGTTAAGCTTTTTTATTCTTTACGTTATTAGTTTTTGGGTCCCTTATTACTAGAATAGAAACTTATAATTAAGAAAAGGACGAATACTGTAGTGCTTACTCATATCATATTACTCATGTGTCTTTATCTCCTTTGGAGTTCTGGTGTTTTGGTCAGGAGAGTGTTTCAGTCTCGGGGTTTAATTTAGTAAGGTGGTGTCAACAATATGCTGCCGAAAGAGAGTGTGCTTTCTGGGAACTCATCTGAATTCCAGTTTGCCTTTAAAAATCTTGTAATTGTGTATCTTTTAATGTAATCACTTATGTTGCTACCTTACATTTATGAATTGCTACATTTGTTTTAGAGTTTCTTGCTAATTGGAAATATTTTGAAACTGAAGTGTTTCGTAGTGTATGACTTGTAAATAGTACATTTGGTGTTATTTTTCTTTTGCTCTCAAGAGAAGTTAGCAATTTTAAGTATCCACAACCAGAGGAGTGAAGTTTCCATTTCATGTAAATGTAAGCATGTTACTCATTCAACAGATACATATTGGGCACATACAGTGTTAGCTACTATGGGAAAGACTGCTAAAACAGCTCTAATATTTTTGTCCAAATATCTTTATTTTGAGGGCTCTGAGTTGACATAAGAAAGGTCTGTTTCACGGCCTTCTTTTTCAAAATATCTATTTTCTTTAGTATATTATTTTTGAAAAAAGAATGGAGGTGTAATATAAACATGAAATCTAAACACTTAGATGCTGTGTATTTCTGGTTTGATTTCATTTTAGGTGACAGTGTCTGATATTAGGTACATGTCTTACTGAGGTTTTATATGACCTGTGCACCCAAGTTCATAGTGTAATGTGAGAATAAATACGTCAGCAGTCTTAAGAACAAACAAGCATGGTGTTGTATATGAGCATCTTCCACATCCTGTGGTAAAACGTTCATTGGATCTGCGCTTTGAATTTTTCTTAAATTCTAACTGTTGACCTTGGGCATGTTAAGGTCAGGTTTTGGCATCAGTGTTTGCACCTGTGAACTGAGGTTGTTTGGATGATTTCCGAGTCTAACTCAAGATTCTGTGTTTTCAGTCTACTAGGTGCACAGTGTTGTACTAGGATTTGTAGAATCCTATATATAAAAGTTGTCTTACTATTATAACCTTCCAAATGCAGCAGCATTCAGGGAATTTTCAAGACCTTGACTAGAGGAGAAGGAAATCTATGGTGATTTTAAGAGACTGTGAACTAAGAGTTTGTTATATTGAATGTAGCTGAACTGCATTGCAGTCTATTAAGCCAAAGTCGATTTGATTGAAACATAACAACTTGCAATTAAGGTGAAAATGTTCAAGTCCATTGAGGTGGTAATGAAAATCTTGATTTGGGCAATGTTCATCGTCGGGAGTAAGCCTGCCATTGTGTGGTTAATTTGATACGTTACTGCTTTCTAACTTAAAATACCCATCAGTGGATGGATCAGTGCCAATATTTAAGTATTTTAAGTATTTTAATTTTTAAGAGAATATAACTGAATACATAAAGGAAAAGACTTAAGGCAGTTTTGTCTTGTTATATTTAGAATTAAACTAAAAATGATCAAGCAGTAAGCGTCTTAAGATGATATTTTAATAGTGTGGGGAGCATGTTGAATGATATGAGCCAAGACTTATTTCAAATAGATATTCTAAAAGATTTTTATCCACAGTGAAATGTTAGCCTTTTAGAAATTAGTATTTTAAAACCTATTTAAATATCCAAAGGAAAACATCTGTATAGAAAAATCTTAAAGCACATAAAACTTGTTTAAAACATATAGTATTTAGAAGTAGCTAAGTATTGATGTTAGAGGCTTTTGGTTTAAAGCTGTAGAAGTTCAAATGAGCTTTGGCAAAAATGTCGGTATTGAGGGGTTTGGGGGGCCTATCACAGTAGAAGGAAAGGCTGGTTATGGAACCATGTGAAGAGCTGGGTGCTTGAGTGTGTGGGTGTGTGAGTGCGTGGGACTTTTCTGTACCCTTTGGCTCAGTTCTCCTTCATAGCTGGCTGGTTCCTCCACAGAGCAGGGAATGAACGGTTCCTGTATTTCATATTTTGTCATGTCTGCTCCCCCAAAAGGGCTTCCTGTCTCTAATTCAGTTATAAAAATACCATGGAAAGATTCCATTTGGGATTGGTCTGGCTTTGGTCATTTGTGGCCATCCCTTGGACTAAACAGTTATAAAAACATGGCAGCACTTGCCTGTTGGCGTTGGGGAAAGAACAGTCCCCAGAGAGGGGAAAGAGCCTGCCAGGCAGTGTCAGGCAGGTCTCTGTCCTAGTAATAGAGCTGGATGGTTCTGGACATCCGTGGGTCCTTACTGTGGGGATCTGTGAGGGCCAGCCTGAGGAACACCGTGTGCTGTGTTGTGTGTGGACTGGAGAATGCGTGGTGTCCTTGGTGGAGCATCAGTGGCTTTGATTATATTCTCCGCAGGCTCTGGTTTTTGGAATAAAGACCATATTATTGGATGCATCATAATTTTTTTTTTTTTTTAGATTCATGGGTTTTTATTTGGGCACTGAAAGAAGATAAGGAAACTAAGTTTTAAAGTGATGTGAGTGACTGTGAAATGACTTTGACTGAATAGGACATAATAAGGCAATTACATTAAAATTAAAATTAGACATTAGATGCAGTTCTTGAGTGGAACCCAGCTACCATTCATTCAAGAACTAGTCTCCTCAAACTATTTTTTTTGTTCTTTTTAATCTTCAGAGGAAAGAAACACACCAAGCAGACATACAGAAAGTTTACTAGGGAAGTCATTTTATACTCCCTAAAACTTGGGATTATGACCAGAGAACAGAATACATTTTCCTCTCCATTTGTCAGATACTTTAGAGTGAACTTTAAGTATTTATACTTAGAGTGAACTCTAAGTATTTATAGTTAGTACTTAGTGTTACTTAGTACTTAGAGTTACTAAACTTCAGTACTCAGAATGATGCCCATGTCAGGTCAATAATTTCTATTTCCAGGGTATACTGATCTGCTGTGCCTTTAGAAAGGTTGCCGGCAAGAATTATAATAAACCACCAAAATCTTCTTTAAGTTGATTAGAAAATGCAGTCAACTAGAGTAATTAATTCTGCCAGCATAGCTTTCGAAATACAAATTTTGGAATTGAAGGGAATTGGTGCAATTTGGCAAAAGTGGTTTGTGGTTGGACAGATGAGGTTCAAATGCTAACTCTGGCATTGATGGGCTTGAGCAGGTGATTTAGTCACTTGAGCCTCAATTTTCACATTCTTAAAATGGAGATAATGATTATGACTTCACAGGGTTGAGGGTTAAATAAGATACTGTATTTAAGGCTTAGCACTGTAATTAGCACATCATAAGGATTCGGTAAATGATGCCTAAAAGTAATAAAGTTCAAATGCAGTTTGGATGGTGATGTATTAAAAGAACCAGATCCCTGTTTCTCAAAATTTAAGGTGCATATCAATCACTTCGAGACTTAAAAAAAAAAAAAAAAAAGTCTGCTGAATTAGACTCTGCTGCTGGGCAAGTGGCTCATTCATGCCTGTAATCTTAGCCATGCATTGGGAGGCTGAGGCAGGAGGATCACTTGAGGCCAAGATTTTGAGACCAGCCTGGGCAGCATAGCAAGACCCTGTCTTTACAAAAAAAAAATGTAAAAACTTAGGTGGGCATGGCGGCACACATCTGTAGCCTGAATTCCTCAGGAGGCTGAGGTGGGAGGATCATCTGAGTCCAGGAGGTCCAGGCTGCAGGGAGCCGTGGTTGTACAGTGCACTCTAGCTTGGGTGACAGATGGAGGCGCCAACTAAATAAACAATACAAATTAAAATGCAGAGTCTAATTCAGCAGATCCAGTGAGGGTGCTGCCTGAGACTGCATTTATCATACTCTCGGGTGGTGCTGATGCTGCAGGTCCACAGGCTACGTAGCAGTAGAAGGAAGAACTTTGCCACTAAGGATCTCTACCCCCAGCCCCAGCTGTATGTGATGAGCCCTTAGAAGAATCGTGGCCCCATGATAGATTAGAAAATTTGGGAGAAGAAATTGTAGGTTGGAAAGGGAGACAAGCAATTTAGATTCAAGAATGTGGAATTGCAGGTGGTGGTGGGTGGATCCTGCAGTTACACTACCATGTGCGATGTTGGAAAGGTGTGATTGGAGCTTGGGAGCCACTAGGGCTGGGATAGACCATTGAGACCTGCCTGTACAGAATTGGTGAGTCAGATCTCCACCAGAGGAGCGGGGACACTGGGGACACTTGGCTTTGAGGGAAGGACAGAGGAAGAAGAAACAGGAAGAGAAAACAGAGGTGGGCAGAATTAGATGCTCCCAAGTGCTTGAGAGTCATGGCTGTGCTTGTGCTAAAGTGATTGATTGGGGTTGGGGGTGGGTGTGAAAGCTTAAAGACTTAAGGAGCAAATGAGTGGAAGTAGAGGCAACTCCTCTTTTTTGGAAGTTAAGTAGAAGGAAGGTGAAAGATGCCATTTTGTTAGGAATACCTGGGTAGTTTCCTTGACTCCTCTCTTCGTTTCCTTCTCACTTCTGTCGCTCCTAACCAGATTTGTTTCCTTCTTTCCTCGACTGATATTGCAACCCCCTAGCTTATTTCCCTGTATCTGCCTTTATCCTTATTTCTTTTCGTTTTTGTACCAGGGACTCCTATGGCAGTCCAGTGAAGGCCATAGATTCCTTTTCAGAATGAGGCTTTTAAAGGAATAAATGAAAATACAGAGGATATGTCCTACCAAGTTCAAGGATCCCTTTAATTCTATCCATGGACCACTTGGGAGTTCATGAGACCCCATTAAGAACCCTTGCAAGAATAAGATGGGGATAGTGTGGGGTGAGAAAGTGGAGGGAGCACGCAGCAGCCAGGAAGAATACTCTGGGGGGAACACACATGGGCTGAATTGATTACCACCTTGGTCACAGTGCCTAGTACTTGAGATTCACAGCTGTTCCCTTAACCACTGAGCTGTGCTGCCTGGGCCAAGCTCAGGAGTCATTCATTGCTTTGAGTTCTTTTATTTTCTTAATCTTAAGAGCTGTTCTTGGATGGACAGAGTATTAGCTGTTAACATGGGAGAAAACTACTTGAAAAACTATGTTTCCCTTTATAGAAAGAAACTCATTGTTAATGTTCAGAGCATGTAGGGAGAGAACCAATACATAATTTGTTTATGACAGATGTTGTAGGGATTTTTAAAACAGTAACTTACCTAAAGCTAAGCTTTGCAATTCTAAATGTTTATCGTTTTCCAGCTTCCTGGGCACAGTGATTAAGAGCTGTGGAGTCAGTGTTCGGTTGGCTATGTGACCTTGAACAAGTTATTTTGCCTCTCAGTTCCTTGTTTATAAAAGAAGGTAATAACAGTACCTACTTTGGAAGTTTGTTATATGGATTAAATAAATTTATACCTGTAAGATGCCTAAATAGTTGCTGGCACATGGTAAGTTCTTAATATGCTAGCTGTTATTATTACTATTCTTTAAAATAGAGACAGGGTCTTGCTATGTTGGCCAGGCTGGTCTCAAACTTCTGGCTTCAAGCAATCCTCTCACCTCCGCCTCCCAAAGTGCTGGGATTAGAGGCTTGAGCTACGATGCCTATGCTATTTTTTTTTTAATGTTTTAAATGCTAAGATGTAGCAAATTATCAGATTGTATGCTAAATCAGTGGCTACTTTATCCTGTTTCGTAGTAGAACATCATTGTACTTGGCATCCTTGTGTATTTTTGAGTTATGAATTATCATTTTAGAATTATCCTTGTGCCCTTGCTTTACTTTCTGTATCTATTTTGTTATGTTCTTTCTTGTATTTTTCACACTTCCATTAGCGATTAGGTTCTTTGAAGTGTCAGAAATCTAATTCACATTCATTAGTTGCAAGTTATGTCAGCTGTTGACTTGATATTTCGCTTGTCTTTAAATATGGAGACACTGCAAGATGCTTCAGATGCAAAATGAATATATTGTGGACCTTGCCCTCAAATTGTGCGTAACTACAGGGGACACAGACATAAAGTAAATATATGTATAAATAACTACAGTGTCCAGAATGCTGGGGGTGGAGGGTATTGAATAGACTGTGCCGAACATTGAGCAAAGGCATGAAGTCGGTGAAGGGTTTAGACAGGAGGCAATTTGGGAGAAGAGCATTTCAGGCAGAGGGGTCAGCTGGTGCAAAGGCCCTGAGGCTGGTGCTTGCTTGGCCTGTTACAGCAACTGCAGGAAAGCTGGCATGGCTGGAGCACAGCAAGAGGGGGGATATAGTGGTTGGAGATGGGGCCAAGGTGCTAACCAGGACTGGATCATGATTACTTCTGCCTGGGGGACTTGGAGAAGCCTTGAGAGGAGGTAACAATGAGGAGGACCTTGAAGATTAAATAGAATCTCCCAGCTGCAGAAGATGGGTGACATGGTTCAGCTGTGTCCCCACTCAAATCTAATCTTGAATTGTACCTATAACCCCCAGGTGTTGTAGGTGGATCAGCTGGAGATAATTGAATCATGGGTGTGGTTTTCCCCATCCTATTCTCATGATAGTGAGTTCTCACGAGACCTGGTGGTTTTAAATAAGGGGCTTCCCCTTCTGCCATGATGGTAAGTTTCTTGAAGTCTCCCCAGCCCTGCAGAACTGAGTCAGTTAAACCTCTTTCCTTTGTAAAGTACCCAGTCTTAGGTATGTCTTCATAGCAGCGTGAGAACAGACTAATACAGCGGGGAAAGGCATATGCAGCCGAGGGTCTGACAACCGGCAAAACCAAGCAGAGTGGAGAATGTGAGTAGTTGGCTTTGGCTGTGGCCACAGTGGCAGTACCCAGGAACATGTCAGAGATGCAGAGCTTGGGCCTCTGCAGACCTAGTGGAGCAGAATGTACATTTTAACAAGACGCAGTGATCGTCAGCATATTTAAGTCTGAGAAACACCCATCAGGGTAAATCTTTGGTTTCAAGCCCTGAGGTTCCTTAGATGTGCCTCAGGGGCTGGTGGGAGGGGACTGAGCTGGTGAGGGAATTTAGTCCTACCTCAGTTTCCTCCAGAACAGCCTTGTTTTTGTCCTCATTGTCATCTCTCTCTATCTTTTTTTTTTTTTTTTTAAACTGGGGCACAGAATATAATATGTAAAGGGGGTAAAAAGGTCCTGCAGCCAAGAAAATTGAAAACCACAGAGGAACATAATGGGAATGTCAGGAGATGGTTGAAAGAGTAGTTTGTTTGAGGCCACCTTTGAAGGACCAAGTGGTTGATGTTTGCCAGAGAAAAGTCAGCAGTTCTGACCAGGGTTACTTTAAAATTTGCCACAAATCTCAAATGACACTCGACCCGGAAGAGTTACTGCCTCCTTTAATATGTTCTCTACTCTCTGAAGTCATTTCTTCCTTTTCCCCTCTCCTTCAACTTCCACCTAGTGTCCTGTCCACCCGTCCTCCCTTCAGCATATAACCTCATTTAGAAAGCATTGATTGAACAAATAGAAGCCGTCAGCTTCTGCTCTTCTCACCATCCCATTTAAATTTTGGACAGCTGGGTCTGTCAGTCTACAGACGTGCTGGAGGAGCTGCCCTGCCTGGTTTGGTAGCTGCTAGCCACATATGGCAATTTAAATTTCAGCTAATAAAACTTAAAATTCAGTTTCTCATATCAAGTGCTCACTAGCCACATGTGGTTAGTGGTTGCTGGATTGAATAGTGCAGATAGAGACGATTCCCACCATTGCAGTACCTTCCACTGACATGGCTCACTGCTCCGGGGCCATCTTGAAAGCAGAATAAACTACATCTTGAAAGCAGAATGAAACTACAACAACAACAGAAGCTCTCCTTCACCCTTAGTCTCGCATTTTAGTGTCTTCTCAGGTTTTCTGTTCCTTTTTTTTTTTTTCTTGATGAGGTCTTGCTTTTTGGCCTGGGCTGGAGTGCATGGTGCGGTCACAGCTCACTGCTGCCTCAAACTCCTGGTCTCAAGCAGTCCTGCTTCAGATTACCTAAGTGCTGGGATTACAGGTGTTAGCAACCACACCTGCCCTGTTCCTTTTCATAGCAGGAGTGAAAGGCCTTGTCTCCAGGTGAGGTCTCCTGTTTCTGTGCAGACACCCTACCCGCCAACCCTTAACTTACCTGCCATGGTCTCCTTAACTTACTCCAATCCAGCTTTCACCTCCAGCACACCGAGGAAACTGCTCAACTCAGCATCGCTGGCGGTGTTCACGTTTTCAAATGCAGGGGCTCCTTTTTTCTGCTTCTTGTTGTCCTTCTGCTTCACTAGCCACTCCTTAGGCACAGGCTCCTCCTCTTTTGCTCTGTCTGGAAACGCTGGAATGCCCCAGGCCTCTGTCCAGGATAATCTTCTACAATTACATTTACTTTACCTACATGGCTTTTTTTTTTTTTTT
>NW_016804262.1:1033917-1051186 GCF_001698545.2 Rhinopithecus bieti
AAATTTTTTTTTTTTTTTTATTTTTTTTTTTTTTTTTTTTTTTTTTTTTTTTTTTTTTTTCACTGTTTTACAGTGATGATTGAGAAATGTTTAACTTCAGCTCTAACTTTCCTCTCGGGCTCTGTATTCAGTTTCTTACCAGGTATCTTCACATGAATACCTAATAGACATCTCAGATGTCCCAAGCAGGCCTCTTGATTTCCTCCCTGCACTCTGCCTCATCGCCCGTCATAACCTAAACTGGCTTCTTCCCATCTCAGAAAATGGACCACCATAGACCCAGGAGCTCAAGCTTAAATGTAGGGACTAACCTTGATTATGCTTTTTCTCCCCACTCCTTCCCCACATTCCATTTTTGAGTCCTGAATCTGCATGCTTCTGTCTATTTGAATCCTCTTCTCAGGAACACTGTGGTAGCCTCCTATTTAGTCTCCCGGCGTTCAGTTTTGCCGTTTCAGTCCGCCTTCTCTGCAGCAGTGGCAGAGGAATCTTGCTGAACTGTAGATAAGTTCATGTCATGTCCTTAGTTAAACCTTCTAAAGGCTTTACATTGCATTTAGAATAAAATCCAAACCTTTTCTGACCTGCATGATCTTACTGGCCTGGGCCCCGTTTTCCTCCTTGCCCTCATCCCATGACACCCTCTTCATGATTCCTATGTTCCAGCCACCCTGCGCTTTTTCTGTTCCTAAAGGCAAGCTCAGAGCAGCCACAGTTCTTCAGTCTTCATTTTTCTCTTTGTTGGAATGGTTTTCCCTCTTTTATTTATTTTATTTTATTTTTTTGAGACAGGGTCTCGCTCTGTTACCCGCGCTGGAGTGCAGTGGCGCGGCCATAGCTCACTGTAGCCTTGAGCTACTGGGCTCCAGTGATCCTCTTGCCTCAGCCTCCTGTATAGGTGGGACTACAGGTGTGCACCACCATGCCTGGATAATTTTTAAAAACTTTTCTAAGAGATGGGGATCTCGCTATGTTGCCCAGGCTGGTCCTGAACTTCTGGCCTCAAGGAATCCTCCTACCTCAGCCTCCCAAGGTGCTGAGATTACAGGCATGAATCTCCATGCCCAGCCTTCCCTCAGATCTTTGGAAGGTTAGCTACTATTAGTTATTTTAGTCTCTTAGCTAAGGGGTTGCCTTCTCAGATGGCCTCTCTGACCTTCTGAGCTAAGGGAGCCCCTCCACTATCATACTGCTATTTTCCCTGTGACACTTAACACTATTTGAAACTGAGTTGCGTACGTTTTTATTGCTTATCTCATTCAACTACAACAGTAAATTTCATGGCAACTTCGACTTTTCTTATTTACTAGCTGTATCCCTACATCTGAAACAGTGTGTTTAGGTAGTAGGCGCTCAGTACATATTGTTGAATGAATGAGGGGGGCTGGGATTCTAAACCATAGGCCATTAGTTCTCAGGTGGTGTATCATGAGGCCTCCCATATTCAATTTTCATCAACGTGTAGAGTACTTTTGTTATAATCAAGCGTAGAGCATTTTAGAGCATTTTGCTGAGCGGGTTGTGCAATGCGTTAGAGTGGGGGAAAACTTGCTGCAAATTGGTGATAAGAGGTATGGGGTAACTGCAAGCCAGTGCCAGAGAAAGGTTATGTTTACAGCAGCATGCAAGAACTGTGTGTTGTGAACATGACAGAGAAAGTTCAGAAAGTAAACAGCTTCTCTCAAACAGTGTCAGATGTTGAAGGGGCGCCAAGTGAATTGCGCGAAGACTATGAATGCATTTCTAAGTAATCTGAGATATTATTATGTAGAAGAGTGTGCTGCAGTGCTGTTACTGACTTGTTCTTTTAATGGCTTCAGACATGCTTCTCAAAGTACTAGTATGCAGAAGTGTGCCATAAGTTAAAGATTCCATAAACATTGTAAGAATAGTGATAATGTCAATATCTCAGGCCTTTGTGGGTCTTTTTCTATTGTGTATTGTTTCTGCTGGTTCTTCTTCATGGTGCCTTGTTGCCATTTCTCTTTGGTTCATTTTGGCTCTTAGCTGCTCACTTCCCTTGGATAGTTATTCAGGGAGCATTCTTCAAGTCTTAGGATAAAGATGTATCCTTCCAGAGGAATTATTTGTTTTTGTCACATGTCTAGGGGTACTGGAGACCAAGACCATTTGAAACTAAATTCACAGCTTGGAATTTTTTGGAACTCATGATGATATAAAATTGAGCTGCAGTCCCTGGGGTGGAATGATTTTATTTTTGGTAGACCCATTGTAGCCTTATGGAGAAAAGGTTTCCTATTAGACTTCATACCTTGGGTGGGCCCTAGGCTTTGTCTTCTGTTCCTGTCAACCCATGAGACCATCAAAGCCTTTAGAGCCAAAGTGGCTTCCATGACTAATTACTCTTCCTGCTTCCAGTTTTCACTAAGATCTTGGCAGGCCAACTTCTCTCCTCCCTCTTCCAACTCTTTGATGCCTTCAAGAAGATGTTTAAGAAAATGTTTTATTCAAGACGTTTACTTATTTTCAGTGCAGAGCTGACCTGAATAACCCTATCAGCAGAAATGCAAATCGACCTCAAAGTTTCAAAAGAGGGAAGCCAACAGTAAGTGAGACAGTGAGAAGCCAAAGCATGGTGGTGCTTCTGCGGCCTTCCAGGGATGGATCCGTGAAGGGAGTCAGTGGGACAGGAGGTGGGACTGCAAGAAGGAAGGATGCCATTGCTGTCTTCTAGAGGTGACGGGAACCTGAGCTTGGGCAGGGGTAACAGACAACCAACAGATATTGTTGCCTTTTTTGTTTCTAAGAAGGATAACCAGGTATAGATGTGGTAGAAGCTGTGTTGTCTAAGTGGCCCATAGCTTAAAAGGTTTGAAGATGCTGCTCTAAACAAGCAGACAAAGGATGTGCTTAGAGATATTTCAGGTGGAATCAGCTGGATTTGGTGACTGTGTTAGGTAACAGGAAGGAATTGACAATGACTCACCTAGGTCAGTTTCTTACCATTCACACTCTCCATTACATTACTGTTATTTGGGGGCTGTTAGCTCCTGGCGAGGTACCCCTGCCCGCCTTGCCACGACTGGGATTGTACACACAGAGACTGTGACACAGCAGAGGATTAATGAACTGCTCTGGGAGAGTTAGCGGTAGGCTCTTGAAATTCTTCAGGAATTGAGTTAGAATTAGCGTGATGGATGGAGAAGCTGGAGAAAACACGTTACAGGCAGAGTAATGCATACAAAAGCATAAAGGGTATGTGGCATTTCCAGGGAACTGCCAAACCCTTCTTCAGGTGCCACTATACTTCTCTCCTTCTGATTTTATGGTTTTATTCGTGTCCATTCTTAGGGAGGTGTTCTTATTTAAATTACTTTTGTTTGCGTTAGTTTCTCTAGGCTTGGTCATTTAGGCTTAGAAACATATTTGCAAGTTGCTAGACACGCTAATTCAGAGCTTAGTTTATTTGTAGTTGTAATAAAGAAGCCTTGCTTTTGTTTTTTCAGCTTGGACTTTGAGGAAGGTGTTTGGTATTAGTCAACCCGAGAGTGACCTCTATAGCATTCCACATGACCTGCACAAAGGCGGCAGGTGGGGGCTGACATCAGTATTGCCACCTGCACACCATAGCAAGGGGCTGCATTAGCGGGAGACAGGCACCCTTTTTGTGAGTTGTCCGCACAGAGGAGGCTCATTTTCTGATGTGCACAGAGGTGCCTGTGTGCGAGAGGCTGCCCCACTTTGCCCTGCTTTTCTTGGATCATGCATCCAAAATTTCTCATGTCATATTCCCAAGCACTGGTGTCTTTGGAGGAGCTTTCAGGTGGTGGTGAGGCTGGACAGAAGAAAAGAAAGTGGGGTTTAAAAAGTCCCCTTACACATTTGAATCTGCTTTAGAAAATGTACCGTTGTGCGGTCTTTGCTGCTGCTACATACATGCTTCTATAATGCAGATTCACTTGTATGAGATTGGCGTATCGGGAATGTGGCGTAGGATGTAGGAATTGGTCCGTATGCAGTTTTCCTTGAGTACGCCACTGCCTCCAAGTATCAGCAGCTAGGTGCAAAGTACACTAATACAGTCCAAGGCAACAAGTCAGACTGGGAAACAGGACTACATACCTTGCTCTTGCATCCGTTTTCTTCCTCCTGACTCCAGCAGCCGACTGCTCGATCTTGGAAGTACTCATTTCAGGGTTCTCTCCCATCTTTGGACATTTTCTCCTAGTCTGTGTGACTTAGAAGCCTGGTTAATCCTTATATTCCTTCCCTAGTGATCCTCACCTTTCTATTTCTAAACTCCATTATATATCTATTAGAAATTACACTAAAATATTGTTTACTTTTCTATTTTAGGATTTTATTTTAAGCATTCTGGTGATAGAGTTTCATAGTCTTTATGTGGTCTGCCTAAAATCTGGATTTTAGTGTGTATGCAGAACTTAGAAATTTTTCAGAAATACATATATTGCATTACAATAAAAGTGTTTGTATTTACAATGTATTTTGAACAACTATATGCCCAGGCTGGAAGTTTCCCAAAGAAAGATGTAATCATTGTTGGGTTTGTTTGTTTGTTTCCAAGGGTAACCAGGTATAGATGTGGAAGAAGCTGTGTTGTCTGAGTGGCCCATAGCCTAAAAGTTTTGAAGATAGTGCTCTAAACAAGCAGAACATTAATTTCTTTGTCGGCTCTTTGAGTTTTCTTACTAATCCTCCTCTGGCCTGACCATGTGTCCCTCCTAAGTCGTGCACATTCCCAGGTATCTAGTGTGTTCGGATGTCTCCCTGCGCTACTCAGCAGCTACCTTTTTCAGCATTGGCCTTAGCTTGCTTCTGTGTCCAGGAACAGGAACAGAAGTTTTCTTCTCAGCTGTCCCCTGTCTCTCTTAGACCAAGTCCACAGGCTTTTACTACATTAGGCCTTGGAGTACATTTCCTGTAGAATCGAAGGGCCAACTTACAAATGAATGTTTGGAACACAACCCATTCATAAATTAGGTTCTGCCTGCACCCAGATGGAAAGTTAAATGCTTTGGCATCAGAAGAACTGTTGGGAAACAGATATTGTTTCTGAAAGTATGATAAATCCATAAGGCACTTGCTTTTTTGGCACATTGCGCCAAAGTAGGAGGACAGGAGCAAATTTTAGGGACATTAAAAAAAAATAGGTTAGGAGAAGCTAATCTTTTTGTCTAATTCACTTTCTCTTGCAGTTCTGGCATCAGATACTCACAAATTGAACACATGCCAATGAATATTTGAGCCAGGAAATAGCTAATAGTGAATATTTTTATTATGTGTTATATAAAGTTTCTTCTTATGCTTATTTAGGTGAATTCGAAATATGATTTCAGTGGAATTTAAGTTCTAATAAGTACAGATATATAGCATATTTTCTGAAAAACTTGAAACACACAAATATAAAAAATTACCGTAGCCATTCTATGAAGAAGCAACCAGTGTTAATGTTTTAATGTGTTTCTTTCCAATATCTTTTTTAAAAAAATCTCATTGAGACTATTCTGTCTATATATTTCATCTTACTATGTATTCACAGTGATTTTAATTTTTTGATCACTGCTTAATAATTAGGTTGATGCAAAAGTGTGGTTCTTGCCATTACTTTCAGTGGCAAAAACTGCTATTACTTTTGCACCAACCTAAATAGTTTAATGAAGTTTAATAGTCCAAACATTGGTCCCAGTATTTTGCCACCATAAATAATGTTGCTGTCAGCATCTCCCTGTATGAAACTTTCTTATTTGGGATGATTTCCTTAGAACAGATTCTCTTTTTGGGGAATTTACTTGGTCAAAGGGTATGAATATTTTAAGGTTCTTAGTACATGTTGCCAATTTGCTTTCAAAAAGGGTTATACCAGATTATAACCCTAGCAGTGTGGCTAAGAGCTGCTTTCCCACATCCTCTGCTTTCAGGGTTCTAAGTTGAACAGCAAAGATTAGAACAAAAAGATATCCTTTTTTTCCATATCCTTTTAACCCACTGAAATCTCTTTATAGGGATTTTCAGCAGTTCGACCAAAGATGTACGCACACAGGCAGTGTGGGAGTATCAGGTCTGAGGTTGGAGGATGGCTCCCACATAGGCTGCCTGGCCCAAGTCTGCCCTCTCAAAAGAGCTGCTTTCAACTGACCCACTTCTCCCAGTTTTTCTTCATCGAACTCTAGGAAGAGAGTGCCTGGATCCCGGAAGCAGGTCACCATCCACTGTCTGTGGTTGGTTAATTTCTGCTGGCCACAGCCCACATGATTTATATTAAACCCAATCCAATAGCATTTAATGGCAGGCAGAGTTCTTCCCATGTGAGTAGACTAGTCAGGAATTTGCAGTTCATTATTCAGTCTGACTGCTTAACATTAGACTCGACCTATGGATGATTCACGTGAACCACTTCAGAAAATGTAATGTGACATCTGCTAGAGTCCATAATTATGGTATATGTGTTTTTGTTTTTAATTAAAATTTTTTTTGAGATGCAGTTTGCTCTGTTACCCAGGCTGGAGTACAGTGGTGTGAATCATAGCTCACTGCAACCTCGAACTCCTGGGTACAAGTGATTCTCCTGCCTCAGCCTCCTGGAATAGCTGGGACTATAGTTGTGTGCCACCATGCCCAGCTAATTTTTAAAAACAAATTTTCGTAGAGGTGGGGGTCTTGCTATGTTGCCTAGGATAGTCTCAAACTCCTGGGCTCAAGTGATCTTTCTGCCTTGGCCTCCCAAAGTGTTGGGATTTCAGGCATGAGCCACCACACCCAGCCTTGCTTTTTAAATGTTGAATGTTACCATCCCTCTACTGTGGTCCTATAGTTTGGCTTGAAGCTTGATTCTGTGTGCTGACCACTCTGTCCAGCATTATGCAGTATAAATAATGCCGGTCACTTGTGCTGACCTCACAAACATTCCGAAGCCTGGCAAGGAAGGTATGGAAGCTCAAAGTTTTGCTCCATAACTGTAAGTACTCAGGCTTCTTTCCGTTTAGATAGCAAGACACTCAGAAAGGAAAAGCAATGCAATTTTAATTTTTAACTCTTTACTTAACATACAAAGTAGACTTTTCTTTTTTTAAGCTGAAGGAAATGAACTCCAGAGAACATTGAAGAAAAGTGAAGGAAAAAAGCAGCGCTCTTAGAAAGAAAGGAAAGGTCATGCTTATAAAATGTAGCCATCTAGATACACTGTTATTTCCACTTTATGTGGATGTATTTTATTGTGACAGTGCTAACTACAGTTGCCAATTTTCAGGAGGCCTAAATTACTGACTATTTTAGATGAATTCAGGCTTTAAAATTAGCCCTGGGATAATATATTTCTTTTAAAATGGAACCTTAATTGATCCTTATTTTTTAAAGCTTGAATTAAGTAGAAAATTAAGGGTCTTTTGTAAAAGATAATATATATTTAACTTGGATGATTACCTAATAGAGAATTATTCCTTGTTCTAGTGTTTTAAAATATTAAATGTTTGACACAAAACAGACCATTCTGAATAGGCTTTGGGAAGTAGGTGACTCTTCAGTATGAATAAACTATATGTAATTTTCATTAACTTCAAAATAAGAACTTTACAAATTATGGATATAAATTTTATGCCCTATTTTAAGAAACTACCCTTTTTTTCTTATGTGAAAATGTCTGCAGGATTGAAAAAAGCTTCCATATAGAGGAATATATTGAATGAATTGTGTTCCACTTAACCAGAGTGGCCAAAGACTATTTCAAAACAAATTTATTCCCATTTCTGAACCTTCAGAACAGGAGACCACTTAAGGGTTCATTTCAATTTGATAATTTATAAGAAGATAAGACTACTCTGATGGCATGTAGAATGGTCCTAAAGTAATTGGCTCAGCTAGAAACACACTTATAACTGTTAGGCATGTCAGCTGAGGAGAGACCCTTATAACCTGTGTTTCCTACAAAAAACAAACAAAAAAAACCCAGTTCTTTTGTGAAAGTAAAGAAGTTGATGGGCTAAATGAAATATGTTACCATATGTTGAAATATTCCCTAGCTGTTACACATGTTGGCTGAGGTTGTTGTGCTGATCTGGCCACATGACTGATATGTTGAATGGGAACATAGCCAGTGTGCCTTTAAAATATTATGTCCCTCTGAGGAGGGATTACAGATGACTTTTTGCTTTCTACTTATACCTTTTTATAGGTTTCTTACAAAATATTGAGCATGCAGTCTTCTTATAATTAGGGAAAAAACCCAAGACATGTTCTAAGGTGAGATGGGTGATGGGAAGAAATCTGTATACAGTCAGCCCTCTGTATCCAAGGCTCCTGAATTTTCAGATTCAACCAACCACAGGTTGAAAATGTTAAAGGAAAAAAATAAAAAATATATAAGTAAAAGCACCAATACAGTAAAACAGCTACTTACTGTGACCATTACATTGTGTTATGTACTTATACATGGACTAGAGATGATATAGAGTATATGAGAGGATGCATGCAGGTTTTACACAAATAATATTTTATATTAGGGACTTGAGCATCTGCAGAGTTGGTATCCTGGGGGGTCCTGGAACCAATACCCCAGAGATACCAAGGGAAGAATGTATATTGAATTCAGTGAGGCAGAAATGACTTGTACATTTTGGTTTGTGAAATAAAATATTCTCTTGATATAGGGGATTTTTTTTCTCTGTGTAGCCATCCTAGGAAATCCCTTGATTAAAAGAAATATTGATTGTACTGGGAGAAACAATGAAATAATAAATAATTCTAAAAGTTGTCACTTTTTGTGAGTTTGGGAAAAACAAGGGTCAACTGCAGGGATTACCACTAATTTACCTACAGGTATCCAAGTTTTTATTGCATCTTAGCAGTGAAAAAATCTGAGCATGTGCTCTCAATATACGAATTTTTTTTTATAAGTTTTCCTCTGTGTACTATTGAATTACTTTGTCTTATATGCAGAAATTTTAACAGGATGCACTGAAAGTAAGTATTAGTAACTAAAACTTGTTAAAATTATTGATATCATTAAAATTATCATTAGTGTGTAGTGGATTTTATTTTTTCAAATGAAGATTGTGTGGATGAGTTTGTATCACTGGTTTTAAAAATGATGAATATTTTATGATAAAGCAGTTTGAAGGTTTGGTCCTATATTCATTTTGCTATTTGGTTTTAATAGCTCAAAAAGTTACCTACAAAGGTGTACTGATCCAAATGGGTAAAGTGAATTGTTGGCTGTGCTTATTAACTGGTGATTCTCATTTTCACATTGTCTGCCAGTTAGATAAAAATTTTGATTAAAAGTTTTCTGGCAGATTTCTATTTTTGTGGATAGCACTAAGTTCTCATAAAATGTGTTCCAGTTTATATTAAGGATAAAGAGGTTGAAAATAAAAAATGTTTTACATTTATTGAAAATTTTAAAACAGATGAGAAGTATTTTCTAAGTTGTTTGTACAAAAGATACAAAAGCACATCTCTTTTCAAAATACTTTCTCTGTAGTCTGAGTTTCTTTTCAAAAAAGCGGTTATTTTCTAGCACCTCTTAAAACCTCATTTTACCTTAAAGGGACTGATTAAGGTCATTGAAAAAAACATCTGCCAGGTCTTACTGACAGCCACTTGCGATCAGAGTAGGTCAGGAAATTTGGAGCAAATTGTATTTATGTAAGGGAAAAATGTGTTAATCATTCTTAAAACAATTCTTCTATGTGTTTTGCCCACGAGAGAACTGTAACACCTCTGTATGTTACAAAACATTTTTGGGGTCATGCCCCACCTCATTACTGAAAGGTTTTGTTTTTTATACTGCATAGATGGTATCCCTACGTGAATAAATTGAACAGATGACAGAGGGGCCCACTGCCACATCTTGAGTTATTTAAGTGGCATGTGACATCTAACCTATGGACCTAAATAAGGGCTGTCAGTGTTGGTAAAAGCTGCATTTCTTAGCTTTTAAGGTAAAATTAAGTGTAAGTAGACATTCTGACAGTTTCTTCTTGCACTCAGTGGATTGTCTTGCTTACCCCTCCCCCATACACATCACTTAGATTTTCAGGTACAGGAACCCTTCAGTATCCCCAGGGGATTGGTACTAGGCTCCCGCAGACACCAAAATCCTCAGATGCTCAAGGCCTGCAGTCACCCCTGTGGCACCCGAGGCTGTGAAAAGGTGGTCCTCTGTATCCACGGACTCTGCATCCAGCCAGTACTGTATTTTTGAATCGCCTTTGCTTGAATCCGAGGGCTCTGCATACTCAAATAAGGGGTGTAAATGAAGGAGAGAGTGACTCTGGACTTAACACCTCTTTTATCAGGCTCTCTTCATTTCTTGGCTTCATTAAAAAAAAATCATAAACCATCAGAACCAGATGGTAGTTGTGATTTTTTGTTTTTCTAATCCCTTCATGTTATAGATGAGAAAGCTGAGACAGTGAAATAAAGAAACAGTGCTCAGTGATAGAGCGAGGACCAGAATTATGTCTCCCCACTGAGCACCAGGCTGGGTGTGTGTGTGTTAAGGTCATCTGTGGGTAGTGTGTTGATGACTAAGCTCCCCAGATGGGAACTAGTGGAGATCTGTTGATATCTAACTTCCTAAAAACTAATTTCTCTCTCAGATCTCTCCGCTCTGTTCTTTTGTTTCCCAAACATATGGCCTTGAAATCATCTTTAGTTTTTGTCTTTTTGCTTTCTACTTATAGACACATGCTTTGTCTAGCTATTACTGAGACGTGAAGAATACTCATACATAGGTTCTCATTTCCCGAGAAATTGCCTTCTAAGTGAATCAAGATGCCATGTAGAATCACTCTTGGACTGTTTTTAGTGATGAAGGTGAAATCCTTGTATGTGTTACTCTCCAAAAGCCTTAAAAGTTTAAACAAAGAATGCATAGGTAAAATAAAGCAAAATGCAGTCAGTTAAAAAAAAATAATCAAGTTGTAAAAATGGGGAGAGCAAAACACATTTAACCATAAAATTTTTCACAGTCCTGGTTAAGGAAACTGACATTGGAACTTGAAACTTAGGTTTGAATTTCTTAGTAGCCATGACAAATCTGTGATCTAAGTATCCTGGTCTAATGGGAGGACAAATACTGGTTTATTTTCACTCCCTGATTCTAAGGAAAACTTACGACCCCAGTCGATTAAAATAGGACTAAAATTAATGGATATGCAGAACTGTTTGTTATTGAGTCCCATGAAAGCCATGGCAAAATGGGACGCACACCCAGAGTGAGGTAGCCCAGAGGTATGGCTTTCTCCCAGCCCGGCTGTAAACAGAGATCAGCCTTGAATAGATGATTCCTTCAAGAACATTTTCCAGTCCAACTCGGTGAAAAATTGAGATCTCTACTGAGTGCCTAAAGGACATGTTTTCTGCATGGTTGACTGAAAGCAGATTCGTATACCATAGTTACCTTTGCATGTAAAGACCTTGTACCATTGGGTCAAATGAGAACCTGACTTGTGGTCTTGTATGAAGGGCTGTTCCATCTCTAAGGGAAGGCCATAGGTGGGGCCTAGATATTTCTGAGAAAACATTTGACCGTAGTACTCTATTGAAGCCCTGAATTCTAAGCTACAGAGCAGAAAAGACAATGTCTAGGAAAAGAGACACCAAGTGCCTACCCGTTTCACAGAAGAATCTAGATGCAGCTACTGTAATATATTTATTTAGAATCACATCCCACCCTGCCCTGGTTCTCAAATAATCTAGTGTGGATTTTAGACAATTTTCAGTTGTCTAAGACAGGGATTCCCAACTCCTCCTCCACGGATGGACCAGTAGTGGTCCATGGCCTGTTAGAAACTGGGCCACACAGCAGGAGGTGAGCAGCAGGCAAAGGATCAAAGCGTCATCTGTATTTACAGCTGCTCCATTACTCACATTACCGCCTGAGCTCTGCCTCCTGTCAGATCAGTGGCAGCATAAGATTCTCATAGGAGTGCAAACCCTATTGTGAACTGTGCATGTGAGCGATCTAGGTTACTTACTCCTTATGAGAATCTAATACCTGATGATCTGTCACTGTCTGCCGTCACCCCCAGGTGGGACCATCTAGTTGCAGGAAAACAAGCTCAGGGCTCCCACTGATTCTATATATTATTGAGTTGTATAATTATCTCATTATATATTACAGTGTAATAATAGAAATAAACTGCACAATAAGTGTAATAGTCTTGAATCGTTCCGAAACCATCCCCACACCACCCCAGTCCCTGGAAAAATTGTCTTCTGCAAAACCAGTCCCTGGTGCCTGAAAGGTTGGGGATTGATGGTCTGTAAGATGGTTTTCTATTACACAGTTCAGACTAACAATGACAAGAAATTTAGAATCTCAACTATTGTTCTATTTCCAGCAGTTCTTCCTATTCAGTAACTATAGGAGAAACATTTTTAAGAAGGCTTATTTTTGGGAAGTTAGAGCTGTGTTGTTGAAGGTGTGCTCCTGAGAGCTGTTTACTCAAACCCTCATGGGTCAAGCTTTATGCTGAGAGCAGGGTTTCCCTTGTAGTCAGGAGTTTATACCTGGAAACATAGCAAATGACACAGTGGGAGAACCACCTCACTGTGGAATCGGGTAGGGTGTACATACAGAAATGAATTTTAAATGTTAAAGTATTTCTATTTTACACAAATGATTGTGTGAGGACTTAGATTTTATGATAAAAGTATGGAATAAAATTTGAAAAAGCTTAATAAGAACTTCTGGAAAACAAAAGCAAAAACAAGTCTCCTTTGGTATAAAGATGCATATGCAGTGGAAGGAAAGGTACTAGGGTGGCAGTCGAGCATCCTGGGAGGAGGAGAAGGGGCAAGAGTCAGAATAAACATAGGGCTCTGTCATGTATAAGTCTGAAGAAAAGAGGGCTGGTATATGGATGAGCATTTCAGACCTTTTAACTACAGAGCTGGAAGATAATGCAGGTTCCCAGGAGGTAGGATGACGAGGACAAAGGAGGGCAGGCCTGATCTATTCAAGGGATGAGCTGTGGGCTGTTCTGAATTGCAGATGCCATCCTGAATTGCATTTGGGTAAAATAGGCTGCAGTAGTTCATGCACACAGTTGCTTCCATTTGGCACACATCGTTTGAACCTCAGGCATTTCTTAAGACTTTACCAAAACCACTCAGTTTTCTTATGTGTAAAATCAGGATACCACCACCTCTTCTGTCTCCCTTAGGGTGTTACATGGGGGACCAAATCCTTTTTTCTACCCTGGAGCAAGTGCCAGGACAAGGGAGGAGGTGGTAGAAATGTTTGCTCAGGTGCCCACAGCCAGTTGATGCCTCACTGCTCTTGTGTTTGTATTGAATCCCTTTGTTAATTTTTTTCTTGTTTAGTGGAAATACATTGGGTGATTTTGCAATCAGTGCAGCATTGCGTAATAATTAAAGGGCTAGCCTTGGCCCCAGACTATTTCAGAATCTAACCCTCCCATTTGCCTTGCATGATTGCTTATCTCAAGCTCAGTTTTCTCCTCTGTAAAATGGTTATTTCTTGCCATGTTGTTAAGAGGACAAAGTGAGGTATGGACTGCCCAAGTGTTCCGAGTGCACTCAGTGAATCTTAGGGTTTTTCCTCCCCTTCTTTGGTATTTGAGCTCTTTGAAGAAAAATCCTCTTAAAAGAGGAGATATGTTGGGTTTTGTCACTCTCTCCCACAAGAGGAGATATAAAAACCTTTCAAAATTTTAGTATTTCAGCTTGTGGAAAACACATTAAGATGGCAAATAATCTTAAATTAGTGGAGTTAATGATTTCCAAGTAGGAGGAACCCTAATGATTTAAATATGCCCCGATGCTGTGTTAACTTACAGAGCGTAGCATAGTGCCTCAGTTCAGATTTAGGAGCCTACTGGCTGGACTCAGCACTTACTAGCTCTGTTACCTTGGGCAAGCGCATTAATCTCTCTGTACCTCAGTTTTATTATTTATACAATGGGGCTAGTATTAGCACCTAAATTGTGGGATTGTTCCCCCAGCCCCTACTCCAAAATAGGGTATTTTTAAGGTTTAAATGAGTTAATATACATTAAACCCTTAGAACCATGCCTGGCCCTGTTTGCTGTTATTTATTATTGTTATGATGCTGCTGCTGTAGTGCGAATAAGGTCAAGAGTAATTTAAGTTTTGAGAAATATTTAATTATAATAAAATGTCTTTGGAAAAGCAGTTATAAGGACTCCCCCCCACCCCCTTCAGGGCTCAAGTGTTTGAAAAGAGTAAGTACATTCCAGCCTTACTCAGTAATGTCCTTACAGGGATTCTGCTTTTGTGCATCAGGCTTTTGTGACATGAAAATGTTGCTAAAGAAAAACTTGAGCAGTTAGTAGAGACACCGCAAGGTATTATAGCAACAACCATCAATTTGCAGTGATTATGCTATGGTTGGTTGTTCTCATATGCTTCCACTTTCTTTGTAGTAATACCTGTATGCATTATTTACAATTCCAAATTGAAGCCATCCATTCCTTTACTGTCATGCATCTTGAAATCTGTGTGCAGTCATCCCTCAGTATCTGTGAGGGATTGGTTTCAGGACCACTCCCCATACCAAAACCCTGAAGATGCTCAAGTCCCTGATACAAAATGGCATGATGTTTGCATTTAGATTGTGCACATCCTTCTGCATGCTTTAAATTCCGTCTCTAGATTACTTACAGTACTTAATACAATGTAAATGCTATGTACGTAGTTGCCATACTGTATTGTTTAGGGAATAATCACACACAAAAAAGTCTGTCCGTGTTCAATATAGCTGCAACCATCATAGGCCTAATTACATTTTCGATCGGATGCGGAACCTGTGAATATGGAGGACCTACTGTATGGGCTTCATCGAGGGGATTAATGACATTTCAGAGCAGTGTTTTTTTGTTTTTTAAAAATATTTTTTGATGTACACGCCTTTATTAACTGAGTGCTCAGGAATAAGCTCAGTGTGTGTAACAAACATGGAGAAGGAGAATTGCTCCCAAGGAGAAGAGAGGGGGTGAGGGGCAGCATGGGGAGTGAGGAGGAGAGGAAGGACAGGGGGACCAGGGCTAGCCCCCCACCCCAGACACCCTAGCTCCTAAAGGGTTCCACCAGGCCACCCCTGTGCTCCTCGAAGAAAAATCTGCTAAGGAAGAAGAAAAAGATGGGTTAGTGTTTTTAATGTGATAGACAAATGAATCTAAGTGATTCCTTGCATGAATCTAATTCTTGATGATAGTCCATTATTTGAGATGTGTGCTAAATTATAACAAGCCCAGACCTTTTACCCTTGGCTCTGGGTATGCATATATGTAAGGAACTTAATGGTAATAGGAACACTCTGTTATCCAGTCTAGTAATAAACCATTAATTGTACCAGATAAAAAATATTATGAAATGAAGATCTAAGATTGAAATGTCACAACTTCTATGAGTAAAACATTTCAGCTGGGCATGGTGGCTCATGCCTATAATCTCAGCACTTTGGGAGGCTGAGGTAGGAGGATCACTTTAGCCCAGGAGTTCAAGACCAGCCTAGGCAACATAGCAAGACCCCCGTCTCTACAAAAAATAAAAAAATTAACCAGGCATGGTGGTGAGTGCCTGTAGTCTCAGCTACTCAGGAGGCTGAGGTGGGAGGATCACTTGAGCCCAGGAAGTCAAGGCTGCAGTGAGCTGAGATGGTATCAGTGTACTCCAACCTGCAGAGCAAGACCCTGTCTTAATCAGTTAATCAGTATTTCATGCTTGTAGATACTCTGTGGTTTTCCCACCAGATACTGTCACTACTACCAAAGAACCACATAAGCAAATTCTGTAAATCGTTCTTAACTTTGTGCCGGACACCTGAGAATGAGGACAGGTTTATTAGCTATAGTCCTTCATCTTGAGTCTGTATAGAATCCAGTCCTCTACTGATACTGTACGTAAGTTACTCAGTGTTGCCAGTTTTCTTTTTTCTTCATGCTGCTTTCTTACTGTATTCAGAAAAATTTCTTCTTTAAAAACGTTTCAGATTATTGTCACTTTCGGCCCTTTACTCATCTCTAGTAAAATGTGAACTGAATACATTTTCAGCTGAGATGTTTCAGTTCATGCTACGGGGTCTCCTGTCTGTGTGAAGATCTGACCTATGGTGTACTTTCTCTTCATTTTTTCCCGTATTTCTTTTCTGAAATTATTTTATTCTATATATGTGAGGTTTACAACATGATGCTTTGGGATTCACAGAGATAACTGACTATAGTGAAGCAAATTCACCTGTCAATGATCTCGCACAAAGTAGGCCCTTTGTATCTGCATGTTCTGCATTTACAGATCCCACCAACTACAGATCGAAAATACTTGGGAGAAAAAACAAATAATATAACAATGAGAATAATACAGACTTTTTAAAAATGCAGTATAACTATTCACATAGCGTTTACATTATATTTGGGATTACAGAAATGATTTAGAGTATCCAGGAGGATGTGTGCAGATTGTATGCAAAGCTGCGTCATTTTATATCAGGGCCTTGATCATTGTGGATTTTGGTATCCTGAGGGATTCCTGCAACCAGTTGCCCACTGATCTCGAAGGACGATGGTAGTTAATTTGTGTGTGTGTTTGCATGTGTATGCGTGTGTGTGTGTGTGTGTCTGCGTTTGTAACAAGTAACTAAAACCTACTTATTTAACAAAAATCCCCGATACAGTTTTATGAACTCTAGCCCTCATGTTAATACATGAGGTCTACATTAGACCTCTAAACTTGTTCATCCTCTGTATCTGCTATTTTGTATCTTTTGACCTCCCTCTCTTCATTTCGTCCGTCCTCCCTCCATCTCAGCCCTGATAACCAGTTTGATTAAATGCATACCTGACCTTTTTTAAAAAAAGAGTTCACACATAAAATAATGCAACATTTTTCTCTCTGTGCCTGGCATATTTCACTTAGCTTAATGTCCTCCAGGTCCCTTCATGTTGTGGCAAATGGCAGGATCTCAGGAACGGTTTCTCTTTCATCCGAGGTCGACATTTCCTTCATCCTTTTTTTTTTTTTTAATCTGACTTATTCTTGCCTACTTGAATTGCAGATTAATATAGTGTCACAAAGCATGCAGCATCAGGATATCAGAGTATCACATTTAATGTATACGAACTTAAACCAGGCCGGGCGCGGTGGCTCAAGCCTGTGATCCCAGCACTTTGGGAGGCCGAGGCGGGCGGATCACGAGGTCAGGAGATCGAGACCATCCTGGCTAACCCGGTGAAACGCCGTCTCTACTAAAAAATACAAAAAACTAGCCGGGCGAGGTGGCGGGCGCCTGTAGTCCCAGCTACTC
>NW_016804262.1:1052017-1070040 GCF_001698545.2 Rhinopithecus bieti
GGTTTCTTCTCTTCTGTTGTCTCTTCTTTTCTTCCTTTCTTTTCTGAGACAGTATCTGTCACCCAGGCTGGAATGCAGTGGTGGGATCATAACTTACTGCAGCCTCAATCTCTTGGGCTCAAGGGATCCTCCTGCATCAGCCTCAGCCCTGCTGGGTAGCTGAGACTAAAGGCACATGCCACCACACCCAGCTAATTTTTTAAGTTTTTTTTTTTTTTTTTACTGATGGGGTGTCGCTTTGTTGATCAGGCCTGTCTTGAATTCCTGGCATCAAGTGATCCTCCTACCTCAGCCTCCTTAAGAGCTGGGATCACAGGTGCAAGCCACCATGCCTAACCCTTTTCACTTTCTTAACCCTGAGATTTTGATTCTGTCATGACCAAAATTTCATAAGGAAAATTTTCTTAATAATTCGTCTTCTGAAATTTATTAGTATTATGGTTTATTGGTAGTATGACTTGATGCTAAATATCAAAACATTGTTTAAGAAAAGAAATCAGTTGAAGAGTATACACTGGGACTGTTAAACCCTTAAAAATTATCTGGATACAATCTCTTATGCTGTGTAATTATAAGTTGTACTTTTTATCTCGTAACTTTACCCTCCAATTCAAGCAGAACCATTTTCAGAATCAAAGTCCTGTTGAAAATGTAAATGTTAGACTTCTTGAAAAAATGTATACATGGCAGATCTGCTGTGGTTGAAATTAAATGACAAGAGTGTCACCAGTAATGAGGTTTCTTGTCATTGCACGGGTTCCACAGGTGTAAAAATAACCCTTACTAGCCCCCTGTTTTACTTGCCGAAATGGCCAAGAACACAAAAGTGAAGCGGCTGTGCATGGGACAGCTGCGGACAAGATGTCCATGAGCAGTGCCATAAGGACACACCAAAGCACAACTTCAGATGACTTGGCAGGGCGGTGACATGCTAGGAAGCAGCAGTCATTGGCTGGGCATTTTCCCAGAAGTATTCAAGGACCTCCAGGGTAATTTACAAATGGCCACTTTGCCATATGCCTGAGACATTGGAAAGATTTTTAGTGGGTGGCATCCTGTAGACCAGGGATCTATAGGAGCTTGAGCTGATACTGGACATTGGAGGGTGTGTCAGGCTTTCTGATAGACAAATTATGTTTCACTAATAAAATGTTTTGTTTGAGGCAGGGAATATTTTTAAGAGGACAAGGCAAGAACATATATGTATAAGAAACAGTATAATGAAACAAACAAGTACATTACAAAGACTAATGGTAAAACACAGTGAGTGTTAGCTGTTGGCGGAAGGAGTATAAGCTTAAAAGTTTTTTAAACAACTCTCTTTGGCAAAAGAAGTAGAGGGAGTAGCTATCAAAGGAAAAATAAGGGATTGAGACAAAGTGTACCTAGTATTAACTGTTAGTACCACAGATAGTAATGCTGGTTTTTAATTAAAAAGACCCAATCACTAATGTCTTTGAGATTGCTTAAATTTACATTTTGCTCTCAAGTATTTTTAAGTCATAAAACAGCAAACCAGTGGGGAAAATAAACTGAAAGATGGTTTGCCACAGGCCTGAAACTGTGAGGAAGTTGGCATACTAGATTGTAATACAAACAAATGTGAGGTAATGCATTTAAGGGAGAAAAAAAAGACTACATTATACACACAAAGTAGTGGGCTGCAGACTTCTTGTGAGTATTTCAGATAGGAATCATTCAGTTTCTAATGGGTATTTGGCCGATGTGGTGCTTATTGTAGCCAGGAACGTTCCGGGCAAGGAAGTGCTGGGCGGTTCCAGGAGAGATATAAAGAAAATATTTCAAGATCTTACTTTGAATCGTGTGTGTGTGTGAACTGCTTGTTAGGAAAGCTACAAGAGAGACTGGGAAAAGCTAAGGGAGGGGCGACCGAAAGAGGTACCAAACTATGAGAAGAAATTACAGTCACGAGGGACCCTTCTGTCTCGAAAGATGAAGCTGTGATTAAAAACCATAACAGACATGGGCTCAACAGACTTCTTTATCAAACCCTGCAGAACGGAACACAAGAGAGCAGTTGCTGCTTAAGGGGGAAAGTTAATGGAAGAAGAAAATACCTTGTTTTCAACAGTGGAGAAGCAGTTTCACCTTTGTCATCTCACCTGACCTGTACCCAGCACTGAGGAGAAGGGTGGAGACAAGTCATTATTCACATTTGACAGATGAGCAAACACATCAGACTAAGTGACTCGGCCAAGCCCACGTTGTCAGCTCTGCGGTCAGGATCAAACCTGGCTTGTGCTCAGGTCCCCTTGCGCTTGTCCCACCTCTGGGTTGCGAAAACTTGGGGTCCATACCACAGCATGGAAAACTTAGGATCGCTGTGAAAAACGGCAAATGCAAATACTGGTAAAGTCTTAAAGAAAAGCCTTGACTCTGTGGTATGAGCAGAACTCGGAAGAGTTGAGTCAGACAGCAATCCAGCTGTCTTCAGCTCAGATAGCTGCCCTTGTTAGACGCTACTGGTTGAACAGTAATTTATCAATTTGATCCAACATCAAGTTTCTTCATTTTTATTTATACTGTACTATCACGTATCACCGTTTTTGTTGTTGTTGTTGTTGTTTTTTTGGCTTCAGAGTTGGCCTCAGCTCCTCAAAAATAAAGAAGGATCTGAAAGATCAGTCTTGTTGTAAAGAAGATGGCAGGTGACATGGTAGATGGCCGCACATTGTTCATTCCCAAGGTCGTGGGTAGTGCCAGGATTTTCAGACGCAAATGATGCGTGTGTAAAGATAACTGGACCATCTGTGTCTCTTCAGATACCTGTTGAGATTACCAAGTGTTCCCAGCAAGGGTTAATGTGGTGTGTGAACCTGACTAACCTCGGGTTCTAGTTCTCCCTGCCTGAATAGAGAGTCTGGGAGCCAAGTTCAGACTGGCTCAGTCTGGAGGAATTCACAAGTGAGGCAGGTTTCATGGAAGAACAGAGACTCTGAGGTTTTGGAGGTCCTGTGATGTGCTTGTCAACGGGTTCCTGCTTCTGCCACCCCCACCACCCAGCACCAACCATATGGTTTGTGCTTTGTGTACTTTGTTAGCTAAACTCCCGAATGTCAAGTTGATGGCACTTTTTTTTAGCTTCATGGACAGTGTTACTGTCCAATAATTTGTTAGTCACCAATACTTTGTTTTATCAGTAAAATATAACACTATATTAGCAATAGCATGATCAGAACAAGGTTGTTTCCTAATTTTTAGATTGCTGGCCTTTTCTAGAAAATAAAAGCAAGGTATGCATACTTGAGGTTTGAGGGCTACAATTGCCTCCTGGCAGAGGAAGTGAGTAGGCCCAACAGTTGCTAGGTTAAAAAGAAACAATAGTTGAAGTACTGAGAAAAGTTTAATGAAAAGTAACATTGACTCGAGTAGAACAGTTTGAGGACAGTGAAAAATTCAGTGGGTAAGGGTTGTGTGCTGTCTTTACAGGGATGGTGTGTGGATTTGTGGATAAGGTATGCAACAGAGTACTCTTCATTAGGCATTTTTATATCTTGAATTAACTATATATAGCACAGGAGTTGGCAGACTATGGCTTGTGGGCCGGATCTGGCCCGCTGCTTGTTTTTGTGTGGCCATGAACTAAGGATAGTTTTTATGTACGTACAAAAAAATGGTTTTTAAAAAAAGTATTTTATAACGTGAAAATTCTATGAAATTCAAATTTCAGTTAAGTTTAATTGGAACACAGCCACACTCATTTGTCAGTTTACAGCTGCTTTTGCACAAACAGCAGAGGTGAGTCGTTGTGCCAGAGACTGTGTGACCCGCAAAGCCTAGAATAATTTACTGTGTAACCCTTTACAGGGGAAGTATGTCAGTTCCTGCTACAGTAAAATATTGCTGGTAGCTGAGATTAGGAGTTTTCACCTTTTTTCCTGTGTTTTATTTTTTTAATTTAATTTAATTTTTTTTTTTATTTTTAGAAATAGAGTCTTGGTCTGTCACCCACGCTAGAATGCAGTGGTGCCATCATGGCTCAATGCAGCCTCTACCCCCAGGCTCAAGGCATCCTCCTACCTCAGCCTCTTGAGTAGGTGGGACCACAGGTGCATGCCACCACACCTGGCTAATTTTTAAAATTTTTTGAAGAGACAAGGTCTCACTATGTTGCCAAGGCTGTCTCAAACTCCTGAACTTAAGCAGTCCTCCTGCCTGGGCCTCTCAAGGTGGTGGGATTACAGGCATGAGCCACTGTGCCTGGCTGAGAAGCCAGGTCTTAAGAAGCCAGGTGGCCCAGAAGGCCTAGCTGACAGTGTAGGGGAGACACAGCTCCCCTCTAATCCCCCTTTAGCTCTTAGTGGGCTCTTCAGCTGGATCTAGAAGCCAAATTGACATCAGGCAGATTAACAAGAGAAAGGTATACAAATTTTCTTAGCGTTACATGTACCTGGGAATCTCTAAAAGAAAGGGAAATCCGAAGGAATTGGCCAGAGCAAGACACTTTTATTCTGAGAGCAATACATTTGGGAAGAAATGACAAGACAAAATCTTTCTGGGGCAGTACTTTTCTAGGGGAGTCACTGGGAGGATATGTGAGGAGTATAAAACAGGTGGAAGATAAGGGTTACTTCCAGAAATTTCCTTATTCAGGTCAGTTGCAGCTTCTAAACCCCAGTCTCTGGGATAAGGGCTGTTTTCTCGATTGAATACGTAAGGGGCCCCTCTCAAAGGAATCTCTGTGGCTTGCTACATGCGGGAAGAGCCAGGTCACCTGGCTTGTTGGGGTCAAGTTGGAATCTACAACTCCTTCAGTGTTTTCAGCTCACATTAATCAATATAAAAATCTGGCATATTTTGGGATGGCACGTCCTTCACTCTTTCAACAGCATCACCACGACCTCAATACATGTGTAGGGTGACCTTGGATCACCAGCCCTTGCTGAGCTGTTGCAGGAACACAATGTTGATCCTCCTTGAGTTCTTGACCCATGTCATTATGAGCCAATAAAATGTCAGTGGTTTTAAGCCATGAAGTTTTGGGGTGTTTTTGTTACGCAGTGTTAACCTAACCGAAAAGGACTAGGGATGTATGCTAGCCTTTTTATTGTCATCCATGACAGAGGGAAAATATCCTCTTATCCAGGATGTTAGTAAAGAATGTATTTAAATCCTTCTGCCACTGCATGCTTGAGTTCCTGGTACGTGTGGCTCATCTAAAACATTAAATAGCTATTTTTATGATTATAAAAACAATGCATGCCTGTTGGAGAAGATTTAGAAAAGGATAGAAAATTCTAAAGCACAATATTTAAATTACTCATGATTCTATCTAAAGATAATCACGATTAGTACCAGCCTTTTCTTTAAAAATATATTCTTGTTTTATAAAATTTATTTATGTTTTGTACTCTGCTTTATTCATGTAATAAGCAATTAAATGTATTTCAAAAACATAATTTTTAATGACCACAGCAGCCCTTTTAAGTGGATTTAAAAACCCACATAATTCAAAAGTAGTACATGGTCTTCATTTTCTGTTTCTAGGTTTGCTAGAGTTTTTTTTTTTTTTAAAGGAATCCTTTTTTTTTTTTTTTTTGTTTTTTTATATTTTTTTTTTTTTTTAAAAGAATTCTTTTTTTTTTTTTTTTTTTTGAGATGGAGTCTCGCTCTGTAGCCCAGGCTGGAGTGCAGTGGCCGGATCTCAGTCGCCCAGGCTGGAGTGCAGTGGCCGGATCTCAGCTCACTGCTCCGCCTCCCGGGTTGACGCCATTCTTCTGCCTCAGCCTCCCGAGTAGCTGGGACTACAGGCGCCCGCCACCTCACCCGGCTAGTTTTTTTGTATTTTTTAGTAGAGACGGGGTCTCCTGACCTCGTGATCTGCCCGTCTCGGCCTCCCAAAGTGCTGGGATTACAGGCTTGAGCCACCGCGCCCGGCCAGGAATCCTTTTTTAAGACAGCTGTATTGAGATGTAATTCACATATGATATAAAGTGTACAATTCAAATACCATTTAGAATATGCAATTCATTGCTTTTTAGTATATTTACTAAAATATAGTATATATTTTTATATACTATTTAAATATGGGGGTTGTATAACCATTCTCACAATCTAATCTTAGAACATTTTCATCCTCTCTAAAAGAAACCCAAACCTTATTTCTCCCCAACCCCTATCCCCAGCCCTAGGCAACCTAATCTACTTCCTGTCTCTGTAGATTTGTATGTGGGCTTTTGTGACTGGCTTTGTTCACTTAGCATAAGGTTTCCAGGGTTCATCCACGTTGTATCTTGTAACAATACTTAATTCCTTTTTATGGGGATCAAGTAATACATATTCTGTTGTGTGGATAGACCACATTTTGTTTATCTTTTCTCCCATTAATGGACCTTTGGATTGTGTCCATGTTTTGGCTGTTACGAATAATGCTGCTATGAACATTTGTGTAGAAGTTTTTGTGTGGATCCATGTTTTTATTTTTCCTGGGTACATACGTAGTAGTGAAATTGTTGGGTTATATGGTAACTCTGTGTTTAATTTTCTGAGGAATTGCCAAAGCAACTGTATAATTTTACATTCTTACTAGCAATGTATGAAGTTTCTAATTTCACTACATCCATGTCAATACTTAATGTTGTCTGTCCTTCTTACAGCCATCCCAGTAGGTATGAAAGAGTGGTATCTCATTGTGGTTTTGATTCACATGTTCCAAAGGACTGATGATATTGAGTATCTTTTCATAGGCTTATTGGCAATTTTTATATCTTTTTTGGAGAAATAGCTGTTCATATATTTTGGCCATTTTAAATTAGGTTGTCTTTTATTGAATTGTAAGAGTTCTTTATATATTTTGAATAAAAATTACTTGTCAGATTTGCAAATATTTTCTCTCATTTTGTTAGTTTTCTTTTCACTTTGATAGTGTTTGTTTGCAGCATTAGGTGTAAATTTTGATGTTTAGTTCAATTCCTCTATTTTGTTGCTTCTGTCATTGGTGTCACATCCAAGAAACCATTGCCTAACACAAGTCACAAAGATTTTAGAGGATTTTTAAAAATATTACTTTATTCATTTATTGTACACTTTATAGCTCATTCTGCTGTATTTTTTAAAAGGCAGATCCTTCAAGGACAATACATATGGAACACATTCTTTTTCATAGCTGTCTAATACTCTAGGTATAAATAGACCTTAATGTATTCAACCATTTCCTATTGATGGACTTAACCTATTTCCAGTTTTTTGGGTTTTGCCACAAATAAGACTGCAAAACTGTGTACATTTATTATGTTGTCTTTATTCCTACAGGATACATTACCTAGGGCGGAATGGGAAGCTTCCTTCAGAATCTAAGTATCAAGATTTGTCTGACATTAGAACTTGAGCTCTCTAGTTAGCTGGCTAGGAAAAAAAGAATAGGAATCTGCTGGAGAAGAGTTTTCATCACCGCAAACTCATTTCATAAAGCTGGGTTGCCTTCACATTCTGTTGCTCTTTCAACAGCTTGTTTTTATTTATTTATTTTTATTTTTTACTGTCTTTAAGGAAGTAAAACAGACTTTTTTTCCCATAGAACAACAAAGGAAAGAAATGCAGAAAGGTTTGGGAAATAGCCATTAAGAAAAGTATGCCCGTGTTCATTCTCAGTCTTGTATTTGGAGTGTGTGTGTATGTATGTGTGTTCTTTTTATCATGCACTGCTAAGAAGAATTCAGGGACTGCCTGAAGACACACACATGTGTGGAGCCATATCTGCTGATGTATGAACCTAATGGGATCACTGAGAAAGTAGAACCTTGCTGGCTCTGCTCTGGTCCCTGGTATCTCATTTCTCTTGTTGAAAGGGGAGTTGGCAGGGGTAACACCGAGAAGGCAATTGTGACAAAATAAAGATTTTTTTTTTTAAAGTCCAGCAATTAAAATTGAACATAATTTTTATTCATTCCTCATGGTTTAAAAGTGAAAAATGTACAGGAGCTTTAACTGATGTCTGCCCTGTAAAATCTGTGTTACTGTGATTAATGGTCAGCTATTCATTTAGAGGAGCCAAAGTAGTGGATGAGTGTTTTCGTATTTTTAGATTCTTTTTAAGAGCCCTTAGTGGCCTATGATATTGACTCTTCCTTAGACCACACGCAGCCTCCTTTTAGCAAACCTCTGAATTGTTACCGTCATTTAAACTTTGGCTAGAAGCCCACTTTAGGACCTTACTGACTGATTGAGATGCTAAATTATATTTTAGCTTCATCTTAGAAACATTTTCTGATGGTTTGAAGAATCTTTTATTGCTTGCCGTGAACTGAGTAAGCTAAGTGAGTAGTTTGTAGGAAACTGACAAGTGGAAGTGGGTTTGAGGACTTTTTTTTTTTCTTTTACCTTTTTATTGAGGGAAACTTAAAACATTTCAAAAGTACAGGGAATATGCAAGAACCCGTCACTCAGCTTCCACATTCGTCCTCTCAGAGCTCATTATATTTCATCATTCTGCAGGATCCCGGATGCAGCCACGAGCCGCAAGCCACGTGTGGCTGCTGAATGCTTGCCTTGTGGCTCTCTGAAGGGAGATGTGCCTTAGTGTAAAATGCAACCTTGAGAGCGTGTTCCAGCAGCCTACTCTCCCTCTGGGGGGCGCCTCATAACTAAACAGACCCTGGCCCCAGCCCTATCTCTGTGTAAGCCCCTCCTTTCCTTCCTTTAAAACACTTTTATAACTTGTCACATTAAGTCTCAGTCTGGTTCCCTATGATAATACAGTCTCCAGGAGGGGTCGGGCCTGTTGTGGAATCGTGCCCAGAGCCCACCCGGTGAATGAACACACCCCAGGAGGAATTCTCAACCCCAGCTGGACCCAACACCTCCTTTGCCATGTGATGCAAACATGTACATGCAAAACATGTACATTGTAACCTCCTTTAATATCTTGATGTGAAAGTCACAGATGATAGCTTTTAAAAAATGAATATAATGCCCTAAGCATAACTGGAAAGATAAATATAAGGAAAGTAATTTGCAATAAAATCATGCTTTTTCATCTATTTCTAGTATTGGTGGCATAGATAGTGCCAGACTAACCTACCAGCAGGTAATAAATAGTTGTAAGCGTCTTAGGCAAAACAGCATCTTCCAGTATTCAGCTTTTCCCATCCCTCTGAACTAAGCCTTTCTCCCCTGTAGCACTTAGTACCGAGTGACATTCTGGTTTTTTTAATTGTCGACTTCCTCCTCTGCTAAGAAGTTCCATGAGGGAAAGGAATGTTTTCTCTTTCATTCAACGCTCTTTTACTTGTTCTCTGATTCATCAGCAGGAAGAGCCTAGGAAAGGTCTCCCTTATCAGCCCATCACTGAGCCAAATATTCCCCCTGGTTAGTCTCTTGCCCTTGTTCCTCTCTGCTGGATGAGATGATGTAGCAGATGAAGACTCTCCACCTAGAACTCTGTCGTGCCACATTCAGATTTTTAGAATGCCCCTCTTGATCTGGCCATTATCTACATTAAATGCTGTTTTCTTCAAGTAGTAAGACAAAGCTGAGAGATGATAGGTTTAAAGATTGGTTACAAATTCTGATGAAGACTGGTCCTTGAAGTCTTTGCGCTGTTACATGGCCCTTTGGGAGCAATAGGTCATCACTGTGAACAACTTCTGTAGGTACTGGTTTCCATCTGAAGGGAATACATTTTAATGACTTTAGATGAAGTCTTAACTTTATTTGCTGTTTAATGCAAGTTGGTCAAGGGTCTTATTGAGCAGAAGAAACTCAGGAAATGAAAGTACTGTTACTGGGACCACAGTTTTTGAGCCTCTGCTGTCAGTGGAAACAGATGCTTCAAAAACGCTCTCCACTGAGGCTGAGGAAGAGATGAAAAGACAGGAAAAGGAGCTGAAAAGATGAAAAGACAGGAAAGAAGAGACAAAAAAGACAGGAAAAAGGAGCTCCATGTGCCATCATGGAGCACAGGGACAAAGAAGTGGCCAGGAAATGGCAACAGTGTGTCTGTTTCCCTGTTAATGGCTGTTGAGAAATACTAGCCACAGTTTCCAAAGTATTTAAGGAATAGAAAATGTACAATAAATTATTTGATTTTTTTGTAGATCGGTTTCCTTCTTCGAAGTCGGGAAATGTCAGAAACACTGTGTTGTTCAAGAATGACAGCCAGGAACTAGTCAGGCTTCAGCACCTCCTGGCATTGCCCTCTTCTGTGAGCATTATGTAGAGTGGACATGAGGGCTCATTCATGGAACGTGTCAGGAGAATTATACTACACCGATCATCTAAGGGAACCACTCTGCTTGTTCAGTAGAGTCTTTTCATTACTTATAATGGCTTGTTTATTGACATTTCTTATTTACTGTTTCTCCTCAACAGTGTTTGTTTTTTTTTTTTTTTTTTTTTTTTTTCTGAGACAGAGTGTTGCTCTGTCGCCCAGGCTGGAGTGCAGCGGTGCAATCTTGGCTCACTATAACCTCCGCCTCCCAGGTTCAAGGGATTCTCCTGCCTCAGCCTCCTGAGTAGCTGGGATTACAGGCACGTGCCACCATGCTCTGCTAATTTTTGTATTTTTAGTAGAAATGGCGTTTCACCATGTTGGTCAGGCTGGTCTCGGACTCCTGACCTCGTGATCCGCCTGCCTCGGCCTCCCAAAGTGCTGGGATTACAGGCATGAATCACCACGCCCAGATTCTCCTCAACAGTGTTCTAAGAGGTAAAGCAAAGGTATCAGGTAATACTTCATTGTAATGGTACCTAGGATAGAAGAATTTCATTTGCTTGCTGCTATCTCCACTCTTATGTGAATACAAATATTCCCGATTTTTAGTCAATATAGTAATCAACATTGAATGAATAATATGTAAATTATAAGAACGAAGGGTCAGAAAGATGTCACATATCAGTGATGACTGTTCTGAGCCATTTCTCTTAAAGCAATAAAGTAAGTTCTCTTTGATTAATAGTTACGTTGGCTGTCTTTTAGCTGCCCATGAAAAATATAGTTGGACTTTTTTTTTTTTTTAAGACAGGATCGTAGAGTCTTGTTTTGTTGCCCAAGCTGGAGTACAGTGGCATGATGATAGCTCACTGCAGCCTCAAACTCCTGAGCTTAAGCGATCTTCCTTCCTCATGCTGAGTAGCTGCGACCATAGGCACACCGCCACTCCTGGCTGTTGATTTTTTTTTTTTTTTTTTGGTAGAGACTGAGTCTTGCAATGTTGCCCAGACTGGTCCTGAAATCTTGGCCTCAAGCATCCTCCCACATTGGCCTCCCAAAGTGCTGGGATTACAGGCATGAATCACTGTGCCTGGCTGGAAATTTCTTAGTATGACAAAACTCGTTAGTGGTTCAAATTTATTTTCGATGCTCTAAAGAATATAAAATTCCATTTTCAGAAAACATTTCTACCTATTGTCAGCTAAAGCTAAGAGTTAAAGAACTACACCTAACATAGTGACTGGCATAAAGTAGATATACAATAAGTATTTGCTGAATGTGTAACTGGATGACTGAAATGAACTTGGAGTAGGAGAAATAGCTGGTCTGGTCTTCCTTTTTTTTTTTTTTGCTCTCAAGTCTCTTCTTGTGTTTCTGTGATCACCACAGCATGGTTCGTAGGAGTCAAAGTGTCTGGTATGTATGGAAACAGTGTTTTTGGAGGCAGAATTCACCAAAAGAAGATGATATAAGCCTGAAGGGGTTATTAGAGGAGAACCGTGTTGATATGAAGGCTAATTAATGCTTTGTGAATACCCGCCATGCACAAGACAGTGTCCGCTGGTTGCTGGAAGTCCAGGATGATCAGTCTGTGTCCCTGTGGCTAAACGTTTGGTTGTTAGTTTGCATGAAATAGATAAGACACCAAATTAGAAATAGGAGAAAGCAGCAGAAGAAAAGCAAAGGTTCTGTGTATAACCAAAACAATGGGGTTAAAAAAAAAACCTCACATTTTTGAAGAAAGTAAATTAAGTAAGTTGAGCTTTTATTTGGCGAAATGACTTTTTATTTGGCTATAATATTCCTCTGGGATGACTCGGTGAATTCAATAAAACAAAGCTAAAGAAAAACCTATTCTGTTTGAGGGACCGTATAATTACCCATAGAAACTAGTGCCATCCAGTATATTACCAAAGAAAAAGGATTAGTGTTATGAGTAAAAATAGTATCCCTTCTTATTCTCCCGGGCTAAAATTATAAGGACTGTCAGTCATTTTGTTAGGGTCTAGTTTATTATTGGCTGTGTTGGGAACAGTGCCTTCTATCTTCCTATTACGTAGTAGTCCACAATTACATGAATCTTGGGATTTTTTTTTTCCCCTCTGGTGTTGAGGGGCTGCAGGAGGAGAACAGGAAGTTATGGTTGTTTTGGAATTGTGTTTGGTGTATATTTAAATTGTATTAGAATAATTTTTATTCCTTTTAAACTTTCTGGTTGTCTCATGCTACTTTGAGTTTAATATACCCTGGGCTTGATGCAAGACCCCTGGGCCAGGGCCAGGGAACCTGGTTCTAGTTCTAGGTCTAGCTTTGACTGCTGTGGTCATTTTAATTAATTCATGCATACATATTTATTGCATTTTCCTGCACTGAGTCCTGGGCATACAAAAATGAATAAAACCCAATTCCTTCCTGTAAGGAATCAGTTCGTTTAGTTGGAGGATCACAGAGATAAGCACAATTATAATAAAGCTTAGATAGAGATGTGTATGGAGTATTTTGTGACGTAAGGGAAGGAACCCAAACCATCCTTGGCGGGAAGTAATGGGAAAGACTTCCTGGAGGAGGTGATGCCTGAATTAGGTAGAAGTCATCACTGTGGGGATCAGGGGCTTTGTAGGGCATTCTGGCTAGAGGCAATCAAATAGCAAGGCAGATAGACCCCAGGTGTGTTCAGATCACTCACCAGTTCAGGAGGCGCCCCTGGACGGGGAGACAGGAAATGAGGCTGCAGGAATGAGAGAGATCACTGGATCTCCGTTTCCTTAGCTGGAAGCAAAGCTCTGTTAATACTAGAAGGCTTCTCAGAAACTCATTTTCTGGAAAGCTTTCATATTGCTTCTTGTTGGAGAATGACATGTTAACCTGCTGCTCACCTTTTTAGGACGTTGAGGGCTGGGTGTTAACTGTCTTGAGTTTGGCAATATTTTGAACAAGGACATCCTAAATTAAGGTAGGTGTGACTTGCGTGAGTTACCAGATTTGTATCCATTGGTCTTTTTCTGTGCATCTGTCTGGTTGTCTAGGCCTTTGTGCTTCTCCATCCCTTCTTAATAGGCCCTTCTGGAATGGATCTCCGCATCCATCTCCTCTAGACATAAATGTTCATTTCTGTTTTCTCTGACCCTTTCCCAGCTCCCATGCCCCTTGTGTGCAGATGCCTCACAGATGTGACTGGATTTTCCCTATCCCTGTATGTATTCACAAGTACACCTGTGACATTCAAGTATTGTAATTACAAAAATCGGCATTAGCAAGAAATACGCACATATCAGAAACTGAAGTGGGCGTGTTCTCCAGATTAAATCACTATAGACAAATCTCTTTATCCATTTTTGTAATTCTTTGGAAGTGGTTATGAAGGTGTGAATAGTTCACTGTTCAAGGACAGTGCATTGGATTCTGTTTTTTAATCTCGTCCACCCCCGACAACCACCCCCCGCCGCCCCCATCTCCCGACTCAGAGCTGTCAGGGCAGCCAGGGGAAACCTTGTTTTCAGGATGCTGATGCTGATATATTATTCATGATGTAGCGGCATTAAATGTGTTAGATGGCTGGCCTCCTTTTATTCCTTTAACAATAACTGCATATTGTACTTTGTAATTCTTGTTCTATTACAGAAAAAGACCAAAGAGTCTTTGGAGGAAGAGCAGTGCTTCAGGTTGTGATATACCTTATATTATAGTTTTTGTAGTTAGGGGCTATATGTAAAATATAGCTGCATAGTTTTCTAATAGCTTTGACTTACACTGAAACATTGGTTGCCAAAAACAAATTATTTCACATTAACAGATATTATATTATTAGTTATTTTAATAATTTATTCCTCTCAGTGGGTGCTAGTCCAGACATTTTTTGTGTTTCTTGGTGGTTATGGGCCTGTCTACTTCATGAAAGAACAACAGCATCTCTGCATTTAGCTAGAAAAATACTCTTGGAGGAGAGTCCTAGACCACCTGTGTGTGTGTGTGTGTGTGTGTGTGTGTGTGTGTGTGTGTGTGTGTATGCATTTTCCAAGTAAATCAGAAAATTCAGGCAATTAATAGTGAAAACTGCCTTCTCAGTAACCTTTTCTTCAAGTCTTAACATAAATGACATTTCTTCGAGAGGGTCCCCTAGATCTGGTTGTACCCCTTTGCCTCCCAGCATCCTGTGTCCTCTTATGATGCCCGTAATGATTCGCACAGCCTCGGAGCTCCATGTGGCCCATGTAGCAGGACCCAGGTGGGCAGTCTTGTTTATCACAGTGCCAGGCATCAGGCTGCTGCCTTCCAGCGGCGCACCCTAGGAGTGTGGTTCTGAGGATGCAGTGAGACGGTTTAGGCAAACTCCTCAGAGCAATGGCTGACCAGAGCAAGTCATTAATAAGTGCCAGCTCTTAGTAAAAATTCATCAGGTGTACTGTCTCCACCCAGAAGAGACTAGTAGTTAAGGCTTACCAGGTCTTCCCCCTTCTTTGTCTGCATTGTTATTTACTCATGTTTCTTTCTATAATGGTTTATTGCCAAAGGCATTCAATAGTATGTTGAATTAACCATTTCTATAATATTTTAGACTAATATTAGTGTATGTGTATATATAAATATGTGTAAAGGTATATATATGTGTGCACGTGGGTGTGTGAATTATATGTATATAATATATGTTTGCTTTCCCTGGCTTTTCACTAAGAAACATGAGGATTTACCACAGTGTCTCTGGGGTACTCAGTGAAGGGAAAGGCATTCACATCATAGCCAGTAGTTACTGGATGCCCGATGGGATGATGCCAATATGATGACTGCTTCTCTGCTCTTTCTTCTCTGAGCCAATTTATTCCAGGAACTTTGTGCTCACTGCAGCTGTGACTATACTTGCAAGCAAATTATAGTTTCTAGTGTCACACTTATATTTGCCGTTTTTTAAAAAAAGCTAGAATTATGTTACTGTCCTTAGCAGGAATTTTTAGTGGAAGGAGATATTCAAGTGTTTGTAATGATTAATATCAATTGGTTGTAATACGTGAAAAGTCCACAGTATTTTAAATATTTCTAGGGTGTGTGGTGAACTGTTTTGAATACTATGGAGAAATATAAAAGTGAGTTTTACTAAATTAGCTTTGAAATTATGTAAACAACATGTTATGGAAAATGCAGAAGATATGGGTAAGAAAAAATTTTTGAAATTACTGTTAATTGCACTGTTAGCCCTTGGAATATATTTTGATATACTGTATGTATGCAATAAATAATTGCCAGGTAAGAGGACAAATAAATGAACCCATGTCTTTGTAGTGAACACCCCATAGAAGTAAGGTCACAGCTGTTTACATATAGAAGAAGTCTGTCAGTCAGGTAGACCTTAAAGAGTATGTTTGCTGTCATCCTGTTTTGATTTTGTTTTTTGCCCAGGCTGGAGTACAGTGATGCCATAACAGCTCACTGCAGCCTCAACTTCCTGGGCTCAAGCGATCCTCCTCCCTCAGCCTCGCAGATAGCTGGGACTACAGGGGTGCACCACCACGCCTGACTAATTTTTTTAGTTTTTGTAGAGATGGGATTTCACCATGTTGCCCGGGCAGGTCTCAAACTTCTGGATTCAAGTGATCCTCCTGCATTGGCCTCCCAAAGTTGTGGGATTACAGGCTTGAGCCACAACACCTGGCCTGTCGTACTTAGTTGTCAGAGTGAGTTGTAAATTACATGTGGTATGATTAAGACTGCAGTTAACAGAAGCACTAAGAAACACAATAGGTCATGGTAGCCCGGGACTCTAATTTATGTATGGATCATGCTGAGGTCCCATAATGTCCAGATGAAGTGCTCTGCTTCTAGTGACTGACCCAGTCTGGCTTTCTGTATTCATGGTCAGCTTGTGAACTGACAGGTCATAGTTGTTCATTTTCACTGAGATTCTGCAAATAAACAAATATGCAGACTAGAAATCAGAAAGCCATTCATATTTTTTGCTAGCAAAAAATGTTTGATAAAAAAGTGATTGCACAAAGTCTTCCAAGCTCTATTGCCCCAGTGACTGCACGTGGAACTTGGCAAGTTGCAGACCATCTGTATCCTGCATCCATGGTGTCCTCTGAGTGTGCATGGCCTCTCCAGTGGGCACGTCCACAGTAAACCCGGTGTCCATAGCCTCAACTGCTTTACCTACAGGGTTTGTTGTCTGGCCTCAGTGGAGAGGACTTAGTGGGGAGGAGTGCTGCTTTTCCTTTTTTCGTAGCTTGGTTTTTGCTTCTGACAGTTGTGTTGTTTTGTGTGTGTGTGTGTGTGTGTGTGTGTGTGTGTGTGTGTTTGTTTTTGTTTTTTTTTTTTTTAATTTATACATAGTCATGTGTTGCTTAATGATAGGGATGTGTTCTGAGAAATGTGTTGTTAGGCGATTATGTCGTTGCGTGAACATCACAGAGTGTATTCACATGAACCTAGGTAGTGTTGCCTGCCACACACCTATAATCTTATGGTACCGCCGTCGTGTATAGGCGGTGTCCTTGACTGCAGTGTCGTTATGTGGCTCATAACTATACATACCTTTCCTTCTTTCCTTTTTTGATCTTCAGTCTCTCCTAATTTCCTTTTAACTCATTCTCTTTGTGAGCCAAAAATCTCCCCTCATTATAGTTGCAAAGCATATGGCTAGTACTGTCACACTTCCCTATCAAAGGATTTCAGAGCCACATTATTTTTGAAGCAAAGTGAAACGTGAATGTAGTGTTCTTAGTCCCCAGAGCTCTTGAAAGCTCCATAGACATGTTCAAATTATCAGCTAGCAACAAAGAGTATTAAAACCAGGAGTGTTTTATTAAAAATGAAATGTATTAAAATAGAAAATTGAGCCAACAGAAGCAAAACATGAAGAAACATCCCCAAAGTTTACTGTTAAAATATCTTATTTGGTACTTTTCTTTACAAAATAGCCCAAACCGTGTTTTGCTTGAAGCATCAGGCTTCAAAAGAAGTTAATGTTTCTTACATGAATTCCCATTTGTGTTTTGTTTGGTTTAATGTCTACTGTTGCTAGTAGACTGTGTATTGCAAAGGAACTTATTTTCTAGTATTTTCTGCATTGATCCACATGCATGGTATTTCATTTACATGGTGGGTCATATAGAATTTTGCAGACTAGTTCAGAAAACCAACTTCTATTTATAACATTGAATTTTCAGGAAAATGCATTCTGAGTTCCAAATAATGAGCTTAGAACTTCACTTTTGAAACACAGCCCAGTTGTATGTTGGGAGCTGCCTACTCTGTAAGCCAATGAAGGGTTTTTACTTTGTATATTTAAATATGATCCAGAAGCATCTAGTTCATCTAGCATACCATTAAAACAAAACAAAACAAAACACTTTGTGCTACTTAGCCAGGAGAGGTCTTAGTTTTGCTTTGACTTCAGCCCATTGTCTATTTAGTTGGTGATAGTCTGTGATGAAAAGGCCTACTGGGAAACATTGAGAGAATCCTTTAAAATTTTAATGCAGGGAATTTTAAAGACCACTTTAAAAAATACTACTTAGGGTTGGGCGCGGTGGCTCACGCCTGTAATCCTAGCACTTTGGGAGGCCAAGGCAGGCGGATCACAAGGTCAGGAGTTCAAGACCAGCCTGGTCAACATAGTGAAACCCTGTCTCTACTAAAAATACAAAAATTAGCGGGGAGTGGTAGCACGCACCTGTTGTCCCAGCTACTCGGGAGGCCGAGGCAGGTGAATTGCTTGAACCTGGGAGGCGGAGGTTACAGTGAGCCAAGACCATGCCATTGCAGTCCAGCCTGGGTGACAGAGTGAGACTCTGTCTATCTCTCTGTCTCCCCCTCCCTCTCTCCCCCTCCCTCTCTCCCCCTCCCTCTCTCCCCCTCCCTC
>NW_016804262.1:1070839-1142259 GCF_001698545.2 Rhinopithecus bieti
ACACACACACACACACACACACATTACTTAGAAGTTCACTGAAAACTTCAGGATTTTCTCTGGCTAAGAGTTATTTCAATCATGAAAGTATGATTTACTTCTAAAAATTTTTGGAGGAGTTTTAAAATTGTTACAAAGTTTTTTTTCAAAATCTTCTTTTTACAAGTATTAGTTTCTGGGAATAGCTGGAAGACATATTTTCTAGTTAAAAAATAAAGGCAAAGGATTCATTTTCTAAGATAATTTTAATTTTATAACCTCCCAGATTACTGTCTTGGTGTATAAATATGTATCTCACGGAATGTGACATGAGAGGCACGTCATTTGTTAGGTGCTAAATTTGTTTTTACAATTATCAGTTTTATAAGTGATCTTCAGTTTGTTGAAGAATGAGTAAAACCACATAGATGTTACTTTCCCACTTTAATCTTTTGGATGAAAACAACACATTCAAAGCCAAAGGACTCAGAGTAAAATCTTAAGGTATTTGCTACCATAATTCTAATTTGGTATTCATACAAAATTGTGTAATATTTCAAGACTAACATGCTCTGTTTGAATATACACATCAAAACTCTGTGGTTGCTTTCTTTTTTCCACTTGAGAAACTAAATTAATTTAAGGCTAGTTAGTGGAATGTAATCGAACACTAGTTATTTTAATTTCCTTGCGACTTGATCAAGATCTTGCTCTTTTAAGCATCATGTGAAACCATTAGTGCCCACTTTCACCTGGCAAAATAAGGCATTTTACATGATCATGGCAAATATTATTCTGAATCTGATGAAGGACTTCTGTGCCAGTCAATACATTATTATTTTTACAAAGTTAGAGTCTGAGTTGGAAATGTGGGTATTTGTTTCCTTCCATGTTATTTGATATAGTTATTAATATTAATTGGAAAGTTATTGTTATTAAGCAAGTAGTGAATAGAATCACCTGCCCTTTTTACATGTGCCTCATAGAATGACATCAGTCAATGATTAACTTTCTTGCAGAGATGCGGATATGGGTTGTTCTGATGCTGTATTGGCATATTATTCCTATCAGTATAGGACTATTAAAAACTTTCTACAAATGTAATGGGAAAATGTACGTTCAGGGAGCAAAGGGGTAGTAGGGCTTATCAAATGCAAGTGACTACTTGGTGAACCCTGTTTCAGATGAGGCCTGCAGAAAAAAAAAAAAAATGTAGGTGCCGGAAACAGTGCAGGGAGAACTTAAGAAGAACCACACTTGGGGTTTGTGCAGGCTGAAGAAAGCATTTGATGATAAGCCAGCTGCAGGATGTTGACACAGGGGCTGTGTTAGCCTGGGTGTTTGGAATTGCCTTCTGAGTAGAATTTTAGAGCTGTTCCTTGGTTCTACTTAAGGATTTGATAATATCTTTTGGGATCGATAATTTTCAAAGCAGGCTTCCTAAATTAATGCCTTCCTGCTGCATAAAAGCTGTTCCTTTTCTTTGGGAAGTTGGGAAAAGAGCATTGAAAGGTCATGGTTTCTCCCGTGACTTTTATATGAAAGTATGTTTTTCTCCCCCTGTAGTTTAGATGGCCAACATAAAAACTGGTTGATAATCAGTAAGTTATACAATATACTTTAAAGTCATCATAACTCTCAACACTTCTCAGATCTTATTTTGAAATTCATGGTGGAAGAATTTGTGTAATGTATTCTTTTCTGTGTTTCCCTATGTAACATTGGTAAAAGCGTTTTTGGGAAATAAGGAGAGTAATGAAAGTAGCATCAAAACTTATTGGAGTTAGAGGAGAATAATTAAAATGTGTTGTATTAGATTTTTTTCCTCAAGATAGGTGGCAAGGCAACCTTTCCTTGGTCAAGTTTATTAGAAACCTATCTCAGACATTGTAGAGAATGTTGTATGTTTATATAGCATTCCTGGAAAGCCATCTGAAAATAGTAATCAGAATTAATATATATGGCCTTTGATCTACAGTCCCACTTCTGATGATCTATCCCATAGAACTAAAAGCACTGGTTAGTAAAATTGTGTGTGTGTACATGTATATACGTATGTGTCTGTGTGTGTGTATATATATGTATATGTCTCTGTATATAAATGTATTTATAGCATCATTGTGTATTGCATCTAAACTTTGGAAACAGGCCAGGTGCAGTGGTCTCATACCTGTAATCCCAGCACTTTGGGAGGCCGAGGTGGGAGGATTGCTTGAGCCCAGGAGTTTGAGACCAGTGTGGGCGACATAGTGAGACCCCATTACTTTGTTCTTAAAAAAAAAAAAAAGAGCCAGTGGTGGTGGTGCACCTCTGGAGTCTTAACTACTTGGGAGGCTGAGGCAGGAGGATCTCTTGAGCCCAGGAGGTTGAGGCTGCAGTGAGCCATGATGGTGCCACTGTACTCCAGCACAGGTGACAGAGTGAGACCCTGTCTCAAAAGAAACATTGGAAACAAAGTGAATGACTGTCAGTAGTGGAACAGCTGAATAAATTATAGTGCATTCTCTCTCTGAAGTAATATAATTAAAAGCGAGCTAGACCAGTTGTGTAGGAGGGATCTGTATGACATAGTTTAGGAAAAGGCAAGTTCAGAGAAATACATGTAATGGGATTTCAGATTTTTAAAATGCAAAGCATTTCTCTTGTTGCCTTTGTTGTCATACATATGAACCAAGCTGCCCACCTTGGCTTGCGAAAGTTTGAAAGTCACAGGATGGTTAGAGGGAAAAAAGTAAAGTGATGAAGACAGATATCATAAAGCCAATTTTTCGTTTATGTAAAAATGTGTGTGTGTGTATATGAATGTATTAAATATATGCATAAGCATATGTATACAGAAATCAAAATATTGTGGTTATCTTGGGTACTGCTATTAAAATATGTTTTTTTCCTTATTTTCTCTACTTGAATTTTTTTCAAGGACCCTATGTTTATGTAATGTGAAAGAAAATAAAACTTCATGGAGTGGGGGACAAAAGGACAATGATGTCCAGTTTTCCATTTTGTGTTATTAGTATTCTAATATAAACCTCAAAGTTTTAATGAAATCTGCAAATTCACCCAAATAGAATTCTCACTTTCAAACGTAATATATTTTAAGACCTAGAAGATATTTGTGGCTCTCAGTATGTAGTACTTCATACTGAAACCATACAGCTAAATGTTTATTTTGTGTTGAAACTCTAAGACATTATTTATTAGCATTAAAAAATAAAAGGAAAACATTTTGGATTGTAGAATTTTTGTTTAAAAGCATGTACATACCAAATAGAAAACAAAGGGCTTAAAGACTAGTAGGTTTAACCACATAAGAGTGAAAACTTCTTTTATCAATGCTTATCATAAGTAAAATCAAAAGAAAAAATGGAGAAAAATTGGCAAGCATGAAGGCATACATACTATTGTGTGCGATCAACAAGAAAAAGTAATTCTGTAGAAAATGGAATTAAAAAAACCATGAAGAGGAAAACCCACAGATAAAAAATATAAATAGCCAGGAAACATGAAAATATGTTCAGTCACAGTAGTAATCCATGTAAGTTAAAACAACAGTTACACATTGCTGATGAGAATATAATTTAATAGTCTTTCTGAACAATAGCGTGTGTGTGTGTGTGTGTGTGTGTGTGTGTGTGTAGAGAGAGAGAGAGAGCGAGCGAGCTTTAAGTAGGCATACCCCTGACCTTAGTAATTCTTCCTCTAGGAATTTATTTTGATTTCGCTAATTTAGGAACATCTTTTTAGAAGAATGTATATACAGTAATATTTGTCATGCAACTCTGTTTATAATGGCCAAAATGAGGGGAAAATTGTAAATGCACAACAGTGAGATTAAATGATGGTGTGGTTACACAGTTGAGTCCTATGTCATTACAAATCATGTGACTGTGTATTTATGTGGAATATAAATGAAGAATTAATTTGCAAAATAGTATGTATAGTATGCTTTCCACTTTTATAAAAAATATTTATAGAATATTGTAGAGAAAAATGTCTAGAAGAATATATATCAAAACATTTATGGTGACTATCCCTGGATGATAGTCAGTGATTTTATTTTTTCTCTTCATATTCTTTTAGATTTCTGATATAAGCCCTAAACTTTTAATGAAATATGCTACCTACATACATTTCTCAGTTTACAAATATAATATATAATTTGTTCTTTCTACAATGAACATGTGTTACTTTTATAATTAGAAAAAAAGTTGAATTAGCTTTGTTCATTTATTAAGAAAAAGCCAACCAACCAACCATATGGAAATTATACCCAAAAGATTTCTCCAAAGTTAGAGAGGAAGAGGAGGATCAAGGTAGTGAACATTTATTAGGCTCTAATTGTGTGCCCGTTCTTCGCTTACATTATTTCAACTAAGCCTTGATTTACCACTTAGCAAATATATATCAGATACCTCTTCCTATGTTACAGTCACAACAAAGAGTCCTTCATGCAGAAAAAGAAATAGTCTCAGAGACGTGACCTTTGAGATCACACAGCTAGTTAAGTGGAAAGCCAAGAATTTAAATACAGCTGGAATTGTCAGGATCCTCTCAATTTACTGCTGACACCAAGCTCAAATGACTGATGTACCAGAGGTCACCATACTGTCACTAGGAGTGGCAGAACCCAAAAGAATGTGCATCTAATTCCAGCTTTTTTGATTCATTAATTGCCTCCTCTCTCTCCTCACCCTGGGGCAACATAGGCCAGACATTGCAGAGCTGCGTGGGGGCTGCACTGCTGCATTACCCCATGTAGATGTGTGCTTATCTCTCTCAGCCCAGGCTTAGAGAGTTTGAGTTCGAGTTTTCTAACTTTCCCCTAGCTTGGCCAGGTGATCAGATTTTGTGGGAAGGGACAATTTGTATCATAGTCTTTGGGTGTCTTCACCATTGCGGTGGGGGAGCTTTAATTCCTCGCCCCTGTGGTGTCTCTAAATAAACTGTGCTGGTATGATTTCTCCATTTTCAGGTGAGTGCCCGTGAGTTTTTTCAACCATTCAAGCGGTCATCGGGCTAAAGTTTACTTTTATATTACTTGACTCAGCAAATAAGCTTTTAAGCTAGCTGAAGAGTATCTTTTTTCTACCAGATAAACAGTGATGTACCCTGCATATTAAAGGGCAAAGCTGAACACTGAAGGCAAGAACCCTTAATTATGTGCAAAATGTTTTTAATCAAATCTATTTGGCGTACGCATAAATACCAAATTTTGATGTTGTCCTTTGGAAACCTCACAGCACAACATTTCAGAAATCTTCAGCATTCAGCAGAATCTCCCTGAAATGTTACACCCAAACCAGAGAGAAAACTCTTGTAATCTTATAAAAGTTTCTTGATTCTTTGAATTATATTTGGGATAAGGGAAAAGGAGTTGGAGTGTGGGAAGATAGGTGTAAGTGATGGAAGGATGCAGTCTGGTGGAAGAATGGGGATGCATAGATTAAATAATTGACATTTGTAAAAATGAAAATGAAGTGGAATAGGAGTGTACAGAATCTGGCAAATAATAAGTGATGCAACATCCTCTATCAAAAATAAAGGTAGCTTTTCCCCCTCTGCTTCCTGCAGTATAAATGGTGGGTACATTTTTGTTTTCTTCATGTCATTCATTCCTTGCACCCAACTTCTCAGAGTTAGATTTACAATAAATGATCAAGGGTGTTGTTTTGACTGTTAAGAAATTTTAATTTCACAAATTGTGAGATCCATTTTGGTATCCAACTAAATTTTACAGAATTCCTTTCATGTCACAGTCTTGTTCCTCATGTTTCACAGTGTTTGTCTTTGCTTTCCCTACTGAGACTCGTTTTCTAATTTTCAGCCTCTTCTCTCTGGTCCTTCATCCTAGAATTTGCATCCAGTGTTTGTAACTTTTGGCTCAGAAACTGTGAAAATAATATATTCATTTACTGATTGATTCATCCAAACAATAATTGGGTACTCACTACATACCAGGTATCAGAGGAATAAAGAGCAATGAAAAGCAAGTCCCTTGTCCTCAAGGAGCTTAGTTTAACTTAAAAATGTTCTCCTATTTAAGGCCAGTGAGTGACTCACACCTGTAATTCCAGCACTTTAGGAGGCTGAGGCAGGAGAATCATTTGAGGCCAGGAATTTGAGACCAGCCTGGGCAACAAAGTGAGACAGTGTCTTTACAAAAAAAAATTTTTTTAAACTTAACCTGGCACAGTGGCGCGTGCCTGTAGTCCAACTACCCGGAAGACTGAGGCAGGAGGATTGCTTGAGCCCAGGAGTTCGAGGCTACAGTGAGCTATGACTGTGCCACTGCACTCCAGCCCGAGCGACAGAACAAGACTTAATCTCTTTAAAAAAAAAAAAAAAAAAAAAAGCATCCTCACAGGTAGGTATAGACTAGTATATCCAAGTCTGAATTGAAAACAAGATGAATTTGGAGGATAAATGTTGCTTTCACGGGAAAACTCCATCTGATCAATTTTTAGGCACTTGGAGTTAAGTGATTTTTGTCACGTGCTTTGCAACTGCAAAGATGAATACATGGTCTAAGTTGAAACATTTGACTCTTTAACAATGTGGATTAACTGAAGGGGTGTTCACTTTTTTAAAAATCAGCTTTATTTTTAGAACCATTTTAATTTCACAGCAAAACTGAGTGGAAAATACAGAGAGGTTCTGTATGAACTCCCTGTCCCCACACACACACAGCCGCCCTCCTGTTGTCCCACACCAGAGTGGCTTGTTTGTTACAACTGATGAACCTACATTGACGTGTCGTTATCACCAAGCCTGTAAGTGACCTTAGGGTTTGCTCTTGGTGTTATATGTGCTGCGGGTTTTGACAAATGTTTAATGACAGGTATCCACCATTGTAGTTTCATAGACACTTTTTTTTTTTTTGCTTTAAAGTACTGTACATTTTCTTGCGTTCTAGAAGTACAATGTATTTAATTGTTGATGTCATGAGTTAGGAGGCTGTACAGATTATTAAAGAAAAATGTAAGGAAAGGCTATATTTGAAGTTAAGGTTAGGTTCTTGGAAAATATTAGCAAGCTGAATCAAGGTATAAATCTCTCTTACCTTTCAGGAACACATCTCATCTTTTGTGCAAAGTGAGATAGGGCTGTGCTTGGTATTTGTTTAACGGAATCCTGTGAGTTATAAAGCACATGGATCACCTAGATTCTTGCATCTCCTTTCCTGCCTCCCTTTCAAAAAAAAAAAAAAAAAAAATTCAGGATTCAGTAAGCGTTTATTTATTTATTTTTTTTTGAGATGGAGTCTCTGTCACCCAGGCTGGAGTGCAGTGGCACGATCTCAGCTCACTGAAACCTCTGCCTCCTGGGTTCAAGCAGTTCTCCTGCCTCAGCCTCCCAAGTAGCTGGGATTACAGGTGCACGCTGCCACACCCGGCTGATTTTTTATTTTTTAGTAGAAATGGAGTTTGACCATGTTGCCCAGGCTGGTCTCGAACCCCTGAGCTCACGCAACCTGCCCACCTCGGTCTCCCAAAGTGCTAGGATTACAGGTGTGAGCAACAGTGTCCAGACTCAGTAAGCATTTATAAACACTGATGCTTCAGGCACGGTAGCAAGGAGTAGGTGCTGGGGATATAGGGGCAAATGAGACGGTTTTCATGTCTGCCAGAGGCTCACATCTATCTAGCAAGGCAGAAAGTCCTGGAAACAATCATCAAAGTGTGTGGGGGAGGTTAAGGACACAATGTCTGTACCTTGCAGCCAGGAGGAACCCAGAGCTCTGCTTTGCAAGACAAGTGATAAATGACGTTTAAGCTAAATTAAAGGTAGCCAGCCCTGCCTCAGTCTGAAAACAGCCCTAGGAAGAGATCACTAATAGACCTGCCCTTTAGGCTATTAAATCAAAGCGTTTTTTTGTTTTGTTTTGTTTGTTTGTTTGTTTGTTTTTTGGTGGGGAGGGGGCAGGGGTGGATCCCAGGGGATGGAGTCTTGCTCTGTCGCCCAGGTTGGAGTGCAGTGGCGCAATCTGGGCTCACGGCAACTTCCACCTCCCAGGTTCAAGCGAGTCTCCTGACTCAGCCTCCAGAGTAGCTGGCATTACAGGGCCTGCCACCATGCCCTGCTAATGTTTTTGTATTTTTAGTAGAGACGGGGTTTCGCCATATTGGCCAGGCTGGTCTCAAACTCCTGCTCAGGTGATCCACCCACCTTGGCCTCCCAGAGTGTTGGGATTACAAGCATGAGTCACTGCGCCCAGCCAAATCAAAGCCTTTTGTCTGTAGTTCTCATGGTGCTTGAATCCTTTTGTGGCCAAAAAGACATGTAGTGGTATGTGCTTAGGAAAAGAAAAAAATCACTGAAGACTGGGTAAAGCTAGTTTTTTCCTATGGAATCCAAATGTTAGCCAGAAGGAACCAGGGCTCATTCAGTCCAGCCTCTTCACGTTGGGCAGAGGGACCTGAGGCCAGAGGGGTGGTGGTTTGACAAACCAGGGTTACCAGTCCCAGCCTCGTAGCCAAGGCAGACCCAAGTTTCTTGGATTCTGGTGGGGGTACATTCCGCAGCCTTGAGCTGCCCCAAGGGGCCTGGAGATTTGCTTAGGAACCTATGGAGCCGTTATCAGATGTGAAAAGCTCCAGGCTTTGTCATCTGATAGTCATGGAATTAAATATGACCTTGTGGCCTCAGGTGAGTTATGTAACTTTTCTAAACTCAGTTTTTTCTTCTATAAAATGGAGACAAAAATTCATATCCACCAGTGGAGTTGCTCTGCAGACTTTTTGAGATCATATATGTAAAATGCCTGTGACATTCCTGGGCTAAGGATAACTGCTGGAGAGATGTTCTCATTCTCATTCCTATGGGATCTTTTGCTACATAACAACCATATGATCCCAGTGGACTGATGAAATAGAGATTTGATAAAGATCTAGTCTAAGAAGCTTTACGTTTTTTTTAAAAAGCAGGTATAGAATAGCTTCTGACTGCAGTTCTTGAATTCACTGTCACCCTGTATTTTGTATGTTTGGTAGTTAGGCCTACTATCCTTGCTGCTTTACTTCTTAATTTATTTGTATCAGTTTAGCAGGTAGTATTTTAAGTTCTCAGATTCTTATAGGTATATGAAACATTAATATACCGTGGTCCCTTTCTCCACCAATACATGTACCTCAAGTGTTAGAGATGGTGGTATTTTGCAAAGTATTTCAATTCTTTCCGGTAATAACTTTGCTTGTTATCCAAGTATTTCTTCCGTTTCAGTTTATGTCATATTCAACACTTTTACTCTCCTTTTGTAACTGTTAACATTTTCTAATCAACGGTATTTTTCCAAAATGATTTGTATTGTATGACATTTTGATGCCACATATTCAAAGTAGAGCAAACCTTCAAATGTCTAATTCTGAGAAGATCAACAAAGGAAGTTTTTAGGAAACATTTTCCGTGTGGGGTGAGTAAAGTATTCTTGCATTTTATTCATAGCTGATTGCTTAGAAAAAAATTACACGTTTCTTTTCCTGTCTGTACTTCTGGCGCCACATGTTTCTGTAGTGGTGATCTCAGTAGGGTTTCGAGCCTGAAAAAAATAGGTCCTACTTTCTGCGTCCAGCTAAAAAATTATTTCACAATAGCATTAGTTTATATCCAGAAAAAGAACTACTAGATTTGAAATTTAGCAATGGCACCCATATTAAAAATTGATGGGGTATTTAATAACAATGTTCTTAACTACTGTCTCTCATTCCATGCCTGGGCAAAATGGGTTTTAGTTTTTCAAGTGGGCAGGCCAGCTATACTTCCTGCCTTTCCAAGTAGTCACATGGATAAGGACATATTTCCAAAATTCAAGCTGTGACATCAAGTCTTTGTTTTATTTGGTGAAGTATGTTCTTTTAGAAGACATTTATATCAAGGCTAAAGACTCTTTGGTTTACCATTGTAGAATCTAAATTGGTTTTAGCCTATTTTTTTTCTTGTCAAAGCAGTCTGTCTGTGCTTTGGAATAGGGAGTTGAAAGGCATCCTTTTGGAGATCCTTCAGGTGAAGAGAAAAATCCGAAATTGCTCTAGGAAGACTTGTCACTGACCCACAACAGTCAAAAATAAAATTGAAGTTCCTTGAAAAGACAAATATTAGTCCCTTGAATATGGAGTCCCTTTTGATAAGGGCTGATGGAAGACTGGTGCTTTGTTCCTAAAACATCATTCATCGTCTTAAGTGCTTTGAGGTTATTCCCAGCTGTCTCCCGTGGATGTCTGGAGGTGAAGGCATCCCATTGCAGAGGGAGGAAGAAGTACTGCATTGCCAACAGAGTTGTCTTCACCAGCTGTCGGGGGCGGTTGGTACTTCTGAGAATGTTTTGTTCCAATTGGAGGCCTGAGTTCTACAAAGTAAGACACAGATGTTTGATGTGTCAATCACATTATTAGATGTTGGAGCAGATACAAAGCAAAATAAAATATGGCCCTAGAGCCGAAGTGTACATTAAGTACTGAACACTGCTCTTGGCCCTGTTGGGAACCGGGAGAGGCTTCTTCAAGCTCAGGGAGTTTAGAATCTAATTGGCGAATCATTTAGGAATCTATTTTGAAAGTCAGTTTTGAAAGTGACATAAAATAACTCAAACTGACATGATCAGAAAGAGAACTTCAAGTATAAAAAAATCCAGGTGTAGTTCTACCTAGAGTCTCATATAGTTTACCATGGCCTGGCTCTTTCGCTTTTGCTTTTTTTTTGAGTTGGAGTCTGGCTCTTGTTACCCAGGCTGGAGTGCAGTGGCACGATCTCTGCTCACTGCAACCTCTGCCTCCCGGGTTTAAGCTATTCTCCTGCCTCAGCCTCCTGAGTAGCTGGGATTATAGGTACCCGCCACCACACCCAGCAAATTTTTTTACTTTTAGTAGAGATGGGGTTTTGCCACGTTGGCCTCGAACTCCTGACCTCAGGTGATCCACCCACCTCAGCCTCCCAAAGTGCCAGGATTACAGGTGTGAGTCACCGCACCTTTATTTGCACCCTTGTAGCAGCAAGATGGTCTCGGCAGCTCCAGCCTTACCCGTGTTCACCACTGCGTCCAGCAAGACAGTGTCTCTTCCCTTAACAGTGGAATGAAAGTCTTAGGCCTGACTATCCCTGCCCCAAATTGGGTCATATGTCTGTCCCTGAAGCAGTTGCCATGTCCAGGGAAATGGGAAGTGCTTATTTTTTAGGCACAGTTCCCCTCTCCCACTTCTGGAGCTGGACTGGGAATTCGAGAGGGGCCGGTGCCCCAGGTGGGGACACAGGACCCTAACCAGAAGGAGCCGAGTAGATGCAGAGGAATGGGAACAGCCAGTGTCCCTCACATGGAGACAGAACTCATCCACGAGGAAACAACATGAGATGAAACACTTAGGAGTAATTCTGTATTATTTCATTAAATGTGCCACAGTTGTTGAGAGGAGGATGGCAGCAAGGTCTGGGGTCTTTGAGGCATTAATGCTTCATGGAACAGATCGATAGGAACTTTCCCCTTAAGGGATGGTGGATTCTTGGTTTGATTCCCCCCGGGATGCTAATGGGGGAATGCCTGGAGTCAGAATTGATGCCCACTCCAGCGCTTTGCACCCCTCCAGTGGAACGATGCAACACTACACAACACACCCAGCTCTTAAGGCTGATATAGGAACCCAGAAACTCCATTCTTGCACAAATCACAGATGTACTAAAAAGCCAGGGTATGCTTCAGCAGCAGTCAATAAGTAAATAAGCAAGCGAATTATGGTACAGATGCACGTCGGAATGTTTTCTAGCCATCCAGTCATATTTACATTTTAGTAAATAGTTGTTGAACACCTACTGATTAAAATATTTGGAAGAATTTTTAAATGAGAAAAGCTGAGCTGCAGAATTGTTTACAGGATGAGTTCAGCCATCTGCAAACAACTTAGAACACAAAAGCCTAGAAGGAAATACATCAAAAAGATATGTGGTTGTCTCTGTTCTTTATACTTACCTGTAATTTTAAGACAAATGAAAAAGACCGCATAGCTGTGAACTGGCTAAATCAAGAGACAGCATTTGAAACATGGGGCGTCAGGCTTGTGCAGAGAAGAAACATAAATTACTATGGTTCTGGAAGGCAGGGCAGCAGTCACAAACAGACCTCCACCTCCTGCCGAGGGCTCCAGCTCTGAAGATCTCATCTCATGCACGGCTGCATAGACAGAGATCAGTGCCTGTTACACTGGGCTAAGAGCTTCAGCTTTTCTTAATAATCTTCAGACCTCTGCCTTAGAGATGGTATTTTGCAAAGTGTTTCAGTTGAGTCAAATTGTTATTTTTCCACCTGATGGTATCCCAGGGCTTCTATCAGTTTACTTTGTGTATGTCCTGTGTCCCCCCTCTTGAGGCACCATTTCCTTTTACATTTTGTTTTAAATTTTAAATTTTCTTTTTTAGAGACAGAGTCTCGCTTTGTTGCGCGGGCTGGTCTCAAACTCCTGGCCCCAAGTGGTCCTCCCTCCTTCGCCTTCTAAGGTAGGGATTATAGGTGTGAGCCATCCTCCTGGTGCACCATTTTTTCAGTCCGCTCATTTCTGCCCCCTGCTTTTTCCTTGAGTAAAGCCCCAGGCCCACTTTTGCCATAGTCTTCTTTGATTTGCTTTAATTTGAACTTTCACAGGTAAAACCTTTCATAGGTTTCAAAGCAGTCTCACACATCTCATTTGCTGCCTTGCGATTTAGCTGGATGACACCGTCATCCCTATTAAAATGTGTGAGGGGAGGGCTCAGAGGTGTTAACTGCCCCGAATTACACAACCCCAGTCTCCCAACTCCAGCTTGCAGGGCTTCCCCACCATGGCCAGCAGCCAGACCAGACCCTTCCTTGGGAATGCACACTTGACTCCCCATGAGTCACTGTCAGACTCACCTGGCTCTGAAGACATTGTTTCTCAGAGACAGCTTCACTAGCACTGTTCGGTCCTGTTAACCCCTTTCCCTCCTGTTGCCCTTTTGATCCTGAAATCTTAGTCCACATGAAGAATGCCTTTCACAGATGTCGTTGTTAGTAAGATTCTCTGATTTTTAGCTTTGTGTACTTAAGATTTGGGTCATTTGCCCATTCTAAGTATCCATTTTTACACGTCTTTTTTTTTTTCTCCATACGTGGTAAATTCTTGGAAAGTGAGAGCCGTGTTTTCCATTTCCTTAATAGTGGATATTTCTGCTAGGGGGGAGTTTAATCTGAGTGAGTGTCCAGCCGACCTTGAGGAAATAAAATAATTCAACCTTGAACATTTTCGTAGCATTTTTAAAAATTGAGATTGTTTTCCCAAAAATTTTACGGAAACGTCTGTTTTTCAAAATTAAGTTGGAGATATTAATGGCCTTGGGCATCTGTGGCCAGCAAAGTCATTTCCATTCCAGAACCGCTCACTGCAGGGTTTCCTTTTGTCCATTTATTAAATCTAAGCCCCGTAGCGAGGAGAGACACTGCAGCACTCACCAAAAAACCACTGTTTATAAAACGCTCGGGCACTTCAGAGACAGCAGCTGTTTTCTCTCGGCATTAACACTGATCTGCAGATTGCCAGTTGTTCAGAATACAGACCTTTCCCAAATCTCCACTAACTTTGTTTGTTTATTTATTTATTTATTTTGAGATGGAGTCTCACTCTGTCGCCCAGGCTGGAGTGCAGTGGTGCAATCTCGGCTCACTGCAACCTCCGTCTTCTGGATTCCAGCGATTGTCCTGCCTCAGCCTCCAAGTAGCTGGGATTACAGTAGAGACCGGATTTCGCCATGTCGGCCAGGCTGGTCTGGAACTCCTGGCCTCAAGTGATCTACCCACCTCAGCCTTCCGAAGTGCTGGGATTACAGGGGTGAGCCACCATGCCCAATCCCAAATCTCCACTAACTTTAGGCGTGTGGGATGGACTGAGCAATTATGGAAATCCCAGAGCACCAGGGCCTACCTCCTTTCTTCTGTTTGCTTCCCCGGCCTTCCCAGCATGCATCTGCTGAATTGAATCATTAAGAGAAAGATTAAGATGGGTGGAAGGTGAACCTTTTGTTGCTGACAGTTCACTTTCCCCAGTGAAACTGTCACGAAGACAAAGGGATGTTGAAGTTTTAGAGTAAGTGGCCCAGTGTCTTAGGGGATCCTGCAGTGTGACGCTGGGTAGAAAGAGGCGGAGGAGAAGGAAGGAAGTGGCCTGGCTTGACTGTCATGCACTGACTTCCTTCATTTCCTTACCTCCCACGTACTGCCCCCTATCTGAGGCAAGAGGGGAGGAGTTTTCCCCTTTCCGTATATTCTTCTTTATGCTTTGAAACTATTTTTCTTCTTAGAGTTGTCTTTGGTGGAGTGGCCCTTAACTTCACATACAGTATGATTCATACCCCCGGGGATGATCCTTTCTCAAACACTTCTTTCTTTTTTTTTTGAGACATTCTGTTGCCCAGACTAGAGTGCACTGGCACCATCACAGCTCACTGCAACCTCAAACTTCTGGGCTCGAGCCATCCTCCCACCTCAGCCCCCTGCGAGACTGAAGGTGTGTACCACCACTCCCCGCTTATTTTTGTGGTTTTGTAGATATGGGGGTCTCATTGTGTTGCTCAGCCTGGTCTCGAACTACTGGGCTTGAGAGATCCTTAAGCCTCAGCCTCCCAAAGCTCTGGGGTTATAGGCGTGAGCCACCGTGACGAACCCCTCATAAACATTTCAAGCAGCATTGAACCAGAACAAGGAGCAGAGTTTTCAATTGGGAATTCATTGTGTATTTTTCATTGAGAACATAGCATTTTTAAACTTATATGTTTATGTAACCTGAGTTGCAAGATGAATTTATCACACAGTGACAGACTTTAAATTTTTGGTTTTAATACACATTTGCGTATTTTAAAAGCAAATGTACTTTCAGCCCGTGAAAAAATATGCTAGATAATTACAGGTACTTAAACTTTGACTTCAGTTATGTCTTAGATTTATTATAACTACAGTGTTGATTCCTATGAAGACATTGCTTTGCAAACGGAGATGTCTCTCAAAATGTCACAGTTCAGTGGTTTATTATCAGACAGTTGCTAAAATGGATAGTTAAAAATTGAGGCCTGACGTGGTGGCGCACACTTGTAATCCCTGCACTTTGGGAGGCTGAGGCAGGTGGATCACTTGAGGTCAGGAGTTCAAGACCAGCCTGGGCAACATGGTAAAACCCCATCTCTACTAAAAACAAAAAACAAAAAACAAAAAAAAAAAAAGCATGGTGGTGTGCACCTGTAGTCCCAGCTACTCAGGAGACTGAGGCAGGAGAATCACTTTGGTTGAACCTAGAAGGCAGAGGTTGCAGTGAGCCAAGACCATGCCACTGCACTCCAGTCTGGGTGACAGAGCAAGAGTCTGTCTCAAAAAAAAAAAAAACAAAAAACAGTGTGCAGTTTGTCAGTTATTTCATGACTTTTAGTGGTTATTCAACACAAATTAAGCACTGTATCAGTTATAGAGTTCAGTTAAATAATACAGAATCTACAGGAGCTGATTTAGATAGCAAGGCATGTACTAGTGAGTATTAATAGTGGCTCAGTCTCTGCAAATGCTGAAAAAGCAGCTCTGGATAGTGCTAGCAGGTGGGGAATCATGATTTTATATCCAGATCACTAGTAGCAAGGAAATCTGATAAATTAATTTTTGTTCCCCAAAGCAGTGCAGGAAGTCGTACAAGCAGTGAGCGGTGGCCCATGCATCTGCCCTTGGCACCCTGCAACCACAACACAGACCTCAGTAGTTATGGCCCTGCTCTCACCGGTTCCACTGTCGGGGAGACAGATGTCAGATACATCATACAAATACCAATGATGACAACTGCATGAGGCTAAAAGGTCCACAATGCTTAGAAGTAAATAATAAGGGGACAGAGTCTAAACTGGAGGTGGGGTGGACGCCTAGGAAGTCTCCTGGAGGAAGATGCATCTAAGCTGAGAGCTGGCCAGGAGAAGCAGAGTGAGGGAGTGAGAGAATTCCAGACAGGGGAGCCATGTAGGAGGCCCCAGGCTTGCTGGGAGAACAGAGCAAAGACCGGGGTGATCGGAGTGAAAGGCCACAGGGCATAGAGTTGGGGACAGGGTGGGTAGGTAGGGCTTTGAGGTCACCAAAAGGATTTTTCCTAAGAATAATTGGAAGTCATCTTTTGAGGCTGGGAATAGTGGCAGATGAGTGCTTTTAAACAATCACAGCTGCCGCAATTTGGAGAAAGTCTTGGAGGAGGGACAGAGTGAAAGGCAGGAGACCAGTTAAGGGTCTGCTTGGTAGACAGACTTAGTGAGTCCAGATAGCTGGTGGGGCTTAGGAGGTGGAGAGAAACTAAATAGAGATCCACTCACCCAGACTCAGAGCATGGTTTTCTGGCATAATTAACTTTGTGGTAAGACTGCCCTTTTAGCCCTCTTAAGTGGAGATGTTAAGAAAGCCATTAGTTGTGGAAGTCTGGAGCTCAGAGGGTGGGTAGGAGCTAGAGCTACAATCTGGGAACTGTCACCTCCAGATGAGATTTAAAGCTGGGTGGTGAACCAGGTAGGCTTGAGAGAGGCTGTGGCCTGAAGTGGCTCAAGCCAGACCTCTTGGATATGTAGAAGCAGGCTAGAGCAGGAACAGCCAGCCAGTGAAAGATAGGGGGGAAAAAAAACCCCAAAACAGTAGATTTCCAAAAGAAGAAACTCTCCATCTAGTTTAGGAAGGAATCTTTTTATGTTTGGAAATAGACCATTTCTAGAAAGTTTAGAAGTTGATTCAAGTATCCCATTCTGCTAGCAGCTAGGCTGTGCCTGGAGAAGTTAATTTAAAGTAAAGAATGAGTTTCTCTCTGTTGAGAACATTAACTGTCTTGCTATACCATGAATGACACCTAAATGAGACTACATATTGAAGCCAGAAGTCCAGCTTGTTTACAATATCACAGTAAAATTGAGCCCAAATATGTCCTCTTGTTTATAGAGTGCTATGTAGAGTGCTCTGATATTTCATGGTGAACTACATAGGGCAGATACTCCTGTTTCCATTTTATAGTTATGAAAACTGAGGCAGCCTGGGCAACATGGCAAAACCCCATCTCTACAAAAATTAGCTGGATGTGGTGGTGTGCCCCTGTAGTCCTAGCTACTCCGAAGGCTGAGGCTGGAGGATACCTTGAGCCCGGGAAGTCGACGTTGCTGTGAGCTGTGGCCATGCCACTATATACTCCAGTCTGGGTGACAAAGTGAGACCTAGTCTCAGAAAAAAAGAAAACTGAGTCTAAAGAGTAAGTGATATGACTATAAAACCTTCATACTTGCTTGTAAATACCTCTGATAGATCAGAGCCGGGTCACCTGGGAAGTCCCTAAGGGAGTGGCCCACAAGGGAGGCCACTTGTGAATCTGGAATAGCCTAGAAGATTTTTGGACACACACTTAGTTTTATTGGCCAAATGTTTGAGCCAAATCCCATGGAAGGGTTCTGGGGAGATACACAGTCCCTGTCCCCAAGGAGTTGATGGACTAATGAGGAAGGCAGATAGAACCATGAACTCTGGGTGTTCCTGCCATTCTCTTGCAGGGATACAGGGGACCTTTTGTGACCTGGTGGGGCAGGAGGGTGATTGATATGAATAACCATAAAGGAAATACTGGTGGTGTCGTTTGCTGAAGAATGAATCTACTTATAAAGTATTTTTCCTGGGGCAGGTCCTTCCACCTGCGTGTGCTGTGTAATTTAGTGAGGAGGCTGATGTGGGTATGGCCATCCCTCTTACCGAGTAAATCTGTCCCGTTATGTAGCTGTCCACCCCATTCCTAGTCGTGCACCTGAGGGAGCATGCCCTGCCTTGGAGGTGAGCTAAGTCAGGATGTTCAGGTCAACCATGAGCCTGCGTTTGCTGATGCTTTCAGACTTCTTCCTTCCTTGTGTCTGCAATGTCACCCGCTGGTTACTTTATTAACTCCTGAAGGACAGGGAGCATGTTGTCTTATCCTGCTCTTGGCCCCTTGCACTGTGCCGGGTGCAACATGGCACTTAGGTGGAAAAGAAACGGCCATTTGACACGTGTTTCGGCTCAGGGGTTTTTCTCAAGTTCAACAGTAACTCTACTCACTCAGCCCTTTTATATGGAAGATGATTCATTTGACAGCCAAGTTAATATTTTAAAAGTGTGAACTTAAAACAATTAAGAAACTTTTTGGGAGCTGGAAAATCTATAGTCAAAGGAGAAAGAAACAGACATCATAGACCCATCTGATTGTGGAATACAGGAACATGTTAAATTATTCATAAGTTCTTGATAACTGGTGAATAAATGTATGATGGAACATTTAAAATTTGGCAAAGCCTTCTAGAGAATCCATTAAATGCATGCAATAGCAAGAAGTTTTGGATAAATTTTTATTCTTATAAATTGGATGACATATAACTAAACTCAAATTACAACTCTCAGTGAAAATATTCCAGTGCCCAGATTAGTAAATTATTTTTACTAGTGCTTTCTGGCTCTAAAAACTGGTATTTTATGGGAAATCAGAGGGTTAATTCTTGAAAGTATGATATTGATGTCCTAGAATGTGCTTTCTGCCCTCAAGCAAATGGTATGGCTTTGGGCTATGTTCTGATGATCACAGCTATCTCTGAATTGCTTTCTGTTTCAGGAATGTGTATCCTCTCTCGTCTTCATTGGCCAAATTGATCTCTCAAAGACATTGTGGTCTGGCAAAGCCGCTTCTTGCTCATTAAGCTTGGGAGTATGTTTTAAATAGTTACATTCAATTGTTTCCTTGAAGCGTGTGAAGGAAATGTGCCTGTTTCAGACCACAAGAGCCAGAGAATTTTTTGAATGTTTGATTGTGGTTAATCAGTTTTCTGTTCTTCCTGGAGATAAACTGCATAAGAAAAGGTCACATGTTTCAGGCCCCCTCCCGCAAAACCAGAGATAGTATGAAATGACAGGAAGAGTGTTTTCCAGTCTGAGGAAAATACTTGGAAAACGCAGAATGTTCATTATCTGTAACAAGTGTTTAAAGATTTCAAAGACACTCATAAAAATTGAAGAGTAATAATGAAAAGAAGCTGTCCCATGGAAGAAATATTCTTCAGATTACTTTTCCTCTTCTTTGATACTGTAATAACCGGAGGGCTATTTAATGTCAGCTAATAAAGGATTCACAGAATAACTACTAAGCCGACTTAAGGAATTAACTCGCCCCACACCACCCTTAACTGAGTTTTTTCGTTGTCTGAATATTTTCTGTATATATTCTCACTTATTATTTGGCACTTTTTTTTTTCTTTTTACTTAGTAGATTTTAAGATACAACCTTTGCAGGAAAGAAGAGAGAAAACTGTATATTTAAACAGACTGAATTGTGTGTTAACTCTGAAAAGACAGAGACTGGAAGGGAAGATAAGTCAGGGCTTGAATATTCCAGGAAGGCTTTGAGGAGGAAGGAAATAAAGTCTGAACAGCCTTGAAGAATGGGTAGATATAGGAAAGGATTCAGGAAGGTCTTTAGATAACAAAAGTAGAGATCCACTGGCTGAGATGTTGTCAATATTTTATTTTATCTTCTATTTTGGAAGATCTTGTTTCTTTTCACACATTGTTTTTCTTTTGTTTTCCCCAGCTCTCTGCTTCCAGGGCTAATGGTGAGTTTTCCTGCAACTCACTGGAGATTTTGCTGTGTGAAATCCCAAAAGGTCGCTTGCATGTACTTGTTGCCAGTAGCCTGTTTTTATTGGGTCATTTACTGTGGTTTAATATGCCACTTCCTCAGTGGACCTGATGTGAAGAAAGTCCCCACAATCCCGTCTTCTGTGACCTTTCCGAGGCCTTTTCCTTGTTACTTGGAACAAAGATGTGATAGCTGATTGGGAGGAGGGTGTTCCATGTCACCTATCACACCCGTCACTTTGTTTTTCCATGTTGCTGAATGCAGATTGGGTTACTGTTGTGGCCTATGTTATTGTTTTCCACGTTGTGTAGATCCCGTGACTCTCCGATGGTGTTTGAGATGGGATGCCTCCGCGGTGAAATCCCAAGAGAGCTTGTTTTTCTCCACCTCGGTCCTTTCACTTTCTTACCTGCTTCCCTGCCTCCTCTGTCCCAAAAGCCTTTCACAAAATAGTAACACATGTGCTTTAAGACAAAGATTGAAAACACGCTCACATGTGTGCGCACATACACACACACACACACACACACAGTATTTAGAGACGATGTTGAATTATCTGACAAGGCTTAGAATTTGGTTCTCCTACCCTGTACCATAGTACCAAAAATGGCACGTGGGCACACATACACACTTTTAATAGGCGACTTAGAGCCCATGAAATAATGAGAGTAATAATAATAGTAGTTACGAAGCCTTGCATTTCCTATTCTGCTTTGGCCAGAGAGCAATAAAGCCTCATTTAAAAAGCAGCTTTTCATCTTTCTTTGAAAAAACTTTGTACAAGTAAACAATTCTTTTTTTTTCAATGAGAGAAAACACCCATGGGTCAGCCAGGTTGACAGCCTAGTCAGCTTGCATCCTGTTTTTGTTTTTTTGTCTTGCAGAGTTTTTGCTGAAGGAAGCCTTGGAGTTCTACTTAATATGCATACAATAGAAAGCAGTAATTAAGGAAAAGGATATATCAGGCAACCTGTCTTAAGAAGGATCTAACTAAATAAACTTTGTCAGTCCTAACTCTCAGACTCCACAGGTGGGTGCAAACAACAGTGCTCCCCCCTAGAAATCCTGGGGCCCACTTTGACTTGCCTTGGAAAAGTGAAGACAAAGTGTCCCTCCCAAGTTACAAATGCGGGTTGTGTACTGTGGCTTTTACTCTCTGATAACCAGGTTAGCCGTCCAAACAACTGTTCTCAGCAGAAGTAAGGGTGGTCTTGATTTTTTTTTTTTTTTCCATCTGTACTAGTCGCTTCCTGTCTCTCAGAGCGCAAGGCTGTTTGTAAGAAAAATGTGTGAACTGAAAACCACCACTACCGCCTGTAAGATGAGTACAAGATAACCAGAAACAAAACACAAAATGAGTTGTCAGAGCTGTTGATAAGCTCTTTGTGTGAAAGGAAAGAATAAAAATGCAGCAAAAGGCCAGATAATTATTTTTAAAAGTAAAACTGTAGACAAAAGTCCAAGGAAATCTCAATCTCCCTTTCTCTATTCCTCTTGTCTCATTCTCCAGCCAACTTTAGGCACAAGCAATGTCTTCCTCGAGAGACACATCTCATCCCCCAAAGGTGGGTTCTTGGTGACCAAAGTACCTGCCTACAGAAAGCAGAGAAGCCTGTTTTCTTCCTTGTGTCTGTAGGAAAGTTGTCTTTCAGATATAGTCCTTTTTGTTCATCTGTTACTGGGCACTGCCAGGCTGACCCCTTTTCTCAGGCAGGTTGATCATGAAATTAAAAGTGGTTTACCTGAGTTAATTATATTATTAGGCCGGGCACGGTGGCACTCACCTATAATCCCAGCACTTTGGAGGCCACGATCGGTGGATCTCTTGAGCCCAGGAGTTCCAGACCAGCCTGGGCAACATAGGGAGACCCCATCTCTACAAAAAAAATAGAAAAAAAAAATTAGCTGGTGTGGTGGCTCCTACCTGTAGTCCCAACTACTCAGGAGGCTGAGGTGGGAGGATCAACTGAGCCCAAGAGGTCCAGGCTGCAATGAGCCCTGAGCTGAGATCTCACCAGCTTGGAGTACAGACCCTGTCTCAGAAAAAGGAAAAAAAAAAAAGTACTATCTTCATTTTTTTCCAAGACATTTTCCACTTGTTGCTTTAACAAAGTGTTTGGATGAACGGAGGCAAGATGGCGCACTTCCGGGTTCTTCATCCCCCCCCCAACTTTTCCCGCGCCCGCGAAAATCCGGCTGTCGACCCGGGAAGGTGCAGACCAACTAGGCATGCGCCAGGTGATGTCAATCTGAAGAGACCAAGATTTACCTGGTCGCACCTGCGGAACGCCCCGGACACCCCGTGCCCAGCCTATCGCCCTCCCACTCCTAGAAAAGCCGCTCCGGAGGCACGCCACGCGCGGCCTTCCTCAGTCCTCCACTCCTGTTGGGATGTCAGGACTGTGGAAACTCCCTCCGAGAGCCCCACCGGGGGGCTCTGTCGGCCTTCTTTGCCGGAGGCCGACAGACCTCTTCCCCACACCTTAGGTGACCAAAATAAACTTGCAGTTTTGCTCCTACCCTTGCCTAGTCGCTGGTTCTTTTGTACCCGCTCTGGTGGTCTTAGAAAAACAAAACACAAAGTTTACAGTGTTCTACTTGTTTTCATTCCTTCAAAACTAATCTTTTTTTCCTTTATTTTTTTTTTATTTTTATTTTAAAGAAACAGAGTCTTTCTCTGTTACCCAGAACAAGAGCACAATGGTGCAATCATATCTCATTGCAACCTGAAACTCCCAGACTCAAGTGATGCTTCCATCTCAGCCTCCCGAGTAGCAAGGACTACGGGTCCTACCACCATGCCTGGCTAATTTTTAAAACTTTTTGTAGAGGCAGGGTCTCCCTATGTTGCTCAAGCCGGTCTTAAACTCCTGGGCTCAGTTAATCCCCTCACCTCAGCCTCCCAGAGTGCTGGGATTATGGGCGTGAGCCATCACGGCTGGCCCTAATTCATTTTTCATAACTAACCAGATACACTACTGGTGTTATACATAAGCATTAATTTTTTTTGTTATCACCCATTTAAAAAAAAATTATGTTTTCAAAATGAGTTGCTTCAACCTAGTGTGGAGAATCAAAATTTTGAAAGATCAAAATTTTGGTGTTTTAAAAGTCAATTCTGACAAGGTATAGTTATTTGGTTCCACTTGATAGTTTAATATTTCTTTGCCCTCTTAGTAAGTCCCCAGGTGACCAAAGGACCTGCCTACAGAAAGCAGAGAAGCCTGTTTTCTTCCTTGTGTCTGTAGGGGGAAGGGGGTAGGTAGTAAGTATTACAAACCAGCGTCTTGTGACTTTACAGATTCTAATGGATTGGGAATTTCTAGGGATATCTGGAAATTAACCCAAGCAGTTCTTTTTTTTTCTCCAGTTAGGGGATGTTGCCATGAGATAAATAATGGTGACTTGGTTGGTTCATTGAATTCATTTATTTATTGAATATTTATGGCCTGCCCACTAATTATCTGGTACAAGTGTAGGTCCTAGAAGATACACACTAGGGAAAAAATAGACACACAGACTAGATCCCTACTCTCCTATCTTACATTCTAGGAAGGAGAAAGAAAATGTTAAAAATGAACAAAGTAAGTTGTCATGTCAGGTGCTACCAAGTGCTAGGGAAGGAGATTAGAGTGGTGGGTGTCATCTGGATAGAGTGGTCAGGGGAGCCCTGTCTGCTAAGGTGGCATTTAAGCGGAGACTTGAGGTAACAGACTGGGAAGTGAGGTGGGAACTGAAACCTGACCGACTAGCCGTGGGCAGACCAGACAGGAACTTAGCCAAGGTGAGGACTTACAGAGGAGTTGGGCAGGGATGTGAAATAATTAGATTGATGTTCTGCATAGCATGCCCTGGGCTGCAAGGTGTGGAACTGATAAGCCAAGACCTCCCAGGAGGCTTTGCCACCATCTGCAGAATCATGCTGATGGCTTTGAAGAGAGAGACAGTGGTGGTGAAAAGTGGCTGATTTGGGGCATGTTTTGAATAAAGAACCCACAGATTTGCTGAAGACTTGACTGCAGGTTGAGAGGGAAGTCGAGGTCGACTTTGGGAGTTTGGGCCCAAGCTACTCTGTGCATGGAGGTGCTGCTCTGCACATGGTGGTCCCACTGGCTGAGAGAGGGAGGGGTGAGCAGGAGCTGGCTGCAGGCCAGGGGAGAATAGGACTTCACATTTGGATGAGTTGTTTGGTTTGGGGGATGTTTGTTAGAGATCCAACTGGGGATGGTGATTAGCGGGAGTTTAGAATTCAGTGGAGAGATGAGGGCTAGAAATGTTTTAAAAAGTGAGAGCCATTGCACTGCAGATGGTGGGGCAGGCTGGGTTCTGGGGGATGATAAACACTCTAAGGGAAGGGGAGGTGGCCAGGAGCCTTCCAAGAGGCAGAGGCATGGTGTAATGTGATGGTAGGTGCTTCAGAGGGGATGACCACTTCAGGAAGGAGGAGGGAATTGGGGGTCTGGGATTGGTCAGGAGGAGCACAGGGCCCCGACCCCACCTCCTGGTTCTGTGGTTCCTACACAGAAGAAAAAATACTTGAGGGGGGCTGCAAGGGAAGTGTGGTCCTTGGGGACAATCAGAATTTGGCTGGCATGAAAAGATGAAGATTCAGCGAGAGGTTAATTTTTGCTAGTGAGAAATTATGACTCCTGGAGAGCCCCATGGAGGGGTTTGGGGGCCTGGGATGGCAAAGGTTCTGGGTCAGGTTAGGCCATCTTTGGAGAGGAATGGAGCTGGTGGCTGGGATTCTTGTAACATCTGAATTAAACAGGGATGGAAGGCCTGGTAGGATTAATCTGCCTTCCTAAGACAGATACAAGAGTGAGCAAACTTTTTCTGCAAAAAAGATAGTAAGTATTTTAGGCACTGTATTTAGGCCATACGGTTTCTGTCAATGACTCAAACTTCCATCACAGCACAACCACAGCCATAGATAACACAAAAATCAATGGGCCTGGCTCTGTTCCAATAAATCTTTGTTTACAAAAGCAGCCAGTGGCCAGATTTGCCCATAGGATGTAGTCTGGCAAACTGTAGGCAAGAGAATTAGTAGTTGGTGAGAGAGGGATGAGGAGATGGGTGGGAAGAGGAGGCCCCAGACTTGGAGTTGGGAAAAGTGGAGCTCCAGGAGCCAAGTCCTCAGTCTATCCCCATCCTGATGAGGTGTCCGTCATCCACAGGGAGAACTAGGTGTTTCCACACCCCCTCCTTGGTGCTGGAACTTTTTGAAAATTGCTTAATGAAAGAGGCAGGTAATCCCAGGTCTCATATTCAGGAGCGCGATGAGCTTTTCCTCATCTCCACAACAGACAGACTAGAGGAAATAGACTTAAGATGTAATCGGAGGTGTTTACATTGACAAAAGAAAACTTCTTGAAAGGAATGAAAATACATGAATTACTATCTAGGAAGATCTGAAGATTTTTGGAGGTTAGAATGAACAAAACCAATTTCCTTCTCTTACCTGGACCACAGAGACTTTGTTGGTCTTTTCCAAACCCTAGATCTTTTCGTGTGAATGTGTCATTGTCTTAACTCTATGAGAGGCAGGTCTGTTTTAAATACCGTTTTGATGTGCTATAAATATACCGATCTATTATATATCTGTTGTGTGTGTGTGTTTATAAACAGATCTCTCTGTGTGTGTGTATACATACACACTGATCTGTTTATAAATACATGTATAAATATACAGACACACATAATCTGTTTATAAATACACTGTTATAGATACTCCTAATTTAAGAATATATATTTAAAATTTCTCAATTTGCAAGTGGTAAAGTTATGTTTCATTATTTGTCTTAATAAATTGAATACCTATTAGTGACATTTTGAGTGACAAGGTTGATTTTGCCAGCCTATCCTAATATTCTTCTTTGTTGGTATGATTTTATTTGCCAAAATAAATTGGTTTGCCTCAAACCACACACTAGGTATTAAATATATTCAAAGCAAAATTCAGTGAAACTTGAAAATGCTATAGGACTGTGGTTGTAAGTGACAGAAACCCAATTCAGACTAAACAGAAAGAGAGCTTTGTCTCCAGGATCCGAGGGTGCGTTCTGGAGGCCCGAGCTAGGATGTGGAGCAAGGGATGCACTGAGCCCACAGTGCAGCTGGAACCAAGGATGCAGATGCCGCCAGGACCTCTCTGTTTCTCACCTCTGCTTCCATCTGCATCTCTGCCTCCTCCAGGCCAAATTTTGGTGAACAGTGACTGTGTCCGTTCTTTATATCTCATAATTAAGTTGTGGGAAAAGGCCTGTGTGAAAGTCCCAAGGTCAGATCCTGGAAAGAAAACTCATTGGTCTGCTTGGGCTTGGAGCCAGCCCTGGACAGCCCTGAACAGTTCTGGCTGCAGAGCAGGGAACCCTGTGTTGACCAGAGAATAGGGTCACAGCCATACAGAATCATCACTCCTGTGGTAATGAGGTAGATCTGGGGTTCAGGGAAGGGTGAGATGTGGGTGGTAAGCTGGGCATTCAAAAGAGAAGGTAGGCCGCTCATGGTGGCTCATGGCCTATAGTCCTAGTGCTTTGGGAGGCTGAGGTGGGAGGATCACGTGAGGCCCAGAGTTTGAGACCAGCCTGGACTGATCTCAGACTCCGTCTCTACAAAAATTTAAAAAAACCTAGCTGAGTGTGGTTGCACATACCTGTAGTCCCAGCTACTTGGGACACTGAGGTGGGAGGATCACTTGAGCCCATGAGTTCAAGGCTGCAGTGAGCTATGATTGTGCCAATGCCCTCCAGCCTGGGTGACAGAGCAAGACCCCATCTTTAAAAAAAAAAAGAATAGAAAAAAGTCAGGTATATGTTAAATAAACATGAAATCTATATAAGAGAACAAAAATCCACTCTTATGTCAATGTCAGCCTGTTAATACAGATCCATTTACTGAGACAGACTCTGTAGTGGCAGAGAATGGCCTTGTTAAGCCAGGACGCTGTTGTGCAGGCTGTGGGTAGAAGCTAGGAAGTCCCTGGAGTTTCACCCGGCTTTTCCATGAATGACCTTGGCCTCAGTCTCTTCATTTATAAAATGAGGGGGTTAGATTAGGTGGTCTCCAGAGTACCCTCCAAGTCTAAAACTGCTCTGTCTGCGGCATCATATGTCATAGGATATAACAGACTTTACAATAAGATTTAAGATGACAAATTTTAAAAACACTGCTGCTACACAAGCATATATTGCCATTTGTTGAGTTGATAAGGCTTGATCATGTAATTGGAGGCATTAAATTTCTTTTCAAAATGGAATATGAATAAAATTTTATATTTCTCCCAAATCTTTCTCTCAGTTCTTAGACCTGTTTATTATTTTTTTGCTTGTTAATTTCCCACTAGGTCTCGTTGGGCTCCACATCCTTGCTCTATGTTTATGTAGAATATTAAACATCATTCCCTTTCATCTCTCTGCAACTGCTTCTCTGTTTCATCTGCACTTTATTTCCACTTTGCATTAGGGAATACAAAACTGAGCCATGTTTAAGCAACGTAGTGTCAATCACCCAGTTTAGATTCCATTTTCCCAGGCGGAGGAGAAGGTAAATAAATTGGATCCAGTGAGAAGCCTGGATATTAGGATGTGCCCTTCATTGTCTCTTTCAGCAGAACTCCACACAGAGGATAGGCAATCCCCTAGGCTCTGCACGGGTCACTGGGCACGCCCCCCTGCTACACAGCATCAGCATAATCCACTCCCAGAGCCCTTTGTGGAGCGGTGGGTCTTGGCCAGCCTGTTTTCCCCACAGCTGCTGTCCTTAGACCCCTTCATGCTTCACATGCATTAAAAGGACCTGGTGTTGATAAACAAGCTGAGGCCCCTGTGGGATGAATCTCCGAATTGGGAGGTGCTCTTCTGTGTGCAGAAAGAGCACCTGATTGTTGCCAAGGTTTCTTTTGGTACCAAAATAGTTCCTGGTGCTACCGAGGGAAATACTGTAGGAGTGAATTTCCCAGATGCAATACCCATCATCCTTCTTTGATGATTTATGAGCCCCTGTTAAGTCAAACATTTTCTTTCAATATTCTAAAATTAACAATTTCAAAAATCTAGTGAGCTTCATGTAAAGGATTGTGTTTTAATAAAAGTGATCATTCAAAACACCTGTTTAACTCATGGCTTTCAATTCCAGTCAAAGCTCTGTTAATCCTTTGCTTGGGATGTCTTGATTTTCTTTTCTTTTTCCTTAAAAAAAAAAAAAAGACAACGCATCCCATTGGATTGATACTTGGATTCTGTGTAAAACCACCAAGTTTTAATTAAGTTTGAAAATTGGAAATCTGGCTGAAATTTGGATGAAATTCAGCATAGTAATGATTCCTTCACGGGGGGTTATGTTTTTGTTCTTTCGTGTTCTGCAGCAGATACTGTGAATTTATGTTGGCTTGAGACATTATGTGACTTTAATGTGGCACCTGCTTTTGGGTTTGGAAAGATTAAATAAACTTTTTAGTTTTCGATAGGGTGTTGATTAAAAACCCTTCTATGCTTTTTTGAAGGGGATCAGTAAAAGGATATTCAGTTTTAAAGCTTATGGCAGCTTCCTTTTTTATTCACATATAGCAAATTAAGTTCACCTTTAGGGATTTTAAGTTGTGTGTGAGCGACGAAGGCTTGGAGCGAGCGTGGTGTGGGCGCGAAAGAAATGTTGCTCTTATAATTTTAAAGAAATGTCAGGGTGTTCTGGTGAATTGGTGCACACTCTTATGTTCTGACACGAGCGGGTGTGCGTAGTTCTTGAGTGTATTACCCACTTTTTTTCCCCACTAATTTTTAGAAGCGCTTGACCTAAGGAAAAGTTGGACATAATCCATACCTTTTAAAAAAAAAAAAAAAAAACACTTAATCCTAACCTCTCAAATGGAGAAGTTAGAGAACTACATTTGTTTTATGTCTCTAAGTTAATCAAAATGTTAATTCCTTTTTTTTTTTTTTTAGCTTCTTTTGATTTCTCAAGTATAAAGTAAATGGGTGTTTCTGGCAAGCCCAGCTGGTGTTTCTCTGAGCGCTTTTGTTACGCGCATGGTAAACATGCATGGTAAAGGTTGACAATTACCTAAATGTGCTTTTGGTATTCCTTCTTGGCTTCCTTGGATTTTATTGGCTAATTGATGTGCTTTAAATGTTCTTCCTGATGTCTTTGATTTGGTGGATGCTCTTTATTGAGGATTCTTTCTGCCCCATTTCCTAACCCCCACCACATCTTGACCATGAGTCATTGTTTTTCCTATCAGTATAATCGAATTAATTTGATTTTGTTGAAAGCGTGGGCTAGGGCTTCTGGGTGGCCTTGAGAATATTCCTTCCAGTTTTGCTATCGTGGCGCTGTTAGTCAAGCACATGCTTAGGGCAGTGCTAACAGAAACACTGTCAAAAGAAGACTTTAACCAAGTACTATAAAGATTTTAACCAAGTAAGAATCGCCATTAAGATTGTTATATGGGCATAATACTTTTAATCTTACAGAAGAACTGTAATAAATATTCTAAGGCACCGTGATTTTTGGACTTTGTCCTTCACTGAACTTCAAGGTCCCACATACTTCAAAAGACAAAAAATATGTCGGTGAATTTCTTTCCATCAAACATACAATAACAATAGAAAAGTGAGTTTTTTTCCTCCCCTTTAAAAGTTGATCTCTGTTCACTAGGAGAATAGAGATAATTTCCATTTAAGATGCTTATTTTGAAAATTACTTAGATGGGATCCAGAGAAAGTAAGGGGAAAAAGAAGAAAGATGAGTGGTTCTGTTGGACTCTTCCTGCTCTTCCTTTTGGTTACATATTTAGTTTGAATAGGAATACTTTAAGACATACTTAAAAAATAATTTAAGTCAGGAAGGCTAATTCTGGAAAGAGGAGAGGAGAATTATTGAGAGAGGCTATAAATTGAGGTCAGATTAACCAAAGAGTATGGCTATCTATGCAGAAACTTAATATGGAGACAGAAGAGATTGTTCAAAGAAAGGAGAGAGTGTGGCAGAGAAGAGTGGAGTTAATTTACTATGAAGCACTTAATTTTTTATAGGGTATTCCTTTTAATCAAAACCCAATGCTTTCTGTATTTATTTTCATTATAAATTTTATTCATTCATTCTTAGCAAGTACACTCAACCAGGATGATGAAACCTGTTTCAACGTGCAAGTTATTATCCAAAATGCAACCTTCCTGGAGCCCCATTGGGGATCATTAGTGCAAATTCTACTGTGTTCTTTGGTCCCAGGGAACTGTTCAGGAGGCAAGTGATGCCAGAATTAACTGATCAAACTGCAGCCTCAGGATCTCCAAAGATCAGATTTTTCAGAGATAGTATTCACTTATAGATCCATTACAGAACTGTGTTTATACTTATTTTCAGATTATCCATTTAGAATCATTCTGTGACTCAGAAAAGTCTGTTTCAGAGTATACTTGCTGAGATCCTTTTAAGTAAACAAGTACTTTTTACATTGTGCAGGTTGATGGGCGTCAAGACTGTTGAATGAACACGTTTTGTGGGATTTTACACTCTTTGTGGCCGAGTTGCTTTGCTTTGGTGGCATGGGTCTGAGTTCTGGTTTCGTCTGGGCAGCATGTTTGCTGCAGCCTTTTGACCGGTGCACTTTACGCTCCTTGCCTTGCTCTGTGCTGTTTGCCACCTGGATGATTCCATCTAGCCATTGAGCCTTACTGCACAAAGAAGAAAAGAACAAATAACCCGTGTGCATTAGGGCATGCAAGAGGCCGGCTTTCTTGAGGACAGCAAATCTATGAATAGTCTGGATAGGCTAAGTTATGCAGCATGCGTTGTAATGGCTGGGCAGGTTTGCATAGTCCAAGGCACATCAGCTGAGCAGTAGCAGGTCTAGCTTCTGGTCTTGATGCTAAAAGTAATTTCTTGAGCTATTTTAGTAATAAGTCACTTATTTGGCTTCAGTTTATTAATCTTTTTGTCATCTTTAGGTCCTTTAAGCTCTTAACCTATGGAATCTGGATCTTAGATCATTATGGATGGGATCAACAGGTGAGGATATAACGGTTTGAAAAGAGCCATACTGAGAAAGGTGCTTAGTGCCAGAGAGACCAACCTAGGTTTCAAATCATGGGGCCATTTTCACTCTTCTGTGGGTTTTAAAATACACACCTCCATTCCAAACCTAAAGCTTCCTTGACATTTGCTCTTCCTTGCCACCTTATGTAGACATACATTGCCTCCATCTTTAAAATGCTGTGTTGTACTATTTATTGCTATTAATACATAAGTGGCCTAAAACAACAAGTCTTTATTTGCTGGGGATTCTGCAATTTGGGCTGGGCTCTGCTGGGCAGTTCTTCTGGTCTCACTCACGTGGCCACAGTCACCTGGGGAATCACTGGGGCTGGGGCTGTTGTAACCACCTTCCAGAAGAACAAGCCCAGGGCTCAGTGCTTGTCAGGCTTATGCTTATAGTCTTGTTTGCCGATTTCCCAGTGACCAAAGCCAGCCTCACGGCCCGCACCGGAGTCACTGTGGGAAGGGGCTGCATAATGGTGTGAACACCTAGAAGTGTGATTCACTGGAGACCGTTAATATGCAGTCGACCATGTATTTACACTCTGAGCTTGTGTTTTGAAAGTCTGTACTACGGACTTGAAGGACATGTCCATATTCCCTGTCCTAGGCTGTAAACTTTGAGAAAGTTTTGCTTGACAGTATCTACGCCCCTATAGCAAATGAGGTGAGTGCCTAGTAAGTTTTGACTGGGTGTGGCAGCTCATGCCTGTAATCCTGCTCTTTGGGGAGGCTGAGGCAGGAGGATCGCTTGAGGCCAGAAGTTCAAGACCAGCCCAGAGAACATAGTGAGACCCTGTTCCTACAATTTTTTTTTTTAATTAGCTAGGTGTGGTGGCACACACTTCCAGTCCCAGCTACTCAAGAGGCTGAGATGGGAGGATCCTTTGAGCCTGGGACATTGAGGCAGCAGTGAGCTGTGGTCACACCACTGCACTCCAGCCTGGGTGACAGAATGAGACCCTCTCTTTAAAAACTAAAAATAAATAAATTTGAAAAATAAATCAGTTGCGATGACAGAGGTGGGTGTCTGTACTTCCCTGAGTATGGCCAGGAGAGAACGTTTCCTGTTCCCTCTGGTTCTTCTTTCTCCAGTTCCTTTTAAAGACTCCATTGTGGAGTCCTCTTCCTGAAGATTTTCACCATGTTCTTTTTTCTCCTGAATCCCTTTGTGACATTATCAATTCCTATAGCTATGCTCTTCCTAAAGCTTTAAATAAAATCTCTTTACTGATTACTTCTAAATGTTTTCAGCCTCAGAACCGCATTTGAGGCTGCATGTTAAACATCTCCACATGAATAATCTGTGGACATACCAAATAATGCATCTTCTACGTACCCTAAATGGACTTCTCTTTCTGCGTTTCCTGTTTTAGGTAATGGCTTCACCACACTTCTAGTCTCAAAGACTTGAAACCTCTTAAGCTTTCTTAGCGCCCGTTGCTCGGTCCTGCATTGTGATTCACTCACACACTGAGCTCCTTAGAGGGTCCTCATCATAGAACCCCCTGGCTCATAACTTTCCGTGCTTCCTCACTGCCCACAGAATTCAGCCTGGCACTGAAGATCCTCATCAGTTTGGGCCCTTGAAGTTCTTCACTGTCATTTTCTGTGTTTAGTAACATGCTCTCTTGGATAAGAATCCAAATCCAAGTGTTTTCCCTCCTTCTGAGTCTGGCTCCAACATTTCCTCCTCCTCAAACAAACTCAGTGGTTAACAGTCTCTTCCCTCTCAATACTATCAAAGCCTTTCATGCTGTTAGCAACTTTTCTTTTTATTTAATGTAGACTTTATTATTTTTTACAGAAGTTTTAGGTTCACAACAAATTGAGAGAACTGTGCAGAGAGTTCCCACAAAGCCCTTCCAGACACACACATTCAGCCTCCCCACCATTGACATCTCAGTCAGTACCAGAGCAGGACGGTTGTTACATTTGATGAAACTGCCTTAACATATCATTGTCAACCACAGTTCACAGTTGACATTAGGGTTTTCTCTGTGTTGTACATGCTGTGGGTTTTGGCAAATATGTAATGATACGTACCCACCATTATATTAATAGTACCATACAGAATAGTGTCACTGCCCCCGAAATCTGTCATGCTCCACCTCTGCCTCCCTCCCTCCCCCTAAATCTGCACTTCCCACACTAACCTCACTGTTTCTGTCACTCACCTATGACTCTCTCCACCCCATCGTAGTCTTCTGTTACTATATAGATCTCTAAAAGATGTAGATTACATCTTTGAAATCCAAGTTAAAGTGCAGTCATTATCTCTTAAGGAAGACCCAGGTTTTGCACAAATTGGAAATTTTGTTTGGGGACACAAGCCACTAAGGTTAGTGGTTACTTAAGATGAAACTTGACAGGGGAGACATTTTACAGCCTAGTAAAGGTCAATAAGTATTTGGTGATATTAGGGATGATTTTTGCTTTATGTCATAGTTGAGTGTGCTCCCTCCTAAATGGTTTGTCTATAGATTTAAAAAATCTATGCCTCCTAAAACACTTTTCACCTCTGCTACAGAGAGGGAGAAAGGGAGAGAGAGAAGAATTGGACCTTGGACGGAAATACTTAAGTGGATCCTTTTTTAAGGCAGTCTCCATTTCTAATGTGAATAATCACCTCTTAATCGGTTTTCTAAATTTGGACTTTTAAGAGATTGTGTTGTAATAAACAAGCGAGTAAATGCCAAATAGGTTAACAGTAACATATGCAGAATATGGTATAATATTGCTGCAAAGAACTCAACCAAAACGGATACAGCATTCTAAAGTTGTTAGAACAGCCTTGTCAGCAAGTGTCTAAATGTTCCCTCAAATCTATAACCACTAAAGGAAACAAACTTGAAAATATAAACAAGAAGTACTATAGGAAAGGAAGGTGATACACCACAGCAAGAGATTACAGTTTCCTATAGCAAAAGGTGTGACGCATGGTAGTTTTAGATTTGCCAGTGGTAATGAAATAAAACAGGCAAAGCCACTTCTGTTCCGTCCCATCCTCTTTGGCTGGGCTCTTTGGTCTGTGCTGTGATTTGTGGACAAAGATTTCACAGGTGCTCAGGGTGGCATTGCCTGTCAGCTGCTCTTTGGAATATCAGCTGCAGGTTCTCTGTTGAGTTCATGTTCATAATGACTCTAAGTCACATAATCATATTTTGATTTAACCACATTTTGTTTCCAATAAAAGTCAGCAAAGATTTATTAAGCGTCTACTCTGGGGCAGCCCTCTGGGGACAGTGAAGACAATGATGGTGAAGTGCCTGAGCCAGGCACTGTTGTGGATTCAGTTTGTCCTCACAGCAGCTCCACGCTCCTGGCACTGCATCTGAGACGCCTTGAGAAGCCGACACTCACTTTTCTACCTGTGAATTTGCTTGCTTGGCTTCCCCCTTGCTTATGCCCAGTTGCCTCCATGCTGGGGCAAAGATCTGAGAAAACAAAACACACGAGTGTTTAGCATTTATTGTTTCCTTGGTGACCAGCTGTGTGAAGCATTTTTGGAACATATTGCAGACAGCTCTGGGTGTGGCGAGAAGGAATGACGGTCCAGGTGAGAAGGACTCAGCACCCGCCGTGTCTCCGATCCCTTTGACCTGGGTTTCTTGCCCCAAGGTCCCCTCCCCTGCCTGCACCCTTTGCTCCTGGCTCCAAGGAGCACCCCAAAGTTCCAGCCTATCCTGAATGATGAAGATAATTATATTTTTTCCCTCTCTTCACTGGTAGCTGGGACAAAGCTGGGATTTTTTTTTTCCATGAAGGTGTTTTTACTGTAGGTGAGTGGGTAAAATAAAAAAGCAGATGATCGCATAGATTTACAGAAAGTGAGTGTGTTCTACAGAGAGGCTGTGTGTTTGTTTAATCTAGCTCCCATCTACCCCGTAAGCAGCTTTCCCTCCGGCTACTTTAAGTAGTTGAGCAGGTTTTCTTTTCTTTTAAAATTTATATCCCTTTCGTTTATTTATGTCTTTATAAAACAAGAGGCCTTCGAGAGCCATGGCCAAGAGCCCAGGTTCTGGAGCTGTGTTGCCCAGATCTGAATCCGCTGCGCCATGCAGAAGTCTCCGTGACCTTGAACCATCACTTAATTCAGCCCCTGTTTTCCTACTGTAAAGAGGGGGCTGTGTAATAGTTGTGCCCATTTCACAGGGTTAAGATGATTACATGGGAGGCTGTTAAGGTGATTAGCAGATGCCCGATGTATACTAAGCCTTAAATAAATGTTAGCCTTAGTGATGTATTGTTATGGGCCATTTTTTGAAATGATGAATGTTGAGAATGAAAAGGGGCCATACAAATAGAAAACCAAAGAATACAGAACCAAGTATAAAACTCAACTGCTTTCCACAAGTAAAACATTTTTTTTCTTTTGATTGGAAATTATCCATCAAATTTGATAATGTAAGAGAATCAAGAATATTTTATGTCCTATTTCCCCCTACCTTTTTTCCCCATAATTTTTATTTCAAAATAACCTCTAGAGATTCTGAGCTGGTTCAGCAGGTCATGGAGTAAAATAAAAAAATAACAATGAGGGGACACTGAACTAGGTGCCAGGGATATGAGTGTGCCTGGTGACCTACACCGGAGGTCATGCTTCTTGCACGTGGAATGGAGCAGATGACTTTGCTTTTCCCAGTGGGGTGTGGGAGAAATATTCCAATTAATTGTATGTAAGATGCATTATGTGGCATAAAAACGACAAACTGAGCTAACACCAACTTGTCAACTTTAGTAAGGATGGTGCAGATTATTAGGGAGAGAAACAATGTTGTGCATACTATACTAAAAATACCATTTTAATGTTTGTTTTTATTTTCATTTTGAAATAATTTTAGTCATATAAAATGTTGCAAAATAATACGAAGAACTCCCATGTGGCCTTCACCTGGATGTTAACATCTTACATAACAAATAGTACAGTTATGAATATGAGGAAACTAACACTGATACAAGATGACTGCGTAATAATAGAAAGCTCTTATTTACATTTCCGCACTTGTTCCACTTTTGTTTTCTTTCTGGTCCAGGATCACATGATGCATTTGGTTGTCATATCTCTTAGTCTCCTTTCTTCTGGAGTATTTCCTGTCTTTGTCTATCATGACCTTTATACTTTTCATGAAAACTGGTTGTTTTGTAGAATGGCTCTCAATGAGAGCTTGCTTCCTAATGATTGCATTCATTATGCAGTTTTCACAAGAATACCAGAGCATTAGTGTTGCGTCCATCTCAGTGCACGTATCAGAAGGCGCATGATGCCCACTGATCTCATCACTGAAGCTGTTGACTCTGGTCAGTTGGTTATGGTGATGTCAATGTCAGCTCTCTCCACTGTTAAGTCACTGTTGTTTCCCTTTGTTCTTAAGTATGTTGTCGGAGATACTTAGAGATTGTGTAAATATCCTGTTTCTCACCATACTTTTGCTCACCAAATTGAACATTTATTGCTGATTCTTAATGTGTAACAGTTATTACTGTGGTATTTGCAAATTGCTGATTTTTTATTTTCATTATTCTTTCTACATAGTTGAAATTGTACTATAAGGAAGAGTTTCCTCTTCTTCCATAGAACATGAACTCATAGATTCTTATTCTGTGGCTACTGTATTAGTCTGCACAGACCCACTACCAAAATGCCATCAGTTGGATGGCTTAAATAACAAATACTTATTATCTTCCAGTTCTGGAAGCTGGAAAGTTCAGGATCAGGGTTCTGACAGGGTTCGGTTTCTGGTGAGGGGTCTCTTTCTGGCCTGCCTTCTGCAAACCCTGTCCTCACATGGTGGGCCTGGACTGGGGATGGGGGCAGTGAGCTCTCTGGTGTCTGTACTTAAAAGGACATTAATTCCATCAGATCAGGGCCCACCCTGATGACCTGATTTAACCTTAAATACCTCCTAAGGGCCCCATCGCCAAACAAAGTCACACTCGAGGTTAGGGCTCCAACATAGGAATTTAGAGGAGACAAAAACATTGAGCCCATGACAATTATAATCTATTACTATCACTATTTACAAAAAGGTTATTAAAAAAATATTTGGAAGAGGGATTATTGCTAAAGCAAAGAAACTCTGTTGACCATCAATACAAAGTAAAACTGAACGTCGTATCCTATGGTATGTTAGTGTACTGTGTGTGGCCTTTTGTGCTGCTTTCTGGTCAGGGTACGTGACTTGGCTCCTGATCTCAAGAGGCTGTCCTTTTAGTTCCTACCTACTGTCTTGTCCCTGTTTCCATGTTCCTGTCCATTAGTATTTACTTTTGTAAGAAGAATAAGAGAATTGATGTGTCAAACCTTGCCTGAGTCTGCTGACTTAATTAGGTTGGATGACAGTGGAAGGTGAGAGGACTCAGAACCCAAGTATGTTGTAGTAATTGATAGATGGTGAGTCATCCCTGTAATCTGCATATCCTGTCCCAGCTTTAGAGGACTGTTGGGGATTTTGAAACCAAAACTTAACAGAATATGAATTTTGCTGTTGCTGTTTTTGAGTTTGTTACCCTTTGTGGCTCATTCTGAAGTTTTGCTGATAATCATATATTTGCTAATGTCTAAAAACGGAACAGTTGGGTCACTGCTGTAACATAGATAAATACAGCAGCTCTAGAACCTGCTGACTTGGTGGATTCATATCTACAAGGGAAAGCAGTTTTCGTTGTAAAAATCCCCGTTTCATATATAAGAAAGATGATTCCTTCTAGTCATATTTTTTAACAGTCATCTAGTAATTCTGTATTTTAACATCTAAGTGGCTGCTTATATTCTGAATAGCTACAAAGCAGAGCACTTGAAATAATCTTTAAAACATCACAATATATAAGAAACACAGTCAGAACTCTCACTTTTAGTGTTCTGTGCCATAGGGCTAGAGGAAAAAAAAATAAACCACATGATTAAACTGTTAGGGTGATCATCAGGAACAGTGTAAGTCATTATTGAAATTAGGTGGAGGAAATGGCATGGTATCATTACCAACTTCATATCAAACAAAAGGCTGTTTGATATGAAACCCCAGCCTTCCAAATAACTGGGACTACAGGTCCATGCTACCAAATCTGGCTTTCTTTTTTTTTTTCGTGCCACCAAATCTGGCTTTTTTTTTTTTTTTTTTTTTTTTGTAGTCATGAGGTCTCCCTATGTTGCACAGGCTGGTCTTAAAACTCCTGACCTTAAGCATCTTCCCTCCTTGGCCTTCCCAACATGCTGGGATTATAAGCATGAGCTATTTCGCCTGGTCTTGGGTGTGCTTTTGGAGTCAGATGGAAACTGCTTAAGAAATACAGAGAGCATATTGTAGTTAGTCCAGTCACTGAAGACATTTTTGGAGAACATCTAATATTGCTTCCTTTTGTCATCTAGTGAAAGTAAAATTTTTTTTTTCTTAATCCTGTTTTGAAAGGCATAGAAAGGAGGGCTCCCCTGCTCACTCCCTCTTTGGAATTGAACACTCATTATCACATGTATGTACATGTGATAATAAAAACAAAAACTATAGCAAAGACTGGGTAGTCTTTGGTTTGAATAGGAAATATATTTCCTCTAGAATGTTAAAAAGGGTAAGAGAAAACTAGTGAAACTGATTTAGCTAGTCAACAAATTAGGAAAAGGACATTTCCTAAAGTTCTGATGGGGTTAGCCCTACTTCCTCAGTGGAAATAGTAAACCACCTGGAATTTTACTTTTAGTGTATGTCATTATTTGTATTTTAAATTTATCTTCAGTCTTGTTTGTATATTACTTTAAAGTCACTCTTGATTTTTTAAATTATAATACAGAACTTTATTTTCTTTAAAAAGGACAACTTATTTTATAATTAGCGTAGATTGCTTTCCTAGAAATAAAAATTGTCATTCCGTTTTAGCATCCTCTGCCAATTGCAGTGTGACTCGAGGTATGACTACAGTTGTCTTGGAATAATCATAGGTCTAGTGAGAGCTTTAGGCTTCCACATTTTTGAAAAGAATGCAAGTATGGTGGACCTTTAACCACATATAAGTGAAATATTAAATGAAGCATGCTTTTAATAGCTATCCTGTCATTTTTAAGGTTTCAATAGTATATGTTTAGAGGCAGTGAATTTAAAAGTGTTTGTATATTAAAGTTTAATAATCCTTAAGCATTATTAAGTTTCTGGTAAATTGTTCTGTTTGATGGGCTGTCAACAAATCATATGGAAATAAGAGAGAAAACTGTTGTTGTTTTGGATTTTTTTAGTGTAGAGAGTTATGTAAACCAAAAACAAAATTCTAAGGTCCCCAAACCATCTGAATGGACCCCTCCTGTAGGCCAAGGGCATTCCACAGTTAACCTGAAAAACGTGTTCAGGCCATGATGGAAGAGGGGGTTGGACGTGCCTCATTCTACCATTTTCCCTTTTGGAATTCAGGAAAAGCCAACCAGCATTAAACTCAACACAGATTTTAAGTCTGATAAGAAGCATTTGCAATCTATTCTTTCTGAAGCATGCTACCTGAAGGCTTCATCTGCATGATGTAACCTTGGTTTCCAGAACCCCTTATCCTAACCCAGACTTTCCTTTCTATGGAATAACTCTTTCAACCAATTGCCAATCGGAAAAGTTTTAAATCTACCTATGACCTGGAAGGCCTGCCCTCCCCTGCTTCAAGATGTCCTGTTCTACCAGATCAAACCAATGTGAATCTTACATGTCTCATGTCTCCCTAAAACGTTTGAAATTAGGCTGTGCCCCAACCGCCTTGGGCACATGTTCTTAAGATTTCCTGAAGGCTCTGTCATGAGCCATTGGTCACTCATATTTGTCTCACAGTAAACTTCTTCAGATTACAGAGTTTGACTCTTTGTCAACAGTTACTATTTCCTGAGTATACAGCAACACTTTGAAGCATTTAGCGTACCATTTTTTCTGTGATTTTGAGACTTTTTATAATGACCAAGATTCATATTATAAAAAGGACTTAAATAATGGATATGAACATTTTTTAAGTTTGAAATGCTGTGCACATTTACAAAACAACTTCTTCAAAATTGTTCAGCTGGTGGGATTAGTCTTTGGAGAGTATTTTATTGCATTTATTTTGTGCCAGTAAAATCATCTTTTAGTAAGTCATCTTGTGTTTAATTGGTCTAAACTTTGGTAACTTGGTAAACAGAAACTTAATCATTGGCATTGTAGCTTTAGGGTTTCTGAGAGATCAATATGAATATCAGGATTTTTCTTTGCTAGATATAATAGTAAAGTCACTTTAAAAGTTTATAAGCCAAGGAATGAGTTTAAAATTTGGTCAACAACTATTTCTTGTAGTTGGTTCCTGGGAATGGACCAAGTGTGGAAAAATGAATATATCTAGTCCCCACCCTTAAGGTAGCTATAATGTTGTAGGGAATAATGACAGCCATAGGCCAGCTTTTCTCTCATTGGAAAACATTGTGTTTTATTCTGTTATGACAGCTAATGCTTATATTCTTAGATTCTCCCTAGACTGTCTTTACATAAGAAATTACTAGAGTCCTCAAACAAAGAATATCATGGGGATTCTTAAATTTGATGGTAAAAGACCTTGCACACAGACAAAGCCCTTGTGTAGTGAGATGCCAGCAGTGAAAGCACAACGTGTCATATATCCCAGCAGGTTTGTACAAAGCCACAGCAAGCAGCTTTCCTTATTTTATTTTATTTTTTTAAACATATTAGCTTTTGGTTAAACAATGCAGGTGTATTTTCAGTATTTCTTAGATTTCACATTCTTGATGAGCAAGGAAAGGCAGTGTATTAGAGTTTATGTAAAAGAGATATTTGTGAGAAAATGTTAAACTAATATGCTATTTAAGATCTGCATTATTCACCTAATAACCTTTGAGCGACCACTTAGGGCAATCTATGTTGTTCCTAGGAATATGTTTGTGATGATGGGTGGTTTGGTGGGAGAGACTGTGAGAGTTAAATACTCACAGTCTGCATTTTATCTTGATGAATACTATTAGCCTGAAATGATTCAGAAGAATTTTTAGAGGTTTCCAGGTTTAAAATGTAGTGAGAACTGCCTGGATTAAATCTGGGTAGATTGCATGCTTGATTCATGTTCATAGCATATGGAGAATGGGAAATTAATGTTAATTGATCTAATTAGGAATTAGGATTCTCTGACATCTAATTCTCCGGTTTATTTGCTCATCTATTTTTATAGTTGATGGAATACATAGAATGCGTGGGAGGAGATGGAGAGAAGAGAGAATTATTTATGCAAAACTCATGTGATGGCAAATGCCCTTTTTCCTCAAGTAATGAAAACAACTAGTAGCATTTTTGTTCTCTTGACAGTTTGTGAATAGGAATATTTGTGGGTAGGAGATACATATTAATTGGCATGACATATTTTGAAAATGAATCATGAAACTGACAGTTGTTTTTTACTAGGTTAAAAGATAGTACTTGTTATTTTTGTTATTTGTAGAGTTCTTAAGTATTTTTTGTGAGTATACATCTAAATATAGATGAAAATATCCTGTTTCCAGCTATGAAAAAGAAATTGAGCTAATGGTTGTTTTATAAACCACACCCCTATACTTTGCATTAAAATATGAAGTAAATTTGCATCTATACTGGGAAGTGATTTTCTACACTTCAATGTGATGATGGAAGTATGGGTTTGCTAAAACCTAAAGTAAAAAATCTTTGTAGCAACTTGCTGTACTGGGTAGCTCGTCCTTATTCTCAATTTTCAGAAACATTTTCAAGCACAAAAGAAAATTATGTAAGAAATGTAGTGTGGTATGTCTTATAAACAATATCCTCTTGTTCTGAATACAATAGCTTTGAAATATTATTTGCTAAACAATTTATTTCTTTAGACAAAACTGACGTTGCCTTTTTGGTTTTTATTTTTAAAAAACATGCATTTTTAGAAATATCTCTTTAGGCTAAAGAATTAACTCACTAGAAAACATGATTAATTCAGTATATGAGAAAAGCTCTGAACTCAAACGCAAGTTTACTTTTTTTTTTTTTTTTAAGCAGAATATATTTTAGAAATTTGAGGGTAGGAGAAATTACATGAGAAGATTCGATTTAGGTATCAAAAATGCTGAGTATTCCATCAATCGTCTGATTTATATTCCCAACTTCCATAGTTTTTGCAGGCTCCTGGAAGCAGCCTCCACCAGGCCATGGAAAGAGACTCAGCGGACCACCGGCAGGATTGCTATAATGTCATCTCTGTCCATGTGGCACCCACTTCAATGGCTCTAGAGTCCCAGCTAGAAGGACTCTGGAGTCCGCTAAGAAAGGACTCTGGATCCAGTGTGTAGATGACATTGGGTAAAGCACAAGCCTTTATCAGAAGCTAATCTTCCTTCTCTTCTTATGACCCAAGAGATAAGAAAGGCCATTTCCCCTCCCTGCCTGAGTTATTTAAACTTTATTTCTCTTCTGTCAGTGAGAATAATCTTATTTCAGTATTGCAAAAACCACGTCTATGTGAAAGGTTTTGACAGTTGTTTAAACTAATGTTGCTGTGGCTAAATCGCGGGGGGGAATGCTGTTCGTGGCCCTGCCTCCTGCCTATGGCCAGCCCTGAGTATAAGAGGATCACTTTCTTTCTCAGCAGTGCCACTAAATGCCAGGAGCATGTAGAAGTAGGAGAGAAATTGTATCACAAAATATCTGGGGACTGTTTTGTTTTTTTAACTCCCAAAGTCCACTGCCAAAATCCCGTTTCCCCCTCCCTGGGTAATAGATGCATAAAGATAGGTTATTTTGAAACATCTCCCTTAGAACAATTACCACTACAGATTTTTATGGATCACATTAGCTGTGCTGTATGTGAATCAGGGCATATTTAATAACATGTATTGTGATGTATACATGTATATTCATATATAAGTATTAATGTTCTATACATTTTAATCCATATTTAAGAACTGAAAAAGGTAAGATTAAATATTTTCAGTAATTTTAACACTACAAAAAATCTTTTGCTCTCCGTTAAGAGATTAATTTTTTCATGAAAGTAGTTAAAACTAATTTTCGAATTTTCTGAAAATATTCTTTTAATAGTGATTTTTTTAAAGCCTAGCTCTAAGTTTAGCATATTTTGATTATCTGTTTTAATGGCTTTCATTTCTGAAAAATACACCCCACAAAGATTTGTAAATACAAATGGAAGAATTGTATCACTGGCCATTTTTACTAAATCATACGAAATTATTACCCTCCTTTTCTCAACACATCCCACCAGATATACAAAGGTTTTTAGTTGACTTTCAGATGGTAAAATTTTATTCTGAAACTTATTGGAAGGTTATTGTATTTTTAAACGCTTAACAAATAGATTCAAAAGCTATTAACAAATGGGTTTGAAACTCTGGCAAGATTTCTAATACACTAGAATATTCTATTTTCAAGTTCCTAAGTGTGCTGATATAAAAGTTTTCATAGGTGACACAGTTTCATTGTTTTTGGCAAAAAGATAACAAAACAGTGGAAATGTTTCCAAACATCTGTATAATACTCTCAAAGCTTTGGTTTCTCTTGAAAAGCAGTTAATTTCTTACTCAATGTTGAGTCTCACCTTTACTTTGAAAGGAAGCGTAAAGTGTGCTGATTCCCCCCCCCACCATAGGTAACATACTACTGAGAAGCACCTCTGACCCCTGCAAAGGTCCATGAATTTGGGACACATGTTTTGTAAGGGAAAAGTGTATGACTCATCTCCTAAATTCCACAACTTTTTTAAAGTGCTTGTGTTATTCTTCCCTCTCAACCATACATAGTAGTTCTTTGAATACAGGAAATAAGTTAGCAAATACCCGAAGCAGAGAAATGTTAGAATCATCTTTACTTTGATGCAATTCTAAAGCAAACTTCGTAGGCTGTGTAATTTATTCTAATCCTTGAGTCTTCAAATATTGACTGGTATTTCTGTGCCTCTGCCAACAGTATTTGCTGACAAAGGAATTCATTCAACTTTGATGTCATATTGGTTTTTACATGCTTTAAGCCATTTTTGCCTTGGTAGAAATAGCAAGTGCTTCTCCAGTAATATGTGGTTTTTAGTCTTTTGCTAGCAAAGGAACCCAGGAAGAAGCTTCTACATGTTAATCATTAAATTAGTAAACTTTTGCGAAGTACTCAATTTGTAGTGTAGTACTGCACAATGTTAAACATAGTGAAATAAACTAGAATTGTTTGTCTTCAGGTCCTGAGTGCTTAGATTTTACATGACTTGCCCATTTTGATAGCTCTGTAGTATCATTAGCTGGTATCTCTAGGCACAGTGTACACTTAGGGAAGCTTTATCGTGAACAAAAATGAATGGAAGCCCACGTTTTAAATAAGGTCTTCCCAGTCATTTTAATTGTTGTGAACTATTCTTGTCATATCTGTTGATATCATCGGTCCTTTGACCTCATCATGTGACTGATACTGAGAACCCTGGGAGCTCAGGGCTCAGTCTTAGGCCTGCCACGTGGCTTCTTGTTAATTGGTCCTTGTGTGTTTAACATTAGCTTCAGCCCATGTGGTTGTTTTTCAGGCATCCTTTTAAGCACTTGCCTGTTTTGTGAAGGTTGATTTAGCTTAGTTAAAGCCAGATGGTATGATCTGTAAATCCACTTAACTGGGCACATATAACCTGTAGTCAGTTGCAATACATTGGACCTGAGCAATGCACGGATGTCCCTTGCCAACCGCCAACCTCTAAGCTCCTACTGTTCCTTGGGGTACCACCCTTCCAGTATACAGCTCATGACGCTCACATCGGACTGAGGAGGGCATTCGTCAAATAAGCTTTGTAAAGGCAGCCTTTTAGTATACAGTACATAGAGAAGTTCTGCTGTCTTCTCCCTGTGGAGCACACTGCCCTTGTGGAAGACCCTTGCGACCCTTGCCTTAGAGCTGTGGTCTGCTCCTGAGTTAAATGCTTCGTGAGCACTTTGGTTTTTCTCTCCATCATTACCATGAAAATAACTTGTGATCCAGAATTTAAACAGTACAGAAACTCAGCATTACAGGTGAGCTTCACCCCTCACTGCAGACACCCAAACTCGATCTTTGTGCAAACACATGAATGTGTAACCTTTTTTCAAAAAAAAGTCAATGGTAGCACATTAAACACATCTCTATCTTGCTTTTCTCACTCTGCACTGTTTCTTAGAGAACGTTCCATGTTGGTTTACACAGCTATACATAATTATTTGCCCCGGTGTTTGCTAGGTAATATGCTTGTGCTATTGTTTATGAATTTGTCATGTTAGGCATTTTCTATTGAGCTTCTGCCATGGCAGGTGATGCTGGCGAGACACACCACCTCTTTTCTCCCCTCATCCTTCTTTTTTTTTAAAATAATGCATAGTTTTTTTGGTAAAATAATAGCATTACCTTACTATGACTAAGTTATTTTTAGTACTTTGTGAAGTACTAAGTTTGGTGATTTAGTATTGCATGATGTTACGTAGCATTGAAAAAAATTACAGATTTGTTTTAGTCTCCTTCATGCTAAAGGCTTTCCTCCCATGTCTGGTCGTTTGTTGCTGTCCATTCAGGTTTTAGAACGAGGTGCTGGAAGACAGACGGCCTGTCCTGGGTATGTGGAGCGGCGGTGCCTGTCCACTCATAGTGGGGAAGAGGCCAGCCTTCGTGCTGCCGCCCAGTGGTGGAATTATTAATATTTCTGGGTCCTTTCCACCAGAATGGGAATCCTCCAGTGTCCCCATGGGGAGTGACCCAGGCCACAGGGGTGATTGCAGCAGAGCAGGGGACAGCGGCAGAGGGCCCAGGCCTCAGAGCACTGATGGTCACTGGCTCCTCCCATGCTCCATGACACCCAGCCCAGCCCTGTGTGAGATGGGTCTTCCCATGCCCGAAGTCTCTTGGGCTGGGGTCTCGGAGGAATCAGTCCTGTGCCTCCCATACGATGGGATAGCATGGTCAGCAACAGGCAGCACACTGTCTTTCTGCCACCTGAACCCCAGCTGTGGAGCCCCTCAGCATCTGGGAGCACACGCCATCAAGTGGCCACTGGCACAGAGGTAGCAACTTTCTCTCCTTTTCTGTCTGCTAACAATCCTTTACTTCTCTTCTGTCTTTCAAAAATTCTTTGACATTTCTCCTTTTCTATTGTCTGCTCTCCAATGTTCTTGTCATGTTTGTTGGTGGTGTTTTTGTTTTTCCCCCAATCTCTAACTTCCTTTACTGTCATCTTAGCAGAGCTTCTGGAAGGAAAAGAGATAAAAACGCACGGTCAGGTCATCCTTAAAATGGGAATACGGGAAAGCAGTGTACATGGCAGCATTGTACCCTTCCTCTCATTGTTCCTTCAGGATGGATGCTGGGCACGAAAGCAGGCGGCCCCTCTGTTCTGGTCATGGAAAGAAAAACACAAGTTCTGGTCTAACAGAATTAGGATTTCATTGCTTCCTTCTGGAATCTTAACGTAGTTCCCAACCATGAAGTCGGCTGAACACATCTCAGTTTGAAATGCTGAACTGTACATGCCATCCCCTTCTCCATTGTCTTACAGGTTTTATTAATGATGTGTTTCAGTGATTGATTTTTCTAAATGCACGGCTGTCACTCATTGCTTACTTTTTCAGCAGATGTGGTTATCTGGGGTACCCAGGGACACCTGTATTACATACACGAACTCCTCCCCATCTTCTCCATGGCCAGCCAGACCCTGCTCCCAAAGGGGGATGCGATTTAGGGCTTTTTGCCAGCTTGGCATCGTCCAGCACCTTCTGGAAGCTTTGCCTTCACAGCTCACTTGGGGAACTCTAGTTTTAGAACATCCTTATCCCAGGATGAATGGGCAGAAAGATAATAGGAAGCATTAAATTGGTTTAGCATATTAAATATCTGACTAAAAGGAAAATGTTTATTTGAAACTTTCAAGATCAGTGTCTTAGAGTGCTGTGTAATTGCTAGTGGCCATGCCATTTGGATGAGCGAAGTTCTTACTTGACATCCATTAAGTATTTGAGTGTCTTCAATCGCAAGTGGCAGAAATTTACCTTCCGCTAGCTTAGGGGATTTATTGGTTTCTGTCTCTGGAAAGGATGTTGAGTTAGGCTGGCCTCAAGATCTCCTGGGTCCAGAGATTTAAATGATGTCATCTGCATGTGGCTCTTGTCTGTCTTATCCCGTCTTTTCTGGGCATCAACGGTGATGCTTACTTTACATGGCTGAAGACATGGTTACAGGCAACTGCAGGCCTATTAGCTTCATTTAACTGACACGGGGTGTCAGTTTCAAAGGAAGACCAGGAACCTGCAATGCCTTTGATTAAAATTTTGGAGCTGTGGCTTCTCTTCCAACCTTTGTCCCTGCACTGCCACATCTACCTAAACAAAACATTTGAAGAGGTTATCTGTGTCTTCCAGGAATTAAGTGGATCTCTGGAAAGTTGTTTTGTGATTCATTTGAATTTGTGGGAATGTCTCCCAAGTGCAGGCACCAGAGCCCTATGGTGGCTAAAGCCCTGGAATGGGCCAAGTCATCCAGGCAGGAGACTCCAGGGAGTGGCAGGAACTGTGCCCAACTAGAGGGTGCATCCTCACAGCTACTCAGCACCAGATGAATGATGACGGGCCGGGTGCCAGATCTTCCCATTTTTAAAAGAAGCCAGAAATCCAAATTTGAATGTAAATGTTCTCAAGTCTGAAAAGATTGGTAATTAATTCAAGCATTTTCTAAATCACTGTCTGGGCCAAAGCACACATCACTTGTGATCTCTTCTCAAACTCATTTTTTAAAGTATAAAGCTAGATCAAGAGTGCTGGGGCACTCTGCTCAAGGCCAGAGGGTGGTGACGTGGCTGACCAGGGCTCAGTCAGAGGTCTCCTGACTCCCTGAGCCTGGGGCCCTTTTGAATGGACCACGTTGTAAGCTCTTGTTTTCATTGGCAATGTCTTTGTTTGAATTTTTTTAAAAGCCGTATTACCCCTGTACTAGATTATAAATTTTTGGCCTGAACTCAATAGTTTTATGTCAGATTCTATGATTCATGGGAGGTAGAATTTTAACATGACTACATTCTTTTGTGTCAAGTTGACAGTGGGCCAGCCAGCAAGGATGTCCATAAGAGTCTGATTGAGCTTGCAGATACCAAGTTGACAGATGGGAGAGTTTGTGTCTATGTTATAAATTAAAGTAAGATTCTAAGCAAGAGTTTAAATATTTCTGATGACATTTTAATTTTAGTCAAGTAGCCATTAATCAAAAGATTGACTTAATGATTCTTGTTCAACAGAAAAATCTGCTGAAGTGAATGCATTTAGGCTTTTGAGTTTATGGACCCTGGAAAGGAAGACCTTTGTGCTTTTATTCTCATTCCTACTCAGCTTTGATATCAGAATAACTTTATTTGGCTTGTCAAAAAAAAACATTTATTTTGTAGATATTGGAAGGTAACTCAGATTTCAGAAGAAAGTTTTAATTAAGATATACTTGGACCTTTGATTTTTGTCTTATCTGCAGATAAACATCAACTTTTAAAAAATGGTCTTAGAAAATGAGTATTGGCTGGGCGTGTTGGCTCGTGCCTGTAATCCCAGCACTTTGTGAGGCCAAGACGGGTGGATCACCTGAGGTCAGGAGTTCGAGAGCCTGGCCAACATGGTGAAACCCCATCTCTACTAAAAATACAAAAACTAGCCACACGTGGTGGCACCCACCTGTAGTCCCAGCTACTTGGGAGGCTGAGACAGGAGAATTGCTTGAACCCAGGAGGGGGAGGTTACAGTGAGCTGAGATTGCACCATTGCACTCCAGCTTGGGCAACAGAGCGAGACTTTGTCTCAAAAAAAAAAAAGAAAAAGAAAATGAATATCGATGAAGCAGCTGTAGAAAATTGACCTCTTGCCTCAAGACAAATAAAAGTACATTTCCCAGACATTTTCAGCTGCGTGGTTTTTCCTACCTCTGTAACTGATTCTAATTTGCCCTGCCTGTCCCTCTGAAACCTCAGAACTTTCAAATTGCTATTTGGTTTGCAGGGTAAGTTGTAATGAGAGCCACAGCATTCCAAGTGTGGGCTACATGCCTAAATCGTATTAGAACTTCATTTTTTTAAAGTTCTTAATTGTTTCAACCTATATTCATTGTAATGTTATAAAAATTATTTCCAAATGAGAGCTAGTGCTCAAGTTGGTGATTTTTTCCTCCAGTACAAAATTAACAATTACACATGAATATCAGATAGTGAAAATCAGATAAAAAATGTTTAGGTAATCCCTCATCCTCTCAATAAGACACTTAGTAGAAAAAAGTAAGAAAAAATGATACCTTTATGATGGTCTTTGTTCCAAGTATGTTCTGGTTGCTACCAATATGCATCAAAAATATGAACTTTGGTGTATAAATAGTGGTAGTTTCCCCATTTTTCAAACAAATTGGATGCAACTTCCAAGTATTCTGAAGGAGGGGTCATAGGTATTGCACCTAATGTGAGTAATTCTGTGTCAGCCAGGCAGCCTACTGCTGTGTTCATGAGCATGGTTCTAACCCTCGAAGCTGTATTGTCTCTGCGTCTCAGCTCCCAACCAAGCCCTCTGCACCTCTCTAGAAATAAATTGTGTGCAGATAGCTCTGGAGAAGAGTGTGGTGTGGAGGGGATTGTGCAACGTGATGGCCTTTTCTAGGTGAAATTATGGAAAATATTTTCTTAGCAATGCACCTGAGGTCATTTTTTATACCTTTGTGGAGAACAAGCGAAAGTTCTGATCACAACTGCAGGGCCCTTCTGTTTGCCGGACAGGAACATAACAGTTAGTCCGAACTTCCAGCTGTGAGTTACTTCAGTAGCTCTGGATACCCTCAACTCTTATCTCCTAATAGTCCTAATTTTAGTTCTCTGTTCATTCACTTCTTAAAGCGAATGAACCTCAGGGCAGAAATTGTTCAAAGTCATTTGTTTGGTGGAAGGAATCCTTATGTGCTTTATCAGCCACAGAGTCACAAAGGAATTTTGTTTGCTTAGGATGAGTCCAGTAAGTGGAAAGTATCTATTTTCAGATACTGATAGGAAGGGATGTGGGGAAAGAGAGGAGAGATTTTTATTTGTAGTGGTGAACTCGTATCACATTTTAGGTCGTGAAGCTAGCAAGCATCCATTTGTAGAAGCCAGAAGCAATTGCAACACTTGCAAAGTCTAGGGAATCTGGTATGACATATTTATTGTTTGATTTCCCTATGAAATTAATTAAAGTTAAAATAGTATCCAGAATAATCATATCAAGTTATGCATTACACTTCTTACTGTTGGGCCCTCACTGATCTTGAACGCTTTGTGCTTACCTCGCTCTGGTTATTTTTATTATTGAATTATGTTTTAAAGTAGGCCCTCATATTTAAGTGGTAGAAACGTATTTTGGGAGATAAAGTGAGCCCTTTTTCAATCTGTGTCTTGAGATTTTTGAGGAGGGATGCACGGGCCTTTCAAGATAATTCCCACCCCACTGAACATCTGTCTCCCCAGTGCTCATGCTGCCATGAAATAGTTCCCCCTCCAGGCCCCCTGCCACCTCTGCCAGCCTTTATACCGGACAGGGGCTCCACACGAGGGGTACTTCCTGTTTCATCTCAATATGTCATAATTTGTAGGGAATTGTCTTCATTATAATCAGATTAAGTATCTCAGTGTCTCCTCTACATGTGAGAGGCTTTTTTGGTTCTTTTTGCGTATTCTTGGCCGAATGAAAACCAATTACTAATTATGTATTAGTCTGAGAACATAGTGTTTAGGGTGAATATATCTGAATTAATTAAGTGTCATTAATAATGCCTCTCAGAATTTATGAGCATATTCTTTGCTTGACTTAAAAATGATATAAATTAGTGAGGTTTATTTTTTAAATGTCACCCTGTGAGATGGCTTTGTGGGGACACCTCTGTATGCCTTAATTTCAGAACTGCTATCAGCTGGGTCTCACTTATTTATTCCTTGTCCAGTAGCTATTTAGTATTCCCATTTCTGCAGCTTGATTGCAACCTCTCTTTTCCTGCCATCTTACATCTTACATCTGCGGGAGTGATACTCATTGCAGTCAGCCAATCTCATGCAAAAAAACAAACCTGTGTTTCGCAGCGTTGGAGGGAACTTGCATGTGATGTAAATTTCAATGCCTTGCTCAGGAGAGAAATCGAGGTACCTTTTCTGAGTTGGGCTGTATGGTAATTTAAAAGGAAAGGCCCACATAAATGTTACTGTGTTTTGTGTTAATTTTATTTTTCGTGAAGGAAACTGAGACAATTGGCTTTAATAAATAATTGCCTTAGAAATAGATTTTACATCCTTCAAGGATACAGTGTATGATTCATTAAGATTTAATGGAGCTTTAAGGAGTATTTTCCCTTTTTTAAAATGACAAGAAATGTTAGATGACAACTTTTCAGTCACACAGTTCGTTCCAGATTTCCATTGTGCTATTGAAACCACAGCTATTATAATTGTAGTAGCCCATGGAACATATTCAGTTAACTGTATTTCATCATCTATCCTAAACATGTACTTAATTATTTTTTTTAAAAATAAGGAATCTTTTAGAAGTTTTTTTTTAACACAATGAAGACTTAAATTTCAGGCAGATATCTTATGAAGTTGCTGGGAATCTTATCTCACAGGCTGTTAGGAATTTGAAAGTATCTTGGGCTCAGCCAATCCAGCTCCCTGAATTTTATATTCCAGGTAACTCGTGTGAGTTATGTTGGCAGAAGAAGATTTAAGATTGGGCTGAGTTCCAGGTACAGCTCTACTGTTTAATAGCTTGGACCCTCTCTAATCTCACTAAGCCTCAATTTCCTTATCTGTATAATGGGCATGATAATAGCACCTCTACCCCCTTGGGTTGTAAAGATCAGATAAGATACTGTGTCTGGAGTGCCTCACATGGGCCTTGGCACGTGTGCCCCTAGCATGAACCATAAGGTTAGTGCCAACTATGGCAGTGAGTTAGGGCAAAGCTGAGCCAAGACTGAGGAGCTCTCCTCGGCTTCCTCCCTCCCCTTGCCACATGCCAGCTCCCCCTCTGCCCTCGCCCCTGCCCCCACTCTTGAGTCATACCATAATCAGGGACATTTTGGTGCTCTGCACCAGCCCTCTCCGCCCCCTTTGACCCTGTTTCTATTGATGTGGACAACAAAGCTGCTTTATTTTTATGTCATCTGTGGAGCCCCAGCATGGGCAGCTTTGCTGCCCAAAGGCCAGGCAGCAAGGCAGTGCAGACCCACACCTGCGATTTGGGGGTGACTGGCACGGCATAAACAGGAACAAGAAGTCCCTCCCAGGACGCCTGGGGCCCCAGCCTCCAGCCGCTCTGTGTGGGGTGGGGAATTTCTAATACACTTGTTTTACAGGCCTGCAAGTGTGACCGGCAGCACAAAGAGAACTATCCTGTGTTTGCCAAAGGGGATTGACAACCATTACGTATTTCACAAGTATAAAGTGATATTGCTCTTTTGCTGTGAGAATTTTATTGAATATTTGCAACCCAAAGGAACCTTAAATGTGGCCTCTATGTGATGGTATAACTTGTGCTTTCACTTTGTTCAGCTAACCTGAGAAAATTTTAATAAACTCAAAAATCACTTTCATCTTCATGAATTAAAAACTGTTTGGATTTCACAATGTATGCTTATTCCTATAAAGGGTGTATGATTCTTTCCTTCAAAATAATAATGGTTAACACAAATCTTTTTGTTTGCTTTATGAATATTATGTAACATATAAATAGAACTGTGTGTGCGTGTGTGTGTTCCCAATGTATCTTAGAAAAGTGTCAATTCTTTGTTTAAAAAATACTGATGAAAGGACAGATACGGTGGTTCATGCCTGTGATTCCAACACTTTGAGAGGCTGAGGCAAGAGGATCTGTTGAGCCCAGGAATTTGAGACCAGCCCAGGCAACATAGCAAGACCTTGTCACCACAAAAAAATTTTTTAAATTAGCCATGCATGGTGGTGTACGCCTGTAGTCCCAGCTCTCAGAGGACTGAGGCCAGAGGACCGTTTGAGCGTGGGAGCTCAAGACTGCAGTTGGCCATGATCATGCCCCTGCACTCCAGCCTGGGCAACCCTATCTTTTAAAAAAATCCTGATAATGTGTAAAATAATGATAATAAACCACTATTAATTATCAATTTTAGGGTAGATCATATAGAATGGTTGGTCTAGGTAGAATGCCAAACTAATAATTTAAAGTTTTCTGAAACTGGAGACTTTAAAACCCAATAATCTTTATTTTGAAGTCTGAAAGTTTACAGCCCAGAGCCCTATATAAAATATTGACGTTAACAAATAGGTTTAACTCAGGCTTCTTCAAGCTGAGAGCTCATTGCCATGACCTGCATTTGCACCAGAATTTGAATTTGAACTGGAGATAAGCAATATATTTTAGTTTGGGTAAGAGCAAAGTAACCAGCTAAAGGAGAGAGTTTTTCAGGAAGTTAAGTGTCTTTGCAGTTATTAAGCAGCTCTGCAAGTAATCCATTTCAGTAAAACTGATGAATGATCACTAAGCCTCATATACAACAAAGTAAAACATGCTGTATAAAAAATAGAGGGGCTTATGGGTACACTATTGAAAAACTAGTTTACTAATTAAAAGCTTCTCTTTTAAGTAGTAGATCCTCTGTTTTGTAAAGTGTTTGTTTACAAGTCATTAAATCTAGCTACCACCTGACCAAGAAGTTTTTTGGGGGGAATCTGGAGGGGAAATAAGGCCAAAAGCAATGTTACACAAGTGTAAAGAATGAAAGGCCACCTGGAAGAAAGATAAAGCAGCCATAAAGTAGCTGTCAGATCTAACTCAGTATCCTGCCCCACTACTCAATTATGGAGGTATAGATACTGCTCTGCCAGGACATATTACAATCTGCATAATGAGAGGTTAGACTATATGATCTCCGAAATTCTCTTTCAGTTTCAGCATCTTATGATTCCACATAAACCAAGGTGTAAGTGTAACTATCTTTGATTTTTCTTCTTGTCTCATTTCTTGTCTTCTTTGATAATGAGGACCAAACATTCTCTACCTCTTGGGGTAGTCTGGTTTTGGAAGATGGGGAATAGCTAAAAGTTTGTGTTTCCCTGACATTTAAATGACACAGTAGTCAGAACTCTCCATCCCTCAAGGGCCATGTAGGGCTGCACTCCTTCCAAGAAGCCCATCACCCACACCTGTGAGCACGGGCTCCTGCTCTGTGCTTCTGTGGCACTTGTTGTCTGGGTTCAGCATTTCTTCTGTGCTGCTTGGTATTTTACTACATGTGAAGGTCCTGCTCCATCGACTACAGTGGAAAACTCCTTACGATCAGCGATCTTGTTTTATACTGACTTTCCATTTCCAAGTGATCGTCCTGGAACTCCTTTCCCCTTTATGTCACACTCAACCAGCAAACACTTCCATCCTGAAGGACCCCTGTCATCCCCTGTCTCTGCACCGGCACCCTGGGGTCGAGCTCTGCCAGAATGAGGAATGTCACTCCACAAGTTCGCTCTGTTCCTGTATGTGAACCATCACAAACTGTGGATGATGCTCAGTTCTGCCTGGAAGCCCAGCCTGCTGTCTCTCTTTAAACTTGTCCATCCACATTCTTCAGTCCCTTTTTTAAGCTTCCTGTGTTCTCTTTAACCTTTGAAGTCCTCAGCCTGCCTCTCACTCTCAGCAGGTGTCCATGGCCCTACTTCCCAGAGAAAATAGGAGCCAGTGGATGGGAGCCCCGTGTCTTCCTTCTGTCAGTTCTGCCACCTCCCCACGACACCTCTCTTTTCCCTCCTGTGAATTGGAAAGTTGCTTCCCTCCTCAGAGCCTCTCCTTCCTGCATGCTTGGATCCCATCCCCTCCCACCTTCTTGAGAAGTGCTACTGAATGTCCCTTCTCTCTCAGGTCCTCCCTTTGTCCCCCATCCCTCTTCATCTCGCTCCTGTCCTTCCCTGCCAGCCTTCTTAGAAATAGCCATGTGCAGTGCCGGCATTTCCTTACCTCAGCTTGGCTCAGTCTGGATTCCATTGCTACACTCCACCGAAACAATTCTGCCAAGGTTGCCAAGGACCTCCCGTGCTGTTCAGTCTGGCTGACATTTCCCAGTCCCTGCCTTCTCAAAAGCGTCATGTTCATCCCATAGCATGTTTGAACCCCCTTTTCCCTTCACTCCCATTGGGTGGCCCTGTGCTTTTTCACTTCCTGCCTCAATAGCAGTTTTCCCCTTTCTCATCCTCTTCTCCAGGCTGTGAAACGTTCCTGTTCTTGAAGACTGCTTCTCCGCCCTCCTCCCTCTCATGCCGTCCCCTCCCCAGGTTACCTCAGCCGCTCCTCTGGGGAGCTAATGTCTGATGCACGGATACACACATTTTTATCTCCTGCCCCTGCTGCCCCTGGGAACTTCAGACCCACCTGTCCACGACCTACCTGACACTTAGATATCCCAAGAGCGCATGAAATTTAACAAGCTCAAAACTGAACTCTTCTCTTAAAATGCGTTGTGCCAGTCAGTGGACTCACCAGCTACCCCGGCATGCATGCAGCACTCCCTCCATCTTTCCCTACATTTCTAGTCTGTCATCAAGCCCTGCACATTTCAGCACTTCAGCATGCTGGAGTGTCTGCTTCCTTCATCTGTGCTGCCTCCGCCGCCCACTGCTGAGCTGCTGTCCTCTGTGTGGTGCAATTCTACAGTAGCCACTTCCTGGTGCTCCTGAGCATGCTGTTCATCCCTTGCATGCCATGCGCCTTGTCTGTTTCTGCACTGTTTTCCCATTAACAGTGCCCCCTCGTCTCCAGGACTCGCCTTCTTCCTGGAAGCCCTGTCCACCTGCCCTCTCCTTTCTCCATGAGCCATTGCTCCCTAGGGAAGCCTCGCATGCCTCCCCGACCTGGCCTGGGCCTTTTCCATACTTGCTTATGGTCCGATGTGCTTCTCCCTCCTGACTCTGTCATTGTTGGAGTTCTACACTTGGGGCAGTTCTTCAGTTAATGTGTCTGCCCCTCTGGACCATAAGCCCCAAGAGGGCAAAGACTGGTGTCCGAGCTGTGCCCAGCACTGAGTGGACTCTTAAAGGTTGTGCTGACGCGAGGATGGGTGGGGAAGGAAAATCAGTAAGGAAAATTCTCAGTTTACTCATTCCATGTTGACTGAAGTTTTCGTATTTTCTCCACAAAACATGTTCCAGAGCAGGTACCATAAAGCAAAAGGATGCAGGAAGTTTCTGGTTTCCTGCTTCCTTTCTGAGAAGACTCTGTTAAGCGATACTGATTTAAACAGCCTGAGGAGGCATCAAAGCTTTGGAGGATCCACTGAACGCATCACGTGCATTTAAATAATCAGTGTCCAGTCCCACCTCCATGTTGGGTTTTGCTTTCTCTTGTTCCACAAGATATCAAAGTGCTGATGGAGTTGGCATCCAGCTTCATTCACATGGTGTTTGTTATCACAGGACTTGGATTTCCATTATGATTTTCTTTTTCTGTTATTTTTCAAACTTTGATATTCCTCTGATAGCATAAAGATACATAAACTTTAATTTTTCACAAATATACTCTGGAAATGACTTAGTATGGTAAGATGCTTGGGGAAAGTGAACCGGAGAAGCTATATGATGTTAGATTCCTGTTTTCGTTCAGTGGGTTTGAGAAGCTAGCTGTCAGCTGTCACTATCATTCCTCTGTTGTGTTTGCCTTTGCTCTCTGGCCACCATTCCTTTCTTTTTGCATTTGGCCTTCTTTAGTTTAACTACAGCATATCTAGGTGTGCTTTGAATATTCTTACTTATATATTGCTTTGAATAGTCTGCTTTTTTTTTTTTTGGTTTTTGTTTAACAGACATGGCTCCACTCTGTCACCCAGGCTGGAGTGCAGTGGTACAATCACAGCTCACTGCAGCCTCGAAATCCTGGATTCAAGTGATCTTCCTTCCTCACCCCCGCAAGTAGCTGGGACTACAGTTGCACACCCCACCCCAGCTAATTTTGTTATTTTTTTATTTTTTAGAGACAAAGTCTTTTGCCTTGGCTGGTCTCAAAATCCTGGGCTCAAGCAGTCCGCCTGCCTCAGCCTCCCAAATTGTTGGGATTACATATATGAGTCACTGTGCCCAACTGTATCTACAGATTTATAACTGTCGTCGTGGAAAATTCTGAATCGTCATTATTTTTTCAAATATAATCATCTTTTGTTCATCTTTTATTTCCGTATACATTTCTCACAGCTTAAAAAATTCTCTATCTGATCATCTTAGTAACTAAAGTCTTGAGAGTATTAATCAGTCGTTGCTATCTCTGTGAGCTCGTGTTTGATTGATCTCCATCTGTGGGAAGCCTGGAGGCCTGGCAGGGGGCGCTCTCCTCTAGAGATCATTTGCATTTACTTCTGCCAGGTGTTGGGGCCACTTTCAAAGGCTTCCTTCAAGGATCTCAGGTTAATGTTGAAGCCTTTGGTTGAGCTCCCAGCTTTCCTTTGGCCCAAATAAGTGTTGAAACTGGCAGTTATCCTCAGGGAGTCCCTCCTTTCAGGCTTGCTTAATGGTCCCCACACTCCATGTGGGTTAAACGCACTTTAGGGGAAGAAAGGTGTCTTGGAGATTCCCTCTACTGTCTGTGAACCCAGCAATGTGATTTAAAAAAACAAAAAACAAAAAAAACTCTGCTCTATCAAGCAGCTCATTCTTTTGTTGTTTGCTTGTTTTGTTTTTGTAACTGAGAATCCTTCAGCGTGCCTGCCTTCTATCCTACTGGAAGCATAAATCTTTAACGTGGTTTTATTGCTAGCAACAAGGAAAGTCAACACGCAAAATAGTTAACCAAGAGAAAGTTCAGGTTTTTCAAAATCATGTGTCCAAAGCCATCCCTGTCATTCACTGGAACTTGATCTTACCCTTTGTCCTTTGGAAGCACACCTTTGCTTTTGTTCTTGACTCATGTCCAACCCACCTCCTCTTGCAGTCCTGGGGCCACATGTCTTCCTTCTTCCCTGAATGGAGGTTCTTCTTTTGGTTAATTCATGCCCCACCCCAGTCTTTATTTTTAAACTTAGTTCCTGTAAGGGAAGTAAAGAGCACACAGATGAGTGTTGTTCTTGGAGTTCAATACATAAATCATGTCCATTAATCCAACAAATATTTACATGAAAAATTTAAAAGCTTTCTTTCTCAGATTACATTTTCTTTACAGAGGGAAGTTGTCCTGGATATGTGACCAAGGGGCTGTGGGATGAGTTTCTGGAGGGAAAGTAGGGAGAGTGGATGGGCAAGAAGCAGGGACAGGCGGCATGAGGATTGAATCTCCCTCACCACTGCCATCCGACGGCCACCATGGACCCAGCATCAGACAGACATAAGAAGTGGGAATGAGGAAGGCAGGAAGAGAAAGAGAGATTATGATGCGGTAGGTGGCGTGGTGGGTGGGAAGAGAACTTCCTGTGTACCCCACCAGTTTTTTTTCCCCAGGGGTACACATTCAAAGTCAAGTCATCCTGGATAGAATACCATGCAGATAGTAATAACCCTTGCTATCCTTATTTTATATTTTTCTAGATAAATGAACTGAGCCATGTTCAAATCCACTGTTATGTTGATGCCAGAATGACTTCCAAAGCCTATTCAAAAATAAAGGGGACAATCACCTTTTTAACAAGTAAGTGCAAGTATGACCTTTTCATAAGACATTAGATGGCTCGCTAGAGTACAAGTTTTGTGAATTTCTGTAATCACATAATTTTTCAATGGGTGGGAGTAAAGTTTTGCTGGATGAAGTTAATCCTGTGATAAAACATAACAATCTGTCATTTTTAGAGAAGCAACAGCAGGCTCCCTCTGGGATAAATATCCTTTGCCCATATGGCATATTGTTCCTCTCCTGAATACTTATACGTTGAAAGTGATATTCTCATTATAATTCAAATTTTTGAAGCTGTAAAATTGCTGGATTTTTTATTCAGTTATGAACCTCTGCATCTTGTACACAGAACTTTGAAATGATGATTTATGAAACAGCAATGACTCCATCATAGAACAATTAAAGACCCGAAGGTACATTTTCATAAGGCACAATTTAGATGCCATGTTGGGATTGAGAACATTTGTTCCTTCATTTGAATGTCGTTTTAGACATCATTATGAAGCCCCTATATATATGTTAGGTGGCTCCATTGAGAGCTAGAAATGCAATGAATAGAGAGACTTGGCCCCTGCCCTCAAGGCGGCTCAGAGTACAAACAACTGACCACACCTAGCACAAACTGCTTATAGTCAGTGTGCAAAGTATGATAAGGAAGTTGTGCATATGTATAAATCTTATATGCGTGGTCCTCATTCCTGGGAACAAAAAAGAGGGAAACAGTTCTGGAATGATTAGGGTGAACCTCAAATCACTCCCATGTGAGGATCATTATGAAATTTTTTTGAGACAGAGTCTTGCTCTGTTGTCAGGTCTGGTGCCTACCAGTGGCGAAATTATATCTCACTGCAGTCTCAATTCCTGCAGCTCTCCGCAGTCCCTCCTTCCTGAGCCTTCCTAGTAGCTGGGACTACATGGTGCAGGGTTACCATGCCCAGCTGATTTTTTAAAAAATTGTGAAGACAGGTCTTCACTCTGCAGTCTCAAACTTCTGGGCTCAAGCAGTCCTCCTTCCTGAGCCTTCCGAGTAGCTGGGACTATAGGTGCAGGTTACCATGCCCAGCTGATTTTTTAAAAAACTTCTTGTAAAGACAGGGGTCTCACTGTGTTCCCCAGACTAGCCTCAAACTCCTGGTCTCAAGTAATCCTTCCACCTCAGTCTCCCAAAGTGATGGGATTACAAATGAGCGGTGTAAGCCACCGTGCCAGGCCAATTATGAAATTTCTTCAGGGAGCCATTGTCCTTATGTGAAGCTGATGTGTTGGTTTTTCTCATAACAGTGTTTAGAGGCTGACTTTGAGGGAATTTTCTCTATGCAAATTTAGAATGTGGCATTTATATAAAATAAGCCTTTTAGGGGGGTGAGGGAGTGGCCCTGCTTTCCTCGGCAGTAGCTGAGAGGGAACATGGGGGCCGTGCTGGTGGCTTGCTCCGCTACCTCTTCCTAACTCACTGTCCTGCTGCTGTGCTGTTCTTTCACTGCTCCTCCTGCCTGGCCCCTTCCTTCCCCACCTCTTGTTCTTTGAGGAATGGCTGCAGTGTGTGGCCAGGATTTAAAGAGATCACATAGTCCAAGCTTGCCTGTGACAAAGGAGACAGACAGACAGCCGTCTAGCCCCCCATGTCTCCTGGATCTTCCTGCGGGTTGTACCTGGTTCTAGGAAGCACACCTGTCCCTTTGGTAGACAGTGAACTCCGAACCTTTCTTTGGTTACCTGTGGAACTCAGTGGTGGCAGATGTCTGATTGACTCTCTCTGAGCTTTATTCCACGCTGTGACTGTTTCAGAGAAAACATGCCGAGCCATTTCAAGTTTAAGGAATACTGCCCGATGGTCTTCCGTAACCTGCGGGAGAGGTTTGGAATTGATGATCAAGATTTCCAGGTGAGTTGCTTTTGTAACATTTGCTTCCAGTAGGAAATGGGTTTTGCCATGCCTTTTGCTCTATAAATTAGGATCTATATTTTTGTCAATAAAATTATATAATAGTAATTTTCATTTTGTGTAATAAGTTGTTAATGTTCATGCTGAAGTAAAGTGTTCTCCTGATTGGGGACCTCTATACATATGATATTGGTATAAAAGTCAGTAGGAAAATATATTACTGTTCTTTGGAAGGAGACTGAGCATGTGAGGGTTTTATAGAATACTCTCATTTCCAGGTGGAAAGGTTCTGCTAGCAGAGCCGCCTGTTAATTTCTGCTGTCAGACATGTCAGTAGCCTGTGTGAGTGTGCATGCTTTCTATCTTTGTAGAGGCCACTTAGGACTCTCAGGAATCTTTATCTTGCTGATTTGCTGCTTTTCAAGTTGGTCAGACTCTTGCCACAGCATTTTTGTCAAAGGGCACCCTTTGTGCACTGCAGTGCTGGACTGTGAAATGACCATAGCACTGTGGTCAGCACCAGGAACGCAGCATCCTGGGTGTGTCCTGTGGTGCGTCTTCCTCTTCATCTTGGTTCCCACCACGTAAAAATGTGCACTGCTGCTCTCCTCCCCACCCTGGCCTGGTCCTTCATTCTAACTTTTGAACATCTGTTTTAACTCTTTAAATAACTGTTGAGCCATGATCATTTTTTTCTAAGAAAGGATTTGACATTGGTTACCCAAGTTTCATATAGTGAGCCAGATTCGTAAATGGCTAAGGATTTTTTTAAAAGCGGAAATCTAAGGGACAGGTTGAACATCCCCATCAGAAAATCTGAAATCCAAAATGCTTCAAAATCGGATATTTTCTAATCAACATGATGCCACAAATGGAAAATTCCACAGTTACGTGCTCAACACAGCCTTCGTTTCATGTACACAATTATTTAAAATATTGTATAGAATTACCTTCAGGCTATGTGTATAAGGTGTATATGAAATAGATAAATTTTGTGTTTAGATTTGGGTCCCATCCCTGAGATACCTCATTATCTATGCAGATATTCTGAAATCTGAAAAAATCTGAAATACTACCGGCTCCAGGCATTTCAGATAAGGGATGCTCAACATATACTGACATAAGTCCCTTCAAATCTAGTCCTAATTTGCCCTCAATTTAAGATCTGAATTCATCCTGCATTAAGTGACATATTGCCACCTTGGGTGACTACGAATTGAGTGCTGATACAGCTTATCCTGTGTTTTCCTCTGAAGAATAGGGTCCCTGAGGCAAACTGAGATAGTTAGCACACTTCGCTAAAGATCTGTGCTCCCACTGCCCTCTCTGTACCATTGCCGCAAATTTCCAGGAATTTCTCACATGTTTGCTGAGGCATGAGAGAGGCTGCCATGTTTGGAGAAAGCAGTGCTGACCAGGCTGCCAGTGACACTGTCTCACGATAGCCTGAGGTTGTGGTTTGCATGGAGGTCCAGACCCTGAGCTTGAGGCTCTGTGTACACAGAAGAGCTGAGGGCTGGCTAGTGGGACAGGAAGGATGTGGTTGCTCATTTGCTATTAAAACTGCATGGGAGCCGACACTCCTGTTAGGGCATTTCCTTTTTTTTTTCTTGAGACAAGGTCTTGCTCTGTTGCCTAGGCTGGAGTACAGTTGTGTGATCATAACTCACTGCAGCCTCAAACTGCTGGGCTCAAGTGATCCTCCCACCTCAGCCTCCAGAGTAGCTAGGACTACAGGTATGCACCACTATGCCCAGCTAATTATTATTATTATTTTTTTTTTGTAGAGATGGCGTCTCACTATGTTACCCAGGCTTCTCTCCAACTCCTGGCCTCAAGCCATCCTCCCAGAGCATGAGCCAGTGCACCTGGCCTTGGGGCTTAATTTTTAAGAGAGAACTTAGATCACGATTATGGACTTGAAGTTTACTGCTGTAAAAATAATTAGCTTTTAACAGATAGTTATTAGAATAGTAAAAAGCATTTCTCTGAAATTAAAATTAATAATTCTGTATCATTTCAGAATCATTACTAAATTTAAAGAGGCCACATGAAAATGAACTAGGTGCTTTTTTTTTTTAAAGGAATTAACAGCAGATACCTTCAGTGTCTTAAGAAAATCTCCTCTGCCTTAAAAGCTGAATACCAGTGTATTCCTCCTTCTGTCCACATCCTTTTTTTGTTTGGCTGGGTGTTGTTTTAGTAAAACAATTTCACTGGCATTTCACAGAAACTGACTTTTGAGGGCCCATGCATCTTGTCTTGTTAGATATCTCAAAGTATTATTGAAATGAAGTCTTTCTATTTCTTGTCATAATCAACTCTGTCAAATGAGATCCAAAATGAACCCATTATGTTCTGAGTTCTGCACTGCAGCAAAGAAAAGTAGTTTTTAAAATTTCCTCAAATGACCAATTTAGTTGCTGAAATGCAAAGACATGAAGTGGTTTTTCTTCCCTTTTTTTCACCCTACAAAGAAAACTACGTAAGTTGATACTGAAGTCAGTGCAAATTGCTGAGTACAAACTTTGAAGGGAAATTAGGCAAGTGGAGGATGATTCACAAGTAACTAATTGGCAAGTCCGTTAAACTCTTCACATGAGAGCTCCCTGTTGGGGAGAGTGGTATGAGTGTGATTAATCATTCGAACACTCCTCCTTTCCTTAGCTCTGCCTGCTGCTTTTGGCATTTAAATTGCTGCTTTCTCTTTGGCAACTGTATTTCTATTTTAAAAAAAAACTGTATGCGCCCTTCTATAAAAAAAGAAGAAGAGGAAAAGTGTGTGTTCAGTCACTTGAGTACTCCAGAGGTATACTTTTCTTCCCTCCTCAGTCCTGTATTTCTTTCCCAGTGTCTGTACCTCCTAAAATTCTTCAGCAGGGTCAGGGACCCTGAGTTCCAACTGAAAACAGGATCATAAATCTGGGGCTGTATCCCAGTCTATTGGCTACTTGGCTTGGAAGAAAGGAGGGCAATTGCGACAGCTCTGGCTCCAGGGTCACCTTGCAGGCCCCTGTGTACTGCAGGGATTCAGGCAGAAGACGGGCGGGGGCCAGGACCTGGGACTCCAGCTGCCTGGCACATTGTTACTGCCCAGACAGTTCAATCCTCATGCCCCGTCCAAGTAACAGGTATCTTTTGGCACATGTGATACCAAATGACTAAAAGCAACCTTGGTTTCCTCTCCCGGAGCTTGCTAATGTGCCTTTGCTGAGTAGAGTCTCCCACCGGCCGCCTCTGTCACTCCTGGGTGCTGGTTACTGAAGACTGCGTATATCAGAAAAAACCAACTCTTTTTCTGAGCTTATCAGTGTGAGCTGCTTTTTGAGTACTCTTTCCCAACTGACTTGGAAAGTAGCATCAGTGACCTAGGCTCTCATGGTGTTTTGGAGGACACTGGATAGCAAAAGGAGACCAGGCATTGCCTGCTGTGTTTATTTTTCCAAACTGCTTGCATTTTGGACAAGCGACTCTAAATCATTGTGGTGATTAGGGGCTCCATCATCTGGTTTATTTTGTATTCAGACCTTTCCATTCAGCTGAGTGGGTAAATGGTCCCGACTTGTCTTGTTTGTGTGACCACCTTTTGCTACACCTGAAAACGTAGGTATTGGTCCGTGGAGACCACTCTGTTTAAAGTAGAACATAGTTAAGTAACCTATGCAATTGACCCCTACTGGTGAACTTAAACTTCTTAAAAAGTTTTTAAGATAAATGAAAAGGGTAATGAAATGGAAAATGAAAACATTCCTGCTTTCTCAGTAAACATTTGTATCTTTCCTCTGGTTTTGATTTCTGGAATATCTTTAAAAATGACTTTTCCTTGTTGTTAAAGACAAATTCAAAGAACAGTTCTAGAATATTCATTGGTAATAGCAGTACCATGTAACATATATATGTAAACCTCTGTGTGTGTGTGCGCGTGCTCGTGCACGTGTGTAACCAGTGCTTCTAGATTCAGAACTTTTTCCAATTCATTAGGGCATTTTTAAATTGCATGATTGGTTTGTAATGTGCTCAGGGTTGATTCAGTGTTGAATCAGGGTTCTGATCATTGTTTGACCAGCATGATATCCATCGTCATACTTTAAAGGTGTGTTTCAGGATGAATGCTGCCTGGGAGGCCTCTTCTGTGCAGTTCTATGTCTACCATTACCTCTGCATCCTTAATCCCTGATCACCCTTAGGTCTGGGATTTCGTGCATAATTATCAAATCAAAGTATTTATTTGTACCTACCACACGTCAGGCTCTGTGCTAGACGTTTTAGGGAGTGCAGAGAGAAGAAAGAAAGGTGAAGCATCACTTTCCCTAAAAACTATTATGTACCAGATTCTATATTAGATGCTAACGAGATTTGCAGAAACCCAGCATCTTGATTTGTAATGTTCTTCATGAAAATCTGCACCCCTCTTTCTAGTCTCTTATGCTTATTTGATTGTCTCTTATGCTCAGACCCAGAGAGACTGGAAACAGAGGGTACAGATTTTCATGAAGAACATTAAACAGCCCTGGGAAGTCAAATAGAGGCTTCAGTTACATTTAGTAGCTGCCAGAGAGGGTTGCCTCCCAGAAACCAAAAAGTTATGCAGGAGGGAGCTGATGCTGTTAAACCTAAATAGACCGCACATTTGAAAGTGAGGCCTCTTGTTCACTGTGGAGGATAATATCAGGTTTACTTTTCCCCTACTGTGTCTCCTGAATTAGAATCCCTCATTATTCACATCGGATGCCCTTTCTTCTTTGTGTTTGTAACAGAGAATTCTAATTTTAAAATAATTAATTTTAAGAGCTAACATTTTAAACTTTTGATGTTCTTATTTCGAGTTTAGAAATAAAATTCTAAAGTCTTAAGACCTTCAGTGTATACTAAACTTGAAGTGGGGTAGCAGGAATTCTGCCTTAATCTCTAGAATATCAAGTCTACCCTTTGAAACTTTCACTTGTAGATTTCTCACTTTGACTTTAAACTGCCTGAGGGCAGGAGCAGTGTTTGTGTTTCCTGGCTGCCTGTCCCCGGTTTAGCACAATGCTCAGCTCAGCAGACACTTAAGAAATGTTTGCAGTCAGGGCGGTGACCACACCTATAATCCCAGCTACTCAGGTGGTCAGTGCAGGAGGATCTCTTGAGCCCAGGAGTTCGAGACCAGCCTGGACAACATAGTGAGACACCATCTCTAAAAATATGAAAAATAAATAAGTAAATACTTCCACTTACTTGTGGAAGAAAGTGAGTGAGGGCTAATGGGGACTTTGAAGAGAATTGAACCCTCTGGGCCCAAGCAGAAGGCAGGAGAGCCTATGGAATGTGAAGGTATTTGGATGGTGGCAGAATGGTGGGAAATAAAGATGTTAAAATAGCAAGAGACACAAAGACACCAGGGACACTGGGTCGATTCTGCTGCCAGCGAGCAGCCCTGTGGGTTTTGCTCGGGGGAATGGCAATGTCATGAAATCTGTGTTGTCTGTTCTTTTTTCTTTTTCTTTCTTCTTCTTTTTTTTTTTTTTTTTTTGAGACAGAGTTTCACTCTGTTGCCCAGACTGGAGTACAGTGGCACAGTCTCGGCTCACTGCAGCCTCCCAACTCCTGGGCTCAATCAATCCTGCCACTTCAGCCCCCTGAGTACCTGGGACTACAGGTAAGTGCCACTATGCCCAGCTAATTTTTGTATTTTTTTTTTTTTTTTTTTTTTTTTTTTTTTTTTTGTAGACTCAAGGTTTTGCCATGTTGCCCAGGCTGGTCTCGAACTCCTGGGCTCAAGCGATCCACCCACCTTAGCCTCCCAAAGTACTGGGATTACAGGTGTGAGCCACTGCACCCAGCCGAGGTCTGTATTTTCTAAAGATAACTGCATTGTAATTTATAGAATGCATAGAAGGGAGATAAGAAAATCAGGAGGCTGTGAAATCCCAGTGAGCCAAGCCTCTGTCACCCACTGTGTAAAGCATGGAGCAGCATCAAAAGACATTGAGAGAAGTAAACTCACGGGTTCGGTGTCCAGTGGCAAAGGACGAGAGCCACAGAGGCAGTGGGACCTGAGAGGCTGAGCGAGCAGGGATGCGGGTCACGGAGGGAGGGAAGTTTGGGGTTGCAGGTGGATAGAAAGGAAGATACAGTTGAGTTTTTGACCTGTTGACTGGCCCTGGTGGTGGGATACCCAGTGAGGTTTGTGGCCTGCATTGGGCATCCTGGGTCACAACTCTGGATGAGATCAGGAGCAGAGGTCCAGCTGTGGGAGGATTGGCACAGACGTGCTTGTGGGGCTCCTCCTTGGTCCAACTCTTAACCCTCAAACTACGCCATCACCCCCGTGCTTGCTCCTCGAATGCCCAAGCACTCTCATTCCTTCATCACCAGTTGTTGCCTGTTGGGTTTGCTCCGTTTGTCCTCACAGGTTGGCTGCCCTGGAAGGCAACTCCCGCTCAAAGATGCACAGAGGCTGAGACCCAAGGGAGGCCCCTCTCTGATTGGACAACCTCTTGATAGACTGGGGGAAGCTCCCTCACAGCCCATCAGGGTCATCAGGCATTTCTTGCACTGTTTCAGGTCCTTTTTATGAGCTGAGCAAATTACTGTTCCTACCACCACCTGCCCCCACCTGGGACCCCAGGCTTCCTGTTAGCCTGTGTTTCCTGCCTCAGACCTGCTTTGGGTTTTGCCTTGTGGCTTTTGACAGAGATCTGACAGCCAGTCATCCTTGCCACTGGTTGCTTCTCTCCAGGTTAAATGCTGTGTTTACCGTGAGCCTTGGGGACAGGTCCCTGGTATTTTAATCACCGTCAAACAGCAACCTGAGATTTTAACAGATGATCTCATGGCACTCTGTGAAGTTTCTGCAACTCTGCTGCTTTCTCTGTTGGTCATTGCCTTTCATTTTTATTTTTTTTTCTGATAAGTTGTTTCATTATTGATAAGTGTTAAATTGCACTGTGTCTTGCTCCCTTCTATAATGAAAGCTATTCTTTGCTTGAGATCACAGCTTAGACTTTCTTTGAAATTCCCCAAGAGCTTAACACAGGGCTTTGAACACAGTGGGCATTTAATAAATCCTTGATGATGATGTTCAAGTTCACACGTTGGTCTTTAACTCTCTGGTGAGGTCAGAGGACCATCTGTGCTCACTCAGGTATGTCAGCCGCAGACCCAGAAAGCAGCCTTCTCCAGGCAAGTTGCTCCTGTCTCTTGGGCTGTGTGATTCGAGGCATGTAATCATAATCCTGCGCTGTCAGCAGGGCAGTGATTGGTTTCCAGGTTTCAAGTCCATGAAACAGGTAGCCAGGTTGGGGAAAAGAATATTTCCAGGAAGTTAGAAGGCCTGGTTGAGTCTTGGATCTTCAGTGACTGATGCTGTGACCGTGAGACACTCACTCACCCCGGGTGGGTCTCAGTTTCCTCATCCGTAACATGAGGAGTGGGACACAGTGCTCTCTGAGGCCCCCTAGCTGTCAGGTCTCTGAATCTATTACTGTGCCACCATGAGGAGATGGCTATCACGTGAGTTCTTCTGCACGGTATTGACATGTTCCCATATACGAGGGTGGCTTTACACATTTGAGCATGGCAAAGTTTAAATGGCCCCTCCTTCAACTAAAAATAAAGACTTTTCATACATGATTTTTAGCAGAATGTATACAAACGACTATCAAAATGGAAAAAAAAAAACAAAAATTATACAAGACTTACGTGATTAGTTCAAGAGAATTAGATATGTAAAATGTTTGGTTGTTGAAAAAATACAGGGAAAAGTAACTGTTATTAAATGAGGACACTTTTATGAGAGAGATAAAAGATTGGCAGTAAGAATGAGCTAATTAAATTGACATTTATGTTTCCTTCCCCCTTCTGGGGGCTCCACTAATCCTAGATCTCCGACTGCGGAAATAAACATCTTCAACACAGACGTTTAGAGGAAGGGGGAAAGGACAGCATCATTAATCCTTTTCTTAAGGGAAAGGACAATAAATTTCCAGTTATAAATATAAAAAGGCATTAAAGAGGGAGCTTCATCTCTCATTACCTTCCTTTATTTGCTGTAGAGAGGACTGAGCACCAGAGCTTCAAACACAGCTTTTGAGGTCTGAGCTAGGATAGTGTAAGATAGGAAAGGTATTTGGCTATGGGAAAAGTACATTTATTCACCAAGTTGCACAATAGGCAAAAATGAAGTAAATTGTCATACTCTTACCTGCCCTGCACCACACAGCTTTGCCCTAGAACTTGAATGTTTGTCCAACTGTCCGTTTTCCTTTGGCTCCCTGACTATGCTAGGAACAAACTTAGAAGAAACATTTGTTGGCTGTGATGTGTCCACTGCAATTGTGTATGCATGCTGGCCTGAGTAGAGAGCACTTGCCAGGTCACCTCACTCATCCAGAGACAGCCCGGGGGCTGCGGCTGGCACAGTGCATCACCTCATGGTGGATGACTGTGTCTAGGGCACTTGCAAGATCAGTGTTGGGACCAATCACAAACACCTGTGTACTGTATGGTTACATCCATGTGAAATGTCCAGAATTGGCAGATATATAGACACAAAGATCAGAGGCCTCTCTAGGCTGGGAGATAGGGGAAGGCATGGGAGTGATTGCAGATAGGTTCAGCATTTGTTTTTGGAGTCATGAAAATGCTCTAAAAATGATTGTGATCATGGTGGCATGATTTGGTGAAAACATTAAAAACTATTGAATTGTATACTTTAAATAGGTGAGTCATATGGTATGTGAGTCATATCTCAACGAAGAAGAATGCTCAGAGTTTGAAACTAGCTTAATTTATTCAATAAGAGACATTTTTTCCTAAAAGGTTGAAACCAGTTTAATTTATTCAATAAGAGACAGATTTTCCCAAAGTTGATTTTGGCTGTTCTTCTTTTGGGATGGGTTATGGTATCAGTATTTTTACTTAGAACAGGTGACTTTAAATCATTTCATAATTTGTAATATGAAACTATCAAATATATAGAAGAAAAGGAATAGCCAATGAAGAAAGTGAATTTTTGCAGTTTGTGCATGTTTATTAGATTTTTTCCCATAAACTAATAGTAAATCATCTTCCATTTCCTAAGTCTCTACAAACTGACAGCAGAATAATAATTAGAAGAATGAGCAGGAAGCTTAGAGACCATTAAGTCCAGCTGTCTTTCTTTGCAGATAATCAGATAACAGAGTAAGGGATGTAGGAAGGGTGAGTTGGAGGGAGGACTCAAAGCCCTGACTTCAGCCCATTGCTGTTGAGATGGATCACCCTAACACTCAGGCTGCTTCCTGGGTCCATTCTGTTTTGTCGTCGTCTATGTCCTTTGTCCACCTCTGGTTTGAGAGGTCCCAGGGAAGTGAGCAGGGGCCAGCAATAGAAGGAAGACCTTGTGGGCTGGGAATTTTCAATCTGAAACTTTCTTGTGAAATTTTAAATTCTCCTTTTAACATGTAGGTTATTATTGAAGCCTTTAGGAAATAACTTATTATCACTTTTGATAGTGACTGATAGGTGCAGAATCCCCAGTTTTGTCTGTTTGTTTGTATTTTTTAACAGAGTCTCTATCAACTAGGCTGGAGTGCAGTGGTGCATTCATGGCTCACTGCAGCCTTGAATTCCTCAGCTCAAGTGATCCTCCAACCTCAGCCTTCCTTGTAGCTAGAACTACAGGCACACACCACCATATCCGGCTAATTTTTAAATACTATGTAGACACAGAGTCTTACTACGTTGTCCAGGCTGGTCCCAAACTCCTGGCCTCAAGTGATCCTCCCACCTCAGTCTCCCAAAGTGCTAGGATTACAGGCATAAGCCACTGCGCCCAGCCCCCAATTTTGAATTTAAATAAATTGTAGACCATATAACTCTCCAAGTGTGTCCATGACAAGGAATTTGTTTTTTAATGAGAGTAGATCTCTCCAAAGCCTGGGTGGATTTCATTGGGTAATTTTATTTGGCTGCTTTCTCATGAAGACAGGTAGATAAGGGTAAATGTTCCAGAAAGTGAATATTTTACTTTGGAGATGAACAGGACTGAACCAACCCTCTAAAGGGTGTTTTTAAGGCCTTAGGTAGGATCAGCTTCATCTCAGATTTGTCCTTTTAAATTAGGTGATTGAGAAGACAAATAATTTTTCTAAATGGTGCCTTCTGCTAGGCCTTCTTTTTTCCATGTAGAGCTGGTCTTAACTTGTAAATTTCATCCTAATTTCTTTTTTTCCTGTTCTCTTTTTTTTTTTTAATCCTCCCAGCTTAGTAATATACAGAGTACATATAGAGTATCAAGTAACCCAGAATTCAGCACTCCCAGTATAAAAGATTGCTCCTTTCAACTTTGGCATTGTTTGTGACGAAAATCCATGCAGTTTTAAGCAGAAAAAGTGGATGGGACATTTCTTACAAAGGCAGAAACCAGTGACAGGAGGAAAACAAGAACCTCCAACAATTCTCAGACCACATAAACTAATTTAAATAGACATGATGCAGTGTGCCACATGGTCAGAAATGTCCCGACCTGCAGGACAGTCGAACAGACCCTGGAAGGGGGAGTGGGAATGGAGGAGACAAGAAAACACGAGAAATGGAGACAAGACAAATAGCCTGATCAAGTCTCGTTATATAGGCTGGCAGAGGAAGAGGTTGGGCCAGGGCGGCGACGGGGGACCGGATTTTCTCAAATTACAATTGCGCATGCGCCGTGAGTTTGTAATTTTCCCGGGCGAGGGATCGCGCCTGCGCCATAGGCTGCATATCTTCCTGGGCGGGAAAAATGTTTGCGCGCGCGCGGGAAAGGTTTGTAATGAAGAACCCGGAAATGTGCCATCTTGTCTCCGCTTTGTGGAGATCAAGCAACAGAGGTCGGCTAATTCCGGGCCTCATGGCTCCGGACAGGTCCCCCTTTTTTTATATATAATTATGGCTAGAAGATTGTCCCTCGGGAACTGCGCCTGTCTTAGGTTGGAGTAATGCATCTCATCACTGGTACCCGTCATGGGACTAGGCAGTAGCTTATGACGGCCCTCCTGTCTTAGGATAGTGAGAGATGATACTCTCTTACCCGTCACTAGCTGTCCAGTTCAGCGCATAGGGAAGGTGGTCATAATGGGTGTGAGTATGAACCACCGCGATCTTCTTGTTCTAGGCGATGATAATGGACCTGTATAGGCTTCGCTTGGATAGCCTCGACTTGTTGCTTAATGAATGTCATGAGCTTATTGAAGACCAAAGGTCCTACAGAGAGTAAGAGCAATAGGCAAAGCAGGGGGCCCAGGAATGGCATAAGATAGGGAAGGAGTCCATGGAACCCAGTCCAAAA
>NW_016804262.1:1144356-1160479 GCF_001698545.2 Rhinopithecus bieti
TTCTTTCCACTTTCACTTTCGGCCGACTTTAGTGCCTTCTTCCTCACTTTTTCCCCCGTGTCCAAGTCCCTGTTCGGGCGCCAGGTGTCCCGACCTGCAGGACAGTCGAACAGACCCTGGAAGGGAGAGTGGGAATGGAGGAGACAAGAAAACACGAGAAATAGAGACAAGACAAATAGCCTGATCAAGTCTCGTTTAATGGTGGCAGTGCAATGCCTTATATAGGATGGCAGAGGAAGAGGTTGGGCCAGGGCGGCGACAGGGGGCCGGATTTTCTCAAATTACAATTGCGCATGCACCATGGGTTTGTAATTTTCCCGGGCACGGGATCGCACCTGCGCTGTAGGCTGCATATCTTCCTAGGTGGGAAAAATGTTTGCGCGCGCGCGGGAAAGGCTTGCGCACGCGCGGGAAAGGTTTAGGCGCGCGCCGGAAGGGTTTAGGTGCATGCGGGAAAAACTTTAGGCCCGTGCGGGAAAGGTTTGTAATAAAGAACCCGGAAATGTGCCATCTTATCTCCGCTTTGCGGAGATCAAGCAACAGAGGTCGGCTAATTCTGGGCCTCATGGCTCCAGACAAGAAATGTGAAGAATTCTTCAGGTTGACATCGTCACCACAGTCAACAGGACTCATAAGAAATTCTAAGTGCTGGTCCTCCTTCAGCCCTGTGTTACACTATGTGAGTGCCTGACTCTGGGTCCAGGGCTCAGCAGCACAGTCTTTCTGTCCCAAAGGCTTATTCCACAAACACATCTGTCTTAGCTCCTGCCTGGAGAGAAGACAGCTCCTACTCTTCCTACTCAGTTAATGTAAAGTAATGAACAGTCCTAGAATGAGTCCAGATAGCTTTGTACACATGTTAATAAAAGTGTAAATAACAGACTCTGGACTGCATTAGCACTGTGGCTGTTATTGATGATATTTTCTTTTTTTTTTTTTTTTTTAGGCAGAGTCTCGCTCTGTCACCCAGACTGGAGTGCAGTGGCCAGATCTCAGCTCACTGCAAGCTCCGCCTCCCGGGTTTACGCCATTCTCCTGCCTCAGCCTCCCAAGTAGCTGGGACTACAGGCGCCCGCCACCTCGCCCGGCTAGTTTTGTATTTTAGTAGAGACGGGGTTTCACCGTGTTAGCCAGGATGGTCTCGATCTCCTGACCTCGTGATCCGCCCGTCTCGGCCTCCCAAAGTGCTGGGATTACAGGCTTGAGCCACCGCGCCCGGCCTATTGATGATATTTTCTACACACTTTACTTGACAAAACCGAAAACCTAAAGACAGGTTTGGTTTTGTGCCAGCTGGCTCACACTCTAAATTGGCATTAGAAGGTGTTTGTCACTATGGAAAAATCGACTGTCCCTTCATAATGCCCACCACACTCTAGAGCCCAGGCGAGGAAACAGCATGGCAGGGGGAGATGGAGGCTCTGGGTGGGGCCCCTGCAGGGCCCTCCGTGTACACCAGCCCACCTGATGTTGGAGAACTGAGTTGGGCAAGTCATTTCTGATCTCTGGGTCTGTTTTATCTGTATATTGAGTAGTTTGGAGTCATCTCCAAGGTTGCGTCCAACTCTAATGCTCTTTGAGATTTATTTAAACATGGAGGGACCCCTTGAAGGCACCTGAAGGTCTCTCCCAAGCTCTGTTTCCATCAAGGGTCTCCCAGCTTGTCCAAGCATCCAACATCATGCTGTGATTCCTTTCTCGTTTGCAACAAAACAAAGCACACTGAGGAGTTTCTTACTCAGTGTCGGTAGATACACTGTTTTGAGGCAGCACAGTGACTGTGTTGAAGATATAAGACCTCCTGCCCTGAGCTCATGTGCTCGTTCTAGCTGATGTTGTCCTGAATACATCTGGAATCTGTGAAGTGTTATTTTCACTGCATCTTCTCTTTCATCTAGGCCTGGGTGTCCTAAACCATCATTAGGCCCCTGCCGAGGTGATGGTTGTACTGTCCTCTGATCGGACTCTTTTTCTTGGGACAGGTGTCCTGAGTCACCTTCCTGAGGCCCATGTTTTACAGCAGTTCCTAGAGCAACGAGTCATGTCTTCGAGTAAATCCTTTTTTTTTTTTTTTTTTTTTTTTTTGAGACGGAGTTTTGCTCTTGTTGCCTAGGCTGGGGTGCAATGGCACGATCTCGGCTCACCGCAGCCTCTGCCTCCCAGGTTCAAGTGATTCTCCTGCCTCAGCCTCCCAAGTAGCGGGGATTATAGGCATGCGCCACCATGCCTGGATAATTTTGTATTTTTGGTAGAGACGGGGTTTCTCCATGTTGGTCAGGCTAGTCTTGAACTCCGTGTTGGTCAGGCGAGTCTCGAACTCCTGACCTCAGGTGATCTGCCTGCCTTGGCCTCCCAAAGTGCTGGGATTACAGGTGTGAGCCACTACACCCGGCTGAGTAAATCCATTTTTAGAGTCATAAAAGATCCAAGGTAGAGATCTAATTGAGCCCATTCTCTCCCTGGGCTTATTCTCTATCACTTTATAGACCCAGAAACTGAGGCTCAAAGAAACTAAATGCTATCTACAAGAACTGATGAATGTTCTAGATCCCAAACCAGTGCCCTCACCGTTACACTGTGGTGCCTTTTTTTTTTATTTTAATTTTATTTTTTTGAGACAGAGGCTCACTGTACCACTTAGGTTGGAGTGCAGTGGTGTGATCTCGGCTCACTGCAATCTCTGCCTCCCAGGTTCAAACAATTCTCATGCCTCAGCCTCTGGAGTAGCTGGAATTACAGGCATGCACCACCACACCTGGCTGATGTTTATATTTTTAGTGGAGACGGGGTTTCACCATATTGCCCAGGCTGGTCTCGAACTTGTGGTCTCAAGTGATCCACCCACCTCGGCCCCCAAAGTGCTGAGACTGCAGGCATGAGCCACCGTGCCCTGCCTGTACTGCTTTTAAAAACACATGTCTGTTTCATGCCTTGGAAGAGGGCAAGAAAGTAAATAGTAATAATAAAATACATAAACAATTTTACTTTATTATAAAGGCTACAAAAGTCTATGATTATAATGGCAGAAGTTTAGTCTTGTCTTTGTAAATCGCCCTTTTTGATTAGTTCAGAGAAAACTTTAGATAGGAATCTTAGGCATATTGCTTGGCTCCATTGTACACTAGTTTCTTCATCTTCAGGTGGGGAAAATGGACCTGGCTTTTCCTCTCTCACTGGAATATTGTGAAAATAAATGTGAAATAATGAGTTGGATTTTTCCAGGCCTTAGAATCATTCCAAGGATCAGGTGTTTTGTGTAGAATTGCATTAACTCTTTTGATTTCCTGCTTATCAGATAAGGCTTTTAATACATTTGATTTATGTATTTTTATATTCATGGTGATATGAAAGGTAATTCTGTGTTTTGATAGTGTTCCTAACTTCATTGGTTATTTGATATTCATGAACCTTAAAAATATTAGATAGTGTGAGTTGGGGCTACTCGTGATTATCAAAATGGTGATTTGAGACAATCAAGATTCGAGTTTTTAAGATTTTATATACCAGGATGAAGACACGGCTGATATCCTAATCCAATGTCTGCATATATTATTATAACAATGCCTTTGAAACTGAAAGAAAGGCAAAAAACTGGGGAAGAGTAGTATCTGAGCTAAGGAATTCCTACATTATTTGCTTTTACATTTCCAGCCCTTTATAAACCCATACATTGGGCTGAGCATGGTGGCTCATCCCTGTAATCCCAGCACTTTGGAAGGCCAAGGCAGGCAGATAGATCACTTGAGGCCAGGAGTTCGAGATCACCCTCGCCAGCATGGCAAAACCCTGTCTCTACTAAAAATACAAAAATTAGCTGGGCGTGGTGTCACACGCCTATAATCCCAGCTACTCAGGAGGCAGAGGCATGAGAATCACTTGAGTCCAGGAGATCAAGGCTGCAGTGAGCCAAGATCGCACCACTGTACTCCAGCCTGGGCAACACAGTGAGACCCTGCCTCAAAAAATAAAAATAAAAAATCCCGTACATTGTATTGGTACTTGTACATATTATTATTAAACCCTTCTTTAATTAGTAAAGTAAATGCCATGAATTATTATTATGAACTATAAAGTTTCCCATTTTAATCGAACTAGAGGTGTAGAGAATATAATGGGAAAGGCATGAGTGCCGGTAAGTCTGTAATTATAACGTACTTAATACACTAAACTGTACATGCTGCGTGCCGGCAAAACACAGCATAAACACTGTTCTGTAGACCTTGGTTTTCATGTGTGGTCTGCAGACCCACTCAAGCAGCAGCATCTACTTCTGAAAATGCCCCACCCCTGACCTGCTGGATCAGAATCTGCATTTCCACATGATCCCTGGGTGATTCAGTTGCTTGTTGAGTTTGAGATGCACTGACTATGCAGCTTTCAATTTTATTTCACCCCATTGGCCCATGAGAGAATGTTATACTGTCCTATCTAATGTGCATAAGGAAACGATCTATGAAACTGAGGCTGCTGGAATTCCATCCTGTGCTGAATACAGTTCTCCTTTACTATTCCCCGTCCCCCCAAAAGTTATTTTACACGTATTGTCAGTTTGACAGAGTTTAAGGTCTGTTCCACTTGGTCTGCTCCACCTGGCTTTCATAAACTTGATTGTTCCCACTTTGATTTTATGCCTGAAGATAATTTGCAATCTTAGAGTTCCTAGAGTTCTTGTTTTATTTGGAAGAAATACCCTTTTGCAAATTAGTGATTGCAAGAAAAAAGTAAGACCATTAACAAAGAGCAAGAATTGCTTTTTGGGGGCTAGCATTTAAAACCCCACCAGGGAAATTCGCTTTGATTCTCTTCCTTTTGTTCTAAGTGGGAAGTAGTATAAAGGAGATCTTGTTCATGTTTTAGGGAAAAAAACACTGTAATTAAGAATGGAACTCTTGTTAATATAGCCATTTTCATCCTGAAAGTCATTTTTATCATTCTCAGGCTATCTAATAAATTTCAGTTGTCTTAAGAATAATTGAACACTGCCAAGTCTTGCTATTTAAAGTCATTGGGGATTATGTAGATTTTTTTTTCCTTCTCTCAAGTTTTCTAATAAGCTAAGGAAAGCAGATTCAGTTACTTGGTGGCCTTGACTCTGCATCTGGCAGGTGCGCCTGCTTGCCTTCAGGTCAAGGTGTGCTATTGCAGAATGTGTGATCCACTGCAGGGGATGCCAGGGTGGTGAGGTGAGAATCCTGGAAGATGAAGATTTGCTCGTGGGCCACTTTTCTCTTCAGGCATAGGTAGGGCCTGCGTGAACCCCTGCACTGCTGCAATCTGATTCTACCTCAAGTGGTTCAGTCCTATTGATTTCATCTAGAAAAGAAGGAAAGGATAAAGAGACTGGAATATACTAGACAGAAAGGCACTCTTTCTTTTGCAAATCCATGGGCAAAGCTAACTACCACCTGCCTCTCTGAAGATATCCATGTACCCTTAACCTGACAGCATTTGGCCACTGAGGCCTTTGAATGCCCACTCTAGAGAGGAAGTTAAAAGGAGAAAGCGTGTTTGCCTTGAATCCCACACAGGCCATCCCTAGGCCCAGCCCGCACTGTGAGAGGCCTCCTTCACCATGGAGTATAAGAGCATGAAGTCCAGCGTTGGACAATCCTGGGCTCAAATCCCAGCCCTGTCACTTACTAACCATGTGTGGGGTTTGCTAGACCCCATGGCCTGGACAACCATTGTCAGGAGATTGGGACAAGGAGGCGGCTTCTTGGAGGATGTAAGAAAGAGGAGATCTGAACAGAAGTCACATGGGAGGAGAAGGGTAGACCTGCCTAGCCAGTGTCACTAGCATGAACTAGATCTTAGAGTGAATGATGTCAGAAGAGCCCCTACTCAGAGCCCCTCCATTTCCACCCTCCAGGATATCAGTAGTTCTCAAAAATGGTGGTAGGGAGTGGGGGATGGACCGAATTCAAATTGCCTAAGGAGAAGCTGTTTTGGAAGACACTCTCCCAGGCTCCTACCTTCTCCTCCTGGGGCACACAGGTAGCATAGTCTGCAAGTTAAGTACTTTACTAGTTGAGTAGTTTACTAGTTGAGAGTTTGGGTTCTGAGCCAGCCACACTGGAGTCAGAATTCTAGCTTTTCCCTTGCTAGCTATGTGCCCTTTGCCCAGATACTAAGCCTCTCTTATCCCCATCTCCTCATCTGTAAAATAGTGATGATAGCAATCGTAACAATTGCATGGGAATGTTATCAGAATTGGGGGAAATTATCTGTGCAAAAGGCTTGGCATGATACCTGTCATGTAAGGAAATGCTCAGTGACTGTAACATTTTCTTTTATGACTGGAACCTAATTTTATTCAGAAGAAAACTTTGAGATCTTGTCCAACTCTGAAAAGAACTAAGTGATTAAAGTTACTTTGATTATAATTGTAGACATTAGCCTGCTTTAAGGATATTAGAATCATAGTACAATTCAAGCTGTTTTCATTTCATCTGAAAGGCTTGCAGTGCGAGTTATGATGCATGTAAAAATGTCATCCTACTTATCAATTTATCCCAGACACAAATGTTCTTGAAAACTTCCAATGATGACAAATTCTCTGGGAATCAGAAAGCCACACCTTTAACTAGTTATCTTCCCCCCTTCCTTCCCCTCTTACCCCACCCGGGAAGAATTCCCTGACCAGGAGTGCACCCCTCCCCAACGACTCCCAGGCCCGCAGTGGAGCTCGTTTTCACACTTCCTACGACAAAAGATACATCATCAAGACCATTACCAGTGAAGACGTGGCCGAAATGCACAACATCCTGAAGAAATACCACCAGGTAATTTTTCTTGATATTTACTTGAAACTCCAAGAAGGTTAATATGCATAGCAATTTCTCACCGAGGCCAAAGATTTAAATATATAGTTAGAGAACAAGAAGAACACATTTCACATAAAAATCTCTAACCCGATGTTCTAAAATTACAGTGGCCAGATTCCTGGCAGTTAACGTTTAGGCATGCTTATGCTGTAAAGGTCATTCATTATTTATATAACACTTTTAACCTAAATACTCTTATATAATAGATTCAGTTATCACTGCTCTGATTTTGAAATCATTCAGCTTAAGATTTGGCAACTTGGCAGAAGTTTTTGCCTGTGCCAGAGATTGGGTGTTGACCTCTGAGTTTGTATCCAGTTACACCTCCAAATCCCGTTTTGCTGTCAGTGGTTCTTCTGTCCTGGCCCCAGCAGGGCCCACCCCATTCCAATCTGCTACGTAGCAAGCTCTCTGATTTTAGAAGGTGAGTGTTGGTCTGCTTCTTGCCCGCTTTTCGTCCCCGAGCATAATACATTGTAATCACTAGAGGTAAAATCAACCATCCTTGGAAGCAGCAATCTGTCTCTCATGGAGTAAATTTCAGCACAAGCTTCCCTGGTAGAGCACATGTTCCCAAGGCCCAGCCCGCACTGTAAGAGGCCTCCTTCACCATGGAGTATAAGAGCATGAAGTCCAGCGTTGGACAATCCTGGGCTCAAATCCCAGCCTTGTCACTTACTAACCGTGTGACTTCTGGACTTGGTTGTTTTTTTAGAGACAGGGTCTTGCTCTGCTGCCAGGTTGAAGTGCAGTGGCATGCTCACAGCTCACTGCAGCCTCAACCTCCTGGGCTCGAGCAATCCTCCCACCCCGGCCTCCCAAGTAGCTGGGACCACAGGTATGCACCACCATGCCTGGCTAATTTTTTTAAATTGTGTTTTTGTAGAGGTGGAGTTTTGCTATGTTGCCCAGGCTGGTCTTGAACTCTTGGGCTCAAGCATTTCTCCCACCTTGGCCTCCCAAAGTGCTGAGGTTACAGGTGTGAGCCTCCACACCCTGCCTGGATTTTGAAGCCACAGTTTCTTTGTTTATACAGTCAGGATAATAATAACACCTAATACAGATTCTAAAGATTAAATAGGAAAATGCATGTCAAGTACTTAGCACAGTGTCTGTCACACACTAGATACTCAGTGTATGGTGGTGGCCATAGCATCAATATTATCAAGATAACATCTATGGTATAAAAATGACATAACGACTAAGTCACTTTGAGAAATTGTAGTCATATGATATGAACATGTCTGCTCTTGCAACATCCCAGGAATCATCTTCAGAACTGGTGTTTAAAACACACACGTTGATGCTTTTAGGATCTTAGTCAGCTTGAGCTGTCATAAAAATAGCGTAGACTGGGTGGCTTAAATAACAGAAATTTATTTCCTACAGTTATGGAGATTGAAGTCTGAGATCAGAGTGCCAGTATGGTCGGGTTCTTCCTGGTTTGCCGACAGCCAGCTTCTCACTGTATCCTCACCTGTGTTGGCAGGAGTAGGGTGATGGGGACAGGATCAAAAGCCCTCTTCTGTCACTTCTAATAAGGGCACTGATCCCATAATGAGAGCTCTAACCTCATGACCTAATTACCTCTCAAAGGCCCCACCTCCTAATACCATCACTTGGGGATTAGGGTTTCAACATAAGCATTTTGGGGGACACAAACTTTCCATTCATAGCAGAGTCACACTGTGTTTTTAATTTAAACAGCTCCCAATTCCCCAAAGGTAAAAATTGGCTGTCACAAAGGGTATTCAAAATAAAGTGCCGCAGGCCCTGACTATATTAATAAAAGGATTCTCGAGTGTAAACAATCACACTTATTAAGCATCTGCTTTGAAGGCAGCACTGGCTTGGACTTGTGAGTTCCTAGATGTCTGTTTAAACATCCCTTCCAAAGCCTTACTTTGGGGTCATGCATTATGCTCTAATATCATAGATTCTTTCTTGGCATTTGCTTATTCTTCCAATCTTTGCAAGTGTGATCAATTACATTTTGCTTGCAGTGAAATCTATAAAGATCTTTGAGCTATATTCTGTTTTTTGAAATGTGGTACTGCCTCTAGTTTGTTTTCTAAAATCAGTCAGTCTCTAAATTCATTTAGTATCTAATAAATCTTTTATAGTATCTCTTCCTTTTGAAATTTGTTCTACACTGCTTATGTTACTGCCTCTTATTCTAAAGGAAATTTTAAAGGGTCAGGACGGTACCTGTGAGGGGAAGACATTGAGGCTCTGTTATCTAAATGAATTGAATTATAGGTTGCATCTTCACCTTTTAAACAGTCTACTTTTTCATTTTTTCTCCTCTGGAAATTGATGTTGTACTTATGCATTCTTTTTATACTTTCTTTCACTTGTCTCGGAACATTCAAAGCAAAGTGATGTCTCATGACTGATGAGAACATATTGTTCTGATAAATGGCTAGGATACCATGCTAATAAAATGTGACACACAATTGAAGTATCAACTTCTTGATGACAACTTTGAGTTTAGCATCCTTTGACTTTACAAAAATCACAATTTGTAATGTTTTCTCTGGGGTAGTTATTGTAACCTAACATAGGGATTTGACACATCCCCAATGTTAAAATAAGTGTGGGATCAAAATAAGTCACCTCCCAGGGGCTTTAACAGTGTAAAGACTTCCTTTTGTTCCACTGCTACAAAATTGTTATCTTCTTGGTGTGTTCTTTATTCAGAAAAGTCTCCTTTATCCAACATCTATATTTTTTCTTTTTATAAACAGAATATTTTAAATATAATTTGTAGGGTCTTAATGATTGAGAATCACATTATTAATGTAAATTATTTAGAGGGCACTAAGTTGAAGTCAGGAGACATAGATCCTCACCTGTTAGGAATTGCCTCTTGGATGATCTCTGAACTCAGCTTCTGCACCTGCATTTCATTCATTCATTCATGCATTCATTCATGTATTCATGTATTCACTCTTGACCTTATTCTAGAAAGGATTTAAGATGGCCTTCAAAGAAGTTGGAAATACAGGCTAGAATAAATGAAAAAAAGAAAAGGAAGAGGCAGAAAGATAAAGGCACAAAATGGAGCCTGGAATGAGCATAGACATTCATGCCAAGATGACCAGCATGCTTGATACTTTGAGTCTGTTGCCAGGAAGAAATGTAAGTGGTCTTGGTACTAAGATCCAGCAGGGTTGACTCTAAGGAGTTCCCCACAGAGCAGACACAAGATACCTGACCTGGTAAAACAACATCCTTGCCACAGGCTGAGAAACATACAAGAATGTCAGAGAACTTAAAAAAAAAATGATCCATATAGGCTGCTAATTATCAATATAGGCCATGTGTAAATATAGTCACGGTTGCAGCACCGTTTGTTTTTGTTTCTGGTTTTGCTAATTTGTCCACTTTTAAATTACATTTAAACAAAAACAAATGAAGGACAAGGAAATGTGTGGGTGACACAAATGTTGACCATTGAAGATGAACATGCCACTTGTATACATCTCAGCAAAATCTCACATAGAAGAGGTTTTTAAAACTACAGCAGCAGTGAAGAGTAACAGTGTTAATTCCGTAATCAGAGAATGCCACAGAAACCTCATAAAAGGTTCATCATTCACACAGTTTATTTGGTACTGATCTGTTCAGGGTGACCCCTGCTAGGCTCACTGAGGGCAGGGCTGGGACCCTGCTCAGGTTGGCAGGTGTTCATGAAGGAAGATCCGGTCTGCCGAGTCAAACATCACACCCGCAGCAGTTAGCAAAGGCCACACCAACGTGTAGTTTACATTTAGTAAAGGCTGTTCTACAGAGAAAGGCCACAATGCACACCGGCTGCCTAGCCCTCTGCCAGTCTGGCTTCTATTTAAATGTTCTTCATGCTGTTCTTGTATGCCACTTCCAGACAAGATTTTGATGAATATTACTGGGTGTGGGCTCAGTCTGGCATGCCCTCGTGTGATTCTGTGTGACCGGACACAGGCCTCTCATTGGTAAACCCAGGGAGGCCTATCAAGCTTTGCATTTCTCTCCCTGTGGTTTGAGATGCTCAGAGGTATTTGAGGTATATGTCAGGTCTTCATTCCTACTTTATGTGGACCTAGAGTACTTTTAGGGTTTGTATCTAAGAAACTTTCTGTCTCCTGCTTCAGTAGTGATCGTCAGTTCTTCTGTTTCTTCTAGCTTGTTGTTGCTCCTACCTTGGAATTCTCTGGGCTTCTGAACCTTCCAAATCTAGACAAGGAATGCAGATTATTCAATTGCATATGAGTTGATGAGAGGCTCTCATAGAGGGTTTCTCCTGTGGAATGAATTGCGTGGACTTTCTGACAACTTTGGTTACCCAACAGCCCTTTTTTTTTTCTTTTCCTTTGTTGTTTTTTGTTTTAATGAAATGCAGCCACAGTTGCAATTATATTCTGGAGGGTTAAAATTGCCCCAAGGCCAGCCTCTGGAGAAGTACAACATTGCTAGTTATTTGAATGTTTGAGTAAATTCTTCCTGGGATTAATTTTCTGACACACTGACCTTCCCAGCAATTTGGTGTGGCAGGTGGTTCAAGAGCAAGGACTTGGAGCCAGCCAGCCACCTTCTGGTCCCAGCCATGCCCCTGGCCAATGGCATGACCTTGGGCAAGTTACCTACACTCTTGATACCTCTTGGTCTATAATATTTGGATAATAGTACTCCCTTCATTTGGGTGTTGTGCTAATTGGGTGAATTCATATTTATAACATGCTCAGAGCAGTGTCTGGTATATAAGAAGTGCTAAATGGGCCAGGCGCAGTGGCTCACATCTGTAATCCCAGCACTTTGGGAGGCCAAGGTGGGTGAATCACCTGAGGTCAGCAGTTCAAGACCAGCCTGACCAACATGGTAAAACCTCATCTCTACTAAAAATACAAAAACATTAGCCAGGTGTGGTGGTGCGTGCCTGTTGTCCTAGCTACTCGGGAGGCTGAGGCATGAAAATCACTTGAATCGAGGAGGTGGAGATTGCAGTGAGCTGAGATTGTGCCACTGCACTCCAGCCTGGGCAACAGAGTGAGACTCTGTTTCAAAAAAAAAAAGAAAAAAAGAAAAAGAAGTACTAAATGAGTGACTGAATAAGATTTTTTATTAAATACCATTCTTGTATTTAATTTCCTACACCTCCATGTTGAAATCATTCTAATGTGGCATTCAGTCCTTAACTGTTTTAATCCACTAGGGGGCCTGGTTTCTGGTAGGCTGTGGCACTGATGCAGAATTATGAAGATTTCAGCCGTAAGGAGTTAGATTTTTCCCCCAAGTTCCAGTATCTTGCTCTGTTCTTTATTTCCTGCCCAAATTGTACCCTAGTTTTCACTCTGTGCAAAGAAAGGAAAGCATCATCTCTCAGACCAATGGAGAATTCACATTAAGCATAGCAAACTTTCATAAATTTCATTTACTTCATTTTATTTTCTCTTACTTATAGTTGGGAAAATAATGTTTCACTGTAAATACTCTTTCCACATTTCTGTTAGGCTATAAGAAACTCAGGTCCTATTAATGATGATTATCAGCTGATTAGCTAAACAATGTTAGAACATTCAAAAAGGAAAAAAAAAAATAGCAAAGAACCCACTTGAATATCTTTTTGTCTTAAATTGACTGATTTTCCCCCCCACTGATCTGAATTCATTGGGAGCTTTGGTATCATGTAGCTTCAACTTGAATTAAAATTTAAAAGTACTGACTGGACACAGTGGCTCATGCCTGTAACCCCAGTACTTTGGGAGGCCAAGGTGGATAGATCACTTGAGGCCAGGAGTTCAAGACCAGCCTAACCAACACAGTGAAATCCAGTCTCTACTAAAACTACAAAAAATTAGCTGGGGTTGGTGGTGTATGCCTCTAGTCCAAGCTGCTCAGGAGGCTGAGGCATGAGAATCCCTTGAACTTGGGAGGCAGAGGTTGCAGTGAGCCAAGATGGCATCACTGCATTCCAGCCTGGGTGAGATTCTGTCTCAAAAAAAAAAAAAATTGAGAGGCATTGTCAGTAACATACCTCCCAGAAGTTGTATAGGACTTACAATGTAACCCGAGGGAAGTTGCAATGTAGGTGATCAAGAAATACCTTATGAAAATATTATTATTTTAATAGCTTTTGAAATGCAGCATTTTAATTTACTTTTTTATTTCAAAGTGACTAAATCGATAAATGGGTAAAATTGTAAAAAATGACTTAAATTCCTTTCTTATCCTTTTATTTGGGGAAACAATTAATACCTTTAGTTGAATCCAGAAGTTTTGCCTCCAAATCTGAACTCCCTGTTAAATAAACTAATTAGCACCTCAAATTTCAAGGATTTTAGGGTGAGCATGTGACTTCTTTGAAATCTCCTGATAGCACATCTTCTTATCCTTTCCTGAAGGTCAGAGACGTTGGTGTTACTATTCAAAAGATGAGGCTTCAGTAGAGCAAAACTGAGAAAATAGGGACCATAAAAGCTAAAAACAAAAAAGAGTGGAGAGGGTTGTAGCACCAAAAGAGAAAAGGTTCTACATTGCATCAGTGCTTCTTAGACTTTCATCAGGGCTCTGACTGGATGGGTCTGGAGGGGCCTCCTTGGATATCCAATATCTACTTGGATATTCTCAGTGCTGTGTAAGTATCAGATTATGAGACTAAACACAAGCTCCCAATAGACCCTCTGCTGCCATTGGAAGCTGCGGACACGTCTTGCTTCTCTTTTAGAAATGGGGGAAAGTATTTGTCATCTTGGGAGTGCCCCGAAGCGTGCTGATGGGGGCATTTGTAGCCCTCTGTTCCCAACGTCCTCAGCCATTTGCTCCTAGTTTCTCCGGGAGCTGCCCAGCTCACTCCCCAGCAAGCTTTTCCTGCAGCACTTCTTCCCCAGGGCCTGGAAGTTCCGCAGTCCTTTTCTCTTTCAGCCTCACCTCTCTCCTTCTGTTTCTCCAACAAGTATATGTTTAATGTGCTCATCCTGGCTTCCCCATCTTTGACTTTTCTTTCCCATTTTCCATGTCCAAACATCTCTGCCCAATTCTGGGTAAATTCTTCGAAGTATATCATCCAGTCCTAAGTCTCTCTTCAGCTGTTCTAATACTTTTTTTTTTTTTATTTCAACAATTATCTTTTTTATTCTAGTAGTTTTCCAGAAGATTTTTCAAAATCTGACAGTTCATTCCTGATGGTTTATTGTTTCTTCCTCATCTGTGAAATTGCATCCTTTGTTTCTTTAGATGTTTTGTGCATAACTGTTCAAAACTTACTCCTGAGAGTCCCCACCTCTGTAATTCCTGGGGGCCTGAATTTGTCGTCTCAGTCTGCCAACTGTCACACACAGTGACTTACCCAACCAGATCCTGACACAGTTTGGGGTCAAGATGTTGATCAGGATCAAATTTATGTAGGGAAGAGGAAAGAAGTGAGATTGGGCAGAGGGAGAAGTCAGACTGCCTTGCTGGCCCAGTCAAGCCTCGGCTAACCTGGCGGGGCACTAGAGGCTCCTATGTTGGGCCAAAATGACAGGCTGCCCTCAGAAGGCAGACCTAGAAGGAGCTGCCCTTGCAGGCCTTCTGCGGACTGCACACCCTTAGCTGGGCAGCACGGCCTTCCCTGGAGGGAATCGGCATCCCATCTCTATGGCTACACTTGCTTTCTTTAGTGTCTGAGAGTCTTGCTGAGCTCATAGCTTCATCTTCACCTCTGCAATGCTTGGGAAGGCCTCTGCCCCTAATTTAGGGAGGCTCTTTTTCAGAGAGTTTTGTTTCTGCAAAAAAGGAGGGTGGGGATTCCCAGCCCTGGACTCTGTCTGCACCCTTCAAGGGTTTTGCTAAGAGTGGGAGCCCCTGGGCCCACGCCCTCACCATGCTGGTGTCCTCAGTGTCCCTGCACCCATGTGCTCCTGACAGGCTCTGTCTAGCACCTCCAACACTTTGGCTTGGATCCCAGCTCCTCACATGCTCCCTGGGCACACCTGCTCCCGGGTACACCTGCTCAAATGCTCAGCACCCCCAGCCCCAGGCATAGACTGCTCAGGCCCCAGCTCCCAATTGTGTGTGGGGTACAGGGGCCATTCTGGAACCTTCCTGCCTTTGATACCAGCTAAGCATCCTATCTGGGATGGGGCTGTCCAGGAGGCCTTGGACTTGTCAAAGCTCCCTGCCAGCGGTCATGTGTGGAGCAGCCATTCTGTGCTTTTTGTAACAAATGGCATATGTACATATAATAACGCACTTTATTGTATTTTTTACAAAGTTATTTCATTTTTAATGATGATATTTATGGGTCTTTGTTATGGTGTGTCACTAATTGAATTAGGCACATCCATGTGTGCACTTAGGCATTTCTGCGTATCTCAGTACGAAGAATGTGTATAAATACTACAGAAGAATGCTTGTTCCTTTTAAGCTTGATTTTTATCAAGCTTAATTAAGAAAAGCAGTAAAGTTTTATTTGTTATATTATTTGTTACATTTGCTTAAATGTAGTCATCCTTTTTTTTTTTTTTTTTTACTTCAAGACGATTTGAAATCAAAATAAATTATATTAACTGACGCTTACAGACCATTATCCCCAAATATACCAAGACATCAACTCAAAGAAAGTTGTGTCATTTGTTTACTTATTTGGCCATTGTACACCAGAGCTATCCATAATTTCAGGCTGCCTAGACTTCTTTCTTTTCTTCCCTTCCCTTCATTTTCCTTCCCTTCCTTTCCCTTTCCTTTTCTTTCATGTGAAGTATGTTGTAGGAATAATCTATAAACATAGCCCGTGGTACAATAAGGATTACAGACAATTTAACCTTTCAAAAACATTAAATGAAACAAGACTTTACATTGAAGTACTAATTTGATGCTATATTAAATTGTCACTTCAAGCTTTTTAAAAAAATGAGTGAAACACGATCATAACAGCAATTCCCGAAAGCCGGAGCCCAGGTTCACACTATCATGTGGAGTTATAAATATTTATCTGTTGCAGTACATCCCTTAGAACCCTCTCTGCTGCAACCTTCAGTCAGCTGTGAATCTCTTAATGGCATTTCATTCTCCATGAGAAGAGCAACAAATCGGGGCTTCATAACCCTTGTTATTCTCGGCGAGTGCCTAAGAGCAAAGGAAACCTAGGTCTGGTGGCTGTTACATTTTATGTTTTTGAAAGCCTAATTCCACGACTCTAATTAAAATCATTGCATTACATTTCTAACAAGCCCACAGTGAGTACAGGAAAAAGTTCTGAGGGAGAATTAGGAAGGGAGAAACTTTACCTTTGTTGATGACATCATTTATAAGTAGATTTTTTTTTTTTTTTTTTTTTTTTT
>NW_016804262.1:1160722-1199049 GCF_001698545.2 Rhinopithecus bieti
AGCCTCCCAAGTAGCTGGGAATACAGGCATGTGCCACCACACCTGGCTCATTTCTTTTGTTTTTTTTGTAGAGATGGGGTTTTGCCATGTTGCCTAGGCTGGTCTCAAACTCCTGGACTCAAGCGATCCTCCTGCCTCGACCTCCCAAAGTGCTGGGATTACAAGCATGAGCCACCATGCCCAGCTGTAAGCAAACTGTTTTTTAAAAAAAGACAAAAAAAAGTAAAAACTGTTAGTGTTGGAAATGCATGTTACAGATGAAAAAAATTAAAAAATAAAGCCATCATATACGAAAGTTTCTGAGAGCACTCTTAGAATTAGCAGAAGCTATTATGAGGTAAGTAATGAAGGGAAGTGACAAGAGGTGCCCAGCTATGACAGTGCAGAAGTGAACAGTACTTAATAAAAGGAGTATTTTAATTTTTTTTTTTTTTTTGAGAGATAGGATCTCCCTGTGTCGCCCTGGCTCGTCTCGAACTCTTGAGCTGAAGCACCCCTCCTGCCTCAACCTCCCAAGTAGCTGGGCAAAACAATATTGTAAAATGCAAGTATAGGTAACGTAGTGAATTTAACACTGAGAACAGGAAAGCTGACCCCAAGAATAAGTGTGACTGACTTAGCTACATACGGCAAGTGTAAGAAGAATTGGTGACAATCAGGTTCACTTTTATAAAGTTTGAGAGTAGATTTTCAGCACCTATGCAGATGGAAGCTCAGTGCCAGGCAGAGCTGCTGTTTGATGTGAGCAGACGGCTTAGCTACAGGTGACCTGCAGAGTCAGACAGGTGGAAATGACAGGTGAGCATTGTGCCACCAGGAGGAATGCCTCAGGGGAAAAGCCCTATTCGAGGAACTGCTCAAAGGAACACTCTTCAGTATTGTGTACATGCTGCCTGTGCTCTCACAGGAGAATAAGCCCACTTATCTGGTGTGTGCTCTTAATTTCTGAGCCACACAGGGATGGCCAACGTTGTTCAGTGTTTGGTCCATTTGCAGCCTCATCTGCCTTGGGACTTCAAAGTGGCTGCAGACAGGAGTTGGCAGACTCATCCATTCTACAGAGGAGCCTCCCGGGCCATTAGAGCAGTGCACCTGTCGAGTCTGTAAAGCGAGACATTACCATCGCAGAAAGGGACAACTGTGTTGATGATGTCCTTTTGCCAGTGGGGAAGGATTGCCTTGTAGCCACATCTAGACCGTGGGTGCTCGTGGAAGTCTCCCTCCCTCATCCCTTCCTGCCTCTGCCCTCTCCACCCCTCACCCTGGGGCCTTAGCTGCATCTTGGCCCTGCTTGAGTTATCAGCAGGTCCTGTTTCCCTTATCTCCACATTCATCAGAATGGGGTGTCTTTTTTTTTTCTTTTTTCTTTTTTTCTCAGACAAAGTCTCCTTCTGTCACCTAGGCTGGAGTGTAGTGGTGCAATCTCGGCTCACTGCAGCCTCTCCCTCCTGGGTTCAAGTGATTCTCCTGCCTCAGCCTCCTGAGTAGCTAGGATTACAGGCACCTGCCACCATGCCTGTCTAATTTTTATATTTTTAGTAGAGATGGGGTTTCACCATGTTGGCCAGGCCGGTCTCGAACTCCTGACCTCAAGTGATCCACTTGCCCCTGCCTCCCAAAGTGCTGGGATTGCATGCATGAGCCACCATGCCCGGCCAGAATGGGGCATCTTAAAGGCAGCAAGTTCCTCTGTTGTTGGTATGGGAGCATCACGTCTGAGCAGTGTTATGCCCAAAGATCCCCTCCCCTCCAAGGGTGAGGATAGGGAGGAGCTGGAGGGGAAGGAGGCAGACGTCCTCTAATTGCTATGCATGTGATTCTGTGGTTTAAAGAAAACACCATTTATCAACTTCATCAGTGCATACAAACTTTGGGAAATTAAGAGAATTTTAAGTGTGAATTCTGTATAAATCATCGGATATGATTCTTTACTCTTATTCAGTGACAGATTGATATCAGTAGGATTATGATTCTGCTCCATCCCTTTCCTCAAAGTTCTATTTCTCCCATGATGCTAGAGAATGAGGATACATTGTGTGGTACAGTTTGTATGTGTGGTAATAGCCCTAGAACAGATAAACCGTGACCATTTCTGAATACTCCCCCAAGTTAACCATGTGACTGCCTTTTTTTTTTTTAAGATTAACATCCTTAAACAGTTATTTTGTAGTACCCTCTTTTCCTCCTTTCATGCCCGATATATGCCTGCTTTTCTCCTACTTCTTGTGTAAAGTTCTTCACTTGTCATGGCCATCATGAGAAAAATCTAAGGCTTCCTTTTCATCATAAATGACAGGTTTTTTTTCTGCCTTCAAAATCTAGAATTTTCATATTTACAACACCTGGAGGTAAGGGTCATGGTGTTAATTATAGAGAGCAGAGAGAGTAGGCATCTGTAGGAAACATCTTGGGTTTTTAAAGTTATTTGCTGCATTTGTTTATTTATTCAACAGTTGTATATGAAATGTTTTTTACACATGAGGTCCTGCTAAGGGCAGTGCTTGCCACCTTCGTGGAGCTTACATTTGGCAGGAAGCCATATTACATGAATCTTATATGGATGTGCAACTCAAAAGAAAGATCGTGGACTGGGAATCATAAGTTTGGGAGTTACCAAGACACAGATAGAAGTGAAAACAAAAGGTGTGGATCAGCTAACCTGTACACAGTGAAGAAGAGAAGATGAGAGGACATCTAGGTCAGGGCCCTGACAGTTTGCATGTAGAGGAGGAAGAATTGGCCAAAGAGCAGGAAAGGTGGGACAGAGTAGGAAGAGGCCTGCCAGGAGAACATAGCGTCTCCGAAGCCAAGGGAGGAAGCCCTGGACGAGAGCGCTGTTTGCTCATAGGATTCAAGAGAAAGAAAGGCAGAGAAGCATCTGTCAAATTTAACCACTCAAGGGTCATTGAGATCTCAGGGGGAACAGTTGCTCTGAAGGGATAGGAAAGTAAAATCCAGAGCAGGATGAGCTGCAGAATGGATGGGAGTTACAGAGCAATAGAAAATAAGCGTAGACAACTCTGCCAAGAAGCCAGTCAGGAGAGAGACCAGAGATGGAGAAAGACATGCAGTCAAAGAATGGTTTGTGTTTCTATTTACTTTTATTGTAAAATGTCCAAACAGACAGAAAATTGGTAGCATATACCCATCACTTAGATTGAACAATTATTGACGTTTTATTTTGCATCATTTTATTTTTGCAGAAGTGTTTCAAAAGTAAATCACAGACATATTTCCTCTGTAAATACTTTGATATCCTTCTCTGAAACATAAGGACTTCTCAGGATAAGAAAATTGCTGATAAATTCCTATCACCAAATACCTAGTTAGTGGCATAATCAGGTGTCCCCAGTTGCCCTCCAAGTGTACGTTCAAGCCAGGATCCAGGCAGTGCCAGACCATGCATCTCTGCAATTGAGGGGGTGTTTTGTGTTTTGTTTTTGTTGCTTTCCTGAGAAACTTTAGCACATTTAAACGCTGTTGAGAAGCTGCTAGTGGAGGGAGAGAGGTTGAGTCCCCTGGACTGAGGGGGAGGATGCCCAGGAACCCAACAAGACTGGTCCCAGTGTGACTGGAGAGACTGCTCTTAAAAGGGGATCCACTGTGCAAGCACTGAGTGTCTTCACCTGTTTGTGTTGCTGTGAGGAATACTTGAGGCTGGGTGATTTATAAGGAAAAGAGGTTTATTTGGCTTGCAATTCTGCAGGCTGTACAAGAAGCATGGCGTCAGCATCTGTCTCGAGTGAGACCCTCAGGAAGCTTCTACTCATGTTGGAAGGCAGTGGGGAGCTGGCATGGCTCGGTGGGAGGCGGGGAAGGAGACTGGAAGGCCCTTTTCCATAAGCAGTTCTCCCCATGGCACCAAGCCCTTCATGAGGGACCCACCTCCATGACCCAGTCACCTCCCACCAGGCCCCACCTCCAACACTGGGGATCACATCACAACGTGAGGTTTGGAGGGGACATATATTCAAAGTGTATCACTGGGAGATGGGGCTACCGGAAGTCAAGCCATTCCCCTCCCATGGCACCCTTTTCTACCTGAAATAGGATAACTTGCACACAGACAAGAACCAGGCGTCTCCACTCCACGATGCAAAGTCAGCACCACCCATGGTACCAGGCATATGATGGATGCTCAATACGTATTTTAAGTGAATGTATGAAAATTTTTTTTTTTTTTTTTTTTTTTTGAGACAGGAGTTTGCTCTGTCACCCAGGCTGGAGTGCAGTGGTGCGATCTCGGCTCACTGCAGCCTCTGCCTCCCAAGTTCAAACGATCCTTCTGCCTCACCCAGCCTCCTGCGTAGTTGGGACTACAGGCATGCACCACCACACCTGGCTAATTTTTGTATTTTTAGCAGAGACAAGGTTTCGCTGTGTTGGCCAGGCTGGTCTCAAACTCCTGACTTCAAGCTGTCTGCCCACCTTGGCCTCCCAAAGTGCTGGGATTACAGGTGTGAGCCACCATACTCGATCTCTATGAATGAATATTGAGAGTGATGAGGGGGTTTTGAGGTTTGATGAAAATGGAAATGGTTCATAAGGTAGATAACACTTCATACTACTTTTTATGTGCCAGACTCTGTTCTAAAAACTTTGTAATTAACTCATTTAATCACTAAGTACTGTTATTACCTCCCAGTTTCCAAATGCAGACCAAGAGGTTGAATGCAGACCAAGGGGTTCCTTACCTGTATGTCCCAAGGTCACACAGGTAAGGAACACGGAGCTGGATCGGGGGGCTCCTAGCTGTGCAGCGTGACTGAGGCTCGTGAGACCGTGGCTAACACTATCGCTGTGAATCCACAGTCTCCCTGGTTCAGGGCTGACCTCCAGCAGCTGGTGTGTGTAGGAATCCTTGGAGTTAGGCCCACTGGTGTTATGACTTTGTGCTGAGCATTCTCTGGGTCAACTGGGAGAATCCACCAGGATTCTCATTCAGGCCTCTTTGTGTCAACATCTGCCTACCACAGCACATCGTGCTAGAGAACAGAAGTCCCTAGCCCAGGCATTCACAGACCCAGTTAAATGTTCCTCCACTGAAAAGGCAACAGTGTGCCCCTTTCCCAGTGCTTCCCCCCAGAAATTCAGTTAATGGGTATAATTTTCTCTGCTGCAAAATTTTAACCCATTAATGCTTTCTAAACCTTTGATACCACCTGCAGCTTGGCAATACTGCAATCTAATAAACTTTGGTATGACTTGTGGGTTTGTACATATTTATATTCTCAGGAGTTTTAGGTATTCATCAAAGAGCCCCATAGGTGAGCCATATGTTTGAGAACAAATGCGTGTAGACTTGGTGATAAAGTAAACAGACTTTTTGTTTGTCTTTGTTTTGTTTTGTTTTGTTTTGTTTTGTTTTGTTTTGTTTTTTGAGATGGAGTCTCACTCTGTCACCCAGGCTGGAGTACAGTGGCACAATCTCGGCTCACTGAAACCTCCGCCTCCCGGGTTCAAGTGATTCTTCTGCCTCAGCCTCCCGAGTAGCTGGGATTATGGGTGTGCACCACACCTGGCTAATTGTTGTATTTTTAGTAGAGATGGGGTTTCACCATCTTGGCCAGGCTTATTTTGAACTCCTGACCTCGTGATCCACCCACCTTAGCCTCTGAAAGTGCTGGGATTACAGGCGTGAGCCACCGCACCTGGCAAAGTAGACAGATTTGATCTGTCTCTTTTCAATGTAGTAATTTAGCTAATCTTTAAGGTAGGGAAGGTATAGAATGTAATCTGTATGGGTGTTTTTTCCTAAGAGGGGGGCAACTAGTCAATGATTTGCTGTATAATATTCAAAAGATTTCTTTACCATATTTGTAGCATTGGTTCTTTTCCATGAGACATAGCCGTCTGTGGCTCTGTACGGCAACTTGAATCAGAGACATGGCAGGATTCTGTAAATGTAGTCCATCATGAGAGCGCAGCGAGGGGTTGAGCAGCAAAACCAAAACTGGTGTGTGCCCTGGGGCAGGGACTGTCTTGTGGCCCTCAAAAATAACTGCCTCAGAGCAGACCCTACCCAGTACATGTCTGTATGTCAGTTTGGAGCACAAAACAAGTGTAACATTAAAATTTCTTAACATTTTTGAATGAAAATAATCATTATCTTCAGTATTGTATAGTACACAGCATCATGTGAAGTATTTTGACATACTCTTATCTGTAACCCTCAAAACAACCCTCAAGGTAGGAATTAGGCTCTTTTTTTTTGAAAATGAAGCTAAAATGTGGAGTGATTTGGTAACTTGCCTAAGATCTCACAGCTCATAAATGGAGTCACCAGGACATACATACACGCCTTTCTGACTCACAAACCTATGTTCTCTCTACTGCACATAGAGACTGGACTTCCTCAGTCTGTGTGTTTGAAGGCCCATCCAACCACCTTTCTACAGAGGCCAAGAACTTTTTATTTCTCTAGATCAGATGTGAGAAATTTTCTTTTCACGCAGTGGCTATTTACTACCTCTTTTACATTAGCAAAACTCAATTTATTATATTTTGAAAGGAAAGAAATAGAAAATGTTTCACTCATCTAATTTCAAATAACAAGGTGAAACTCTCCTCAGGAATTACATGAGATTAAAATATATAGCTCAGTTATTGTCAACAAGAAGAAAAAAGGGAAGACACAGCTTTAAAACTTGCCAAAACTCTAGATGGCAAAAATCAAAGTCAGCTGCCAATGCTGTTTATCTTTAATGATCAAAACTGAAGACTTTCATTCTTAAGGTGGTTAAATATTATCAGAATTGATTATTAACAGTATTTACAACTAAAAAGTTTGAAAGGACATTCTAATTACTTTTGTATTTTTTATAAAATGCTCATTGTAAAAAAAAAAAAAGAAGAAAATGAAAAATTCAAGCAGTATAGAAAAAAGATCAGAATTCCCTCCAGCTGCATCATCAGCATCTCTGAATATGCCCAACACGTATGGTGCTTACAATAATTGAATCTCACCATTTGTGCTGTTTATTATCCTGGAGATTTCACACATGTGTCAATGGACATAGAGCTTTTTTGAAATATTCCTTCCCCATGATTTTAAAGGAAGGAAAACCTAAGCCTCCCTTGGGAAGTGCAGAGGGACCCCTGTTTTGTGAAAATCTGCTCTCAGGGAGAAGTGGCTCCATCTTGTGGCCCTCTAGAATGTGGTCATGAAAAACAGCCAAGGTCGTGTTGTGTTTTTGCAACTCTCCTCGGAAATGGTGTCAACCCTGGGCTTGTCCAGTTAACTTGGTGGAAACCAGCAGGAACCAGGCAGTCCCCATCTGCCGGCAGAGCAGGAGTGAGGGTGCTGTGGTCGCAGGGGTTGTTGCCCCCTTCTCCCCTGCTCTCATGGGAAGCTTAGCTCAGCCATCCCAGCTTCTAACACTGGGGGCTCCACAATTTCCTCTTTAATCTCGACTTCAACAATGTTAGAGAAGCTAATTTTAGCGGCCAGGTCGCTCTGCCTCAGTCCTGTAGTCAGGGCTTTGGGGGTAGAAGGCAAAGGTGCTAGGTGGAGTGTAATATCCCTTCAAAGGAATTTGAGAAAGACAGTCACATGTCCTCATGCCTTACACTATCATATCCAAGGTTTGACCTTACAAATTCCATTTGGAATGTTGGAAAAAAATTGGAGATAAAATTGAATGTTCTTTTCTGTGTAGATATGGTGAACACAGATGTGATTGGTAAGCAGTACAAATGTGGCCATTTTCTGTAAATAGGACCCTAATGACTGGAGGTTTTCACTTTGTGTAAACACCATAGGTGTATGTATTTTACATCTAAGGAAGCAATCTTTTGATTGGATTTTTTTTCCTTTTTTTTCTCTCCTATGCAGTACATAGTGGAATGTCATGGGATCACCCTTCTTCCCCAATTTTTGGGCATGTACCGGCTTAATGTTGATGGAGTTGAAATATATGTGATAGTTACAAGAAATGTGTTCAGCCACCGTTTGTCTGTGTATAGGAAATACGACTTAAAGGTGAGATTGATTTTATGAATTTTTGTGAAGTAACTCAAGCTTACTCTTCTACATTGTAAATGTTGTCATTGATCATCAAAAATGCTTTGGAGCCACTCAGCACTTAAAGCTACCAGACAAGTAGCAGTGTATTCCTTCCTTTGAGGCAATAAGTGCTTGCTGGTCTCACCAAAAAACACTGGCACATGTTAGAGATATCACATCTACTTAAATATTCAAGTACATACCAGGCATTGTTCTAGGTGCTGGAAATAACGGTATGAACAAACCAAACCTGCACTCAGGGAGCTGACATGCTGGTGGGTAAAGACAGGCAGTAAGTAAAAGTAATAAGTTAGTCATAGAGCATACCCAGAAGTGGTAAGTGCTATAGACAGAATTAAAAGAAGGGGGGAGTTTTAAATAGGACTGTCAGGGAAGGTTCCCCTGAGAAAGATGACATTGGAGCAGACTTGAAGGAGATGAGGAAATGAGCTGAGGAAGCATGTTGCTGGCAGAGGGAACTGTAAGTACAGAGACCATTTCAAAGGCTTGGAGAGAAAGGGGGTCCCCTGGAAATTCTGAGAGTGGAGTGACATAATCTGGCTTCTGGTATCACCAACTCAGGGGAGAATGTTCAAGTTAGGGGCTGAAAAACTGTGACTTGCCTTGAATGCCAAATCCTACTTGAAGGACTCTTTTTTTTTTTTTGAGACAGTCTTCCTCTGTTGCCCAGTCTGGAGTGCAGTGGCACAATCTTGGCTCATGGCAACCTCTGCCCCACTGACTCAAGCAATCCTCCCACCTCAGCCTCCCAAGTAACTGGGACCACAGGCATGCACCACCATGCTCAGCTAATTTTTTGTATTTTTTGGTGGAGACGGAATTTTACCATGTTGCCCAGGCTGGTCTTAAACTCGTGAACTCAAGCAATCCACCCACCTTGGCCTCCCAAAGTGCTGGGATTATAGGCATGAGCCACTGCGCCTGGCTGGGCCAATTTTATAAATACATTTTTATTGGAATACCGCCATGCCCATTGTTTCTGTGTTGTCTGTTGCTACTTTTGTACTGTAATGGCAGAGTTGGGTAGTTACCACAGAGACCATTTGGGACCACAAAGCCTAAAACATTTACCCTCTGACTCTTTGCAGAAAAAGTTTGCCAAACTCTGGTCTCTGACATTTGGTTCTCAAGTTTTTTGGTCTCAATTCTTTCACACTCTTAAAAGAGGACCCTCAAAAGCTTTTGCAGATGTGAGTTGTGTCTGTGGATATTTACAGTATTAAAAATTAATATAAGAAATATTAGAATATGTAGTTTATTTAAAATGAGAAAACCATTATATGTTAACATTTTTATGTATTTTCCAAAAGTGAAAACATTAATGAGACAAGTAGCATTATTTTACATTTTTGCAAATCTCCATAATATCTTGACTTAATGTGAGACAGTTGGAATGTCATATCTGATTCCGCTATCAGTCTGTGGGGTGTTACGCCGCTGAAGTATGTGAAGAAAATCTGAACTCACACAATAATGAAGTTTGGGAAGTTGTTAAAGCATGTTTAACAACTTTTTTAGATAATTGTAGATATTCTTTGTTGATACTGTACCAAAGCTTGACAAGAGGTAATTTCTGAAAGCTTAGTTACATTATGAAATCTGAAATCACATCAGTGAACTTTCTGTACTCTTCATCAAAATCCATTGGTCTGTTTGCATGCATTGTTCTGAATGTGTGAGTTTGTCAAGGCATGCACTTGCCATTTGGAACATACTGGTTCACTGAGTTATGTGCCTCTTCCAAATATTGACACATTTCATTATACAGTATCAAACAGTCATAACACTGTCACCACCAATGTCATCAGAAAAGTCTTTTACATATTGGGAAGCTGTCAGACCCAGGGTGGTGGATATAAGATTTTTAAAAATTGGTTTTTTACTTGGAATCTCACATTTTATCACTGGCCACAAGCCCTGTCATTTGTTTTCTATGAAATGACCACATGTAGCAAGCACCCCAGCATACAGGCGAGCCTAGCAGCTTCATTCATTTTGCAGCAAACATCAGTCACATGCCCAGATCTGAATAAACATAGACTGTCATTGTTTTTTCAAGTAAAAGTGTTGTTTCGTGAAAAAGGTGGCTAGTTCAGCTCATAACTCAAGCCATCATGAAAACAGTTAAGAAGCCATTCCATCTTTATAAACAGAAGTGCTTTATGTATACTTCCCACACAGAATATTGGAAAGATGTGTATTCCTGGGTCTAGATTTGATACATTTAATTTTATGCTTTCATGTGTTTACTAGATGCCTGCTTGTAGGAGACACCATCTTAGCCAGAGGTTCAGCAACTCATACACAGCTCACAAGTCATAAAAACCAGGATGTGTGGCTTCAGAGGTTTCTGAAATGACGCTGGGTTTCTTTAATGATGCTGGTTTTTTTCACTGTTTTTTTTTTTTTTTTTTTTTAAATCACAGACACAACTAATACCCGTTGGTGCCACTGTTTCACTTATGCTAAACTGCTAGCAGTTCTTCCCACCATTGTTTTTGCAGTATTTATACACATATCAAGATGGTGAAAAAGGCAAATAATGTCTCAGTACTATTATAAAAATAGTTTTGACTTTGTGTAGTTTTGGTCTCGGGACCCCAGGGTTTGAACCATACTTTCAGAAATGCTAGTCTAAGTGAAGGAAATAGTCTAGGCTTGTCTCCTAACCTCTGAAGTCCCCACACACTGGATCCACTTCCCAAATACACCCTTGTCCTGTCCTGCCTCAAAGTCTTAGCCCAAGCAAGCCGTTTGTGCCCCTGGAATTGCCCCTGAGGAAGTCCCAGCCGCCCTCCAGGGCCCTTGCCAGCACCAGCTCTTTTGTGAAGCCTTGGTGGTACTACTCAGGGCACACAAGACTCTGTCTGACTTTCCCGGAGAAGAAAGCCAGAGTGACCTCTAAAGTCACATGTTGTTCTTTTATAACTTGTTGACCTTGTGTAAGTTGCTGAACCTCTATGACCCTCTGTCTCTTCATCTATTAAAACAGGGATAATTTTACCTACATTTGCAGGGATGTTTTGAGGATTACATAAGATACATAGGTGTCGTGTCCAGCATGAGGCATGGCATATGGGAGGTAATGAATCTTGATTGCCTCATTCATTCTCCTGATGTGTAAGTGTCTCAAGGGCAGGTATTTTGTTCTACTTAACTTTTTTTTTTTTTTATCCCCCTGCAATGCCTAAGAGAGTGCCTCGGACAAGTAGGCATCTGGTAAACATATCTTGGAGTAAATTATACTTGGAGATTGGATCTTCTAATTTTAATTTGCCTTGCTTTTCATAATTTCATCTCCCTTTCTGGCTTGTGGCATAGATAAACTCTGTTCTTGCCAGTGCTCTCAGTTGTGATGGAACCTGTACATCTGGCATCATTTCATGGCTTAAAACTCTTGGCCTTCCTTTTCTATTTTTGTTATAATTTTTTTATTGTGAATTAATTTAAACTTGGATGAGTTTTGTTGTTGTTCCCAAGCTAATGATCAACATTTACATACAGATGAAGCTTCCCTGAGAATCAGAAGCAGGGTGGATGCTATCGTAGGAGGGAGTACACACACACACCACCCCCCCCCCAACAACTTGGTTAAGAATTCAAAGCAGAATAGTTTCTTCCTGTACCCAGCAGCATAGGCAGTGCTCAAGGATTACAAATGTCCCAATGTTAAAAAATATTTGGGAACACTCTTTGTTAAAAATCAGTGTGTAAAGGTAGCTACTTGTGATCCATATTCAGGAATCCCTAAAGGAAGGAAAGTAGACCATGGCGAGTAACAGTTGCTGGGCATGGCTGTGCAGAGGGGCTCAGGGTGTGATCATAGAATGGGTTCTCAGGTTTGCCTTCATGAATGGTTCACATTATCCATCTCCATCTGATGGGTTAGCTTTGGGCTGCTCTGACTCGCCCCAAGAAACATTAACATTTTCCTGGGCCAGCAGCAGCATCCCTCGGATCTTCCAGTCCTGAGGACACTGAGCACCAGGGGAATGGAAGATCGGCCCCGGGGAGACCCCCAGCGTGGTCTTGGCTCCCTTCCCCAGTGTGAGGAGTCTCTTCCGTTCAAGTTTCCGCATCTGTGAATTGCAGGAAGCATACATCCTAGTCAGTGCCTGAGCTGCTCGATGAAAGCCAGTAATCAAAAATTTTGATTTCTTAGCAGATGGCCAATCTAAAAGCCACTTTCACTTTTCCAAAGTCAACTGTAAGTTCATTTAATGAATGGCTAACCCAGGTAACCCAGGGCAATAGATGTCTATTCATCAGGTGGTTGAGAAGCAAGTGGCTTAGCTGACCTCATGGTAGTTAGGGGTATCCAGTGCAGGAGGGGAAGGGAGCCCAGGAAACTGGCCTGTGATTCATCTCCAGCCATTTATGCAGTAAACACAGGACATCTGCTGTGTACGAGACACTGTGGTTGTCATCCATACTTAGGAATTCACCGGACCATTTGTTTCCCACCTTTTCTTTTGAATTAAAATCTTCCACAAGCCATGGGAAGTTTCTCTGCTTGGACTCTACCCCTAAAGCCTCCCTGTCGGCCTCTGAGGTGGACTCAGGTCATCCTACACAACCCAGAGTTCTAAGGCAGAGTTTTGAACACGACTACAGTAGAGCACAAACTGCTGAGATCAAGGGCCATGTTTTCCTCCACTTTGTACCTCTGCACTCAGCATAGGGCCTGGCACAAAAGAGGTACAAATAACTGTGTGTCTTTGAAGGAAACTCCAAAGTAAATGGGGTCAGAGAGTGGCCATGGAGGACTGATGTATAGCACGCAAGGAAAGAGTGTTCATCAGTAACTCTAAGACGGGAGAAAACAATGAGTGTTGCAGAAAAACGTCAGCAGGCGAGGATGTGCCCACATCTGGAAGACGGAATGCAGGGAAAGAGGCATAACGCTCTGAGGTCCCACCACAGCCAGCTAGTGGGACTCTTCTGTAAGATAACAAGACTGACTATTTCTGGCAGTTGATAGAAGGAAGAAAGTGTGGGGCTGATCCAGTATTAAGTAGTTATTGCTCAAGTAAGTGGTGGTCAGGTTTTCTAACTTCCAGCAGCTGGACAAGAACCACAGACACACAGATGAGCATGATAGAGTCAGGGCTGGAGATGCGGCCAGTGGCCAAGAATACCTGCAGGGAGGGGGCATAGGCCAGGCGGAGAGCCACGGTCAGGGAGGGGTGAGAAGCCCATTCCACATGGGCTGCGAAGCAGAGCGGGTGCTGAGCTGGCTCTTTGCTCCGCCCAGAGCCATTTTCATATTTTCCACGTGTGAAACCCAGTGCCTCCCATGTGCATGTTTTTATTATTTCTTTGTGTTTCAGGGCTCTACAGTGGCTAGAGAAGCTAGTGACAAAGAAAAGGTAAGTACCTTGCTGTATGTCTCCCCGAGTCCTGGGGGCATGATCACGCACTCCCAAGCACCTTTACTCTTTCTAGTCTCCTACCCCTGCCATTGCGATTCTTCCTGTTCCCTTCTGCTGCCACCAGCGAGAAACATTTTATTGACCCAATGAGAGTTCTACTTCATTTCTCTTCATCAAATTGTTGAATAGTGAAATAGTTATTTGTTGCAAGCATGATTGGAGGGAACATTCCACATGGAACTTACTCTTGAAAAACACAGCCACCGGTGCAGTAAACTTACAATCTAAAATGGCACTGACAGCTGAGAGTGCGTTCCTGTGGGTCAGGGAACCAGGACCTAACACCGTTTCACCAATATCAAACCGAATGTGACCCTGAATATGCTTCTTTGTATCTCTGAGTCTGCTTTCTCACCTGTAGAATGTTGACTTGGATGAGCCTTAAACTCCTTTCCAACTATTAAGACATGATTCAAGTATTTTTTGCCTAAAAAAATAAGGATAAGAAGACTGCATCTCTTTTTCTCTTTTCCTGGCTTATTGGACCTTAGGTAGTATTTGAGCCACATTTAGTTTACTATGCAAGATTATAGACAGAGTCAACTTGAAGGATTGGTTTGAGGAGGAATTTAGAAAGTAGCTTCCTGGATGTAAACCTAAACTAACCCAAGTCAACACATGATTATGTAAAGGGTACATGTGTATTCTTAGTTATGCCTGCCTGTCACCTTGGGAAATGCCTTTTTCTTAACCATTCCATTTGAAAACAGAGCTCAAGGTCGTTGTTTCTTTTAGAATGATAGCAGTTTTGAGTTGAATTTTACAGATTTGCAAATCTGCTTTTGTTTATTCATTCAGAGGTGTCTGTAAATATTTTTGTGGCTACTATCCTAGCTTCAGGAGCTAAAATAACAAGACACACAGACAGATCTAGCAGGGGATGCAGACCTTAAATAGGAAATGATGTTATCATAGGGTGAACACTCGGATGGGACACTCAGAGAGCTCTAGAGCACGTAGCAAGGGCCCCTGGCTCAGGCCGGGCAGGGTCAAGGAAGGGCTTCCTGGACAAAGTGATGTTCGGAAACCTGAAGGATCAATAGGAGTTAGTCAGAGGAAGAGCAGCAGGTGCGAGGGTGTGAGAGTCAGGGTGGGGAGCATTTGGTGCATTTGCTACAGGGACAGGGAGGCCACGGAGGGAAGGAAGCCAGACCTGTCAGAGAGACTGATGAAGTAGCCTGGAGAAGATGGCTGGCCTGAGCTGGGATGTGGTGGAAGGGGATGAATTACAGAGAGATTTGGGAAGACGAATATACAGAACTGAGGGATTGAGTGCCGGAGGTGCCAGGGAGTGTGCATAGAGGAAAGGGGGTTAAGGAAGACCCCCTAGTTTCTGGTTTAGGCAGTTGGGTAGGTAGGTGTTCATTCCACTCCTTAAAATAGCAAACAACAGCAGGAGGAGGAGTTTGAAATGTCAGTGCGGCGTCAGAACAGATATCCAGTCGGCACAAGAGGCTGCACAGGGGCTCTCAGCTGAAAAAAGTGTGTGGAATCCTCCCTGGAAGGACGGTCGGCAGAGACAGGGAAGTGAGTTGAGGTCACACAGGAGGAATGTGTGGAGAAGAGAAGCATGTCTAGAACAAGCCCAGCAGAGTCAGGAGACACTGGGTCACTTACCCAGATATTGAACGTCTGTGACAAGCACACACTCTGCCAAGCATTGTAAGAAGTGCCTTGTGGAACAAGGCTGTTGTAGTCCCCATCCTCATTTCACTCTAGTCATCTCCCAGGAACCAGAGGAAATGAACTTCCCAGCGTTAGATGCTTTCACGAGGCCAGGTAGGGATAAGAATAGAGAGTTGTCCAGGGACGTATCCACAGGGAAATCGCTGGGGACCTGGTCAGTGAGGGTGGGTGAGGACCAAAGCCAGATTGCAGCAGGTGAGGAGGAGAGAAGGAAATGGTGGAGGCTTCTTTGGCCATTTGCCCTTTTACTGTACATCAGTAAATGCACATTTTGAGATTTCAACCTTCGTGTAAACCCCCTCTAAGGCACCGGCTTTGGCCAGAAGAGGCAGAAACAGTGACTGTCGACTTCCATGCTGCCATGAGTGAATGTTTCTTCCAGGTACTGGAGACTGAGCAGGTATTTCAGTTGTAGCCCATGAGAAGCTCAGAGGCTAAATCTGATTGAGTTTTTCTCCTCGGAGGAAATACCAGTGTGTGTACAGAGCCACACATGCTCTTCAGCATCGTACGACAGGCCAGCCCCTGAGTCACATGATGCCCCATGTTGGTGGCTCTATTTTTACTTTCTTCCAGAGTTCCTCGGGACTACCACTAGCAGGGTTTTTTTCCTTCATTCATTTTGATTTCTTCAGGTTCAGTCAGCAAGGGCTTGGTCTGCTCTGATGTAAACACTGCCAACAAGGACAGTTACAGCTAATGGTGTGGTTGCTGCTGAAGCCTAAATCATAAAACAAAGGCACACAGAAAGGAAAGAAAACCACATGTATTTGACTTCCTATAGTTGTAACAGTCCTTGCGGAGCAGGACATTCACTTCCTATCTTCCTTTCCACTGTTCCACCTATAGGACTTAACACGCTTTCCAGAACCCCATGGCATGAACCAGAGTTCACTGCCCTCCTCACCAAAAAATGTTTAGCCCCTTTATTGGTGTAGCTTTCTATGAAAAGAGAATAATAGAATTTGTTTGAACGAGAACTCATCTTTCTAGGACTCTGCTAGAATGTTTTTATCCTGTATCTTATATGAACATGTAGCCATCATTCCTTGAAACATCTTCCTAGGAGGTAGGCTTAGAGACAGTCACAACTGGCACTGGTTGAGTATAGACTATATGCCAGACCGTTTTAAACTGTACATGAATGATGTCATGTCATCCTTACAGTCACCGGATGAGATTGGTGCTGTCATTACTTCCTTTGAGTGGATGAAGTTACGTAACTAACAGGTTTAGTAACTTCATCCAGGGTCCTACAGTTAGGAAGTGACAGTGCCAGGGTTTGAGCCTGGGGTCACCGGCACCAGAGCACGCATTTCTAACCACTATGCCACACTGCCTTGTAAATGTTTGGGAGTTCGTGTCTCTCCTTTCCTTTAACAGCATATTATCAAAAAGTCATGTTAATCCCATTAATTGTGAAAATGAGGAAAAGTTACTGAGTTGACAAAACATTGTTTCAGAGTTAAATATGGTGCTGAAAGAGTTGATTCTAAAACTTGATTTTTTTCCTAAAATAGTAAAATGAATTATTTGGTTTCATATTATGTTAACAAAACAATTTGTATTTCCTCTATTTGAAGAGCTTGAGCATTTTTGCTCATACTTTCAGATGTACATATTTGTAAAACTTGTACATATAATGCAGTCTTTATCACTGTGTCTTACACTGTGCAATCATTAGAATTGTCTGCACAGTTGCCCTGAGGAAGAATCAATGCCCTAGCCTTCTTTTTGGGGTTGAGGTGTATAATAACTCTTATTCCAGAAGACAGAGGCCGCATAAAGCCACCCCACCCACCTTTCTGTATTAGAAATGCTCACTTGGGAGGGGAGAGAGGAAATAGCTTGAAGATGTGGAATGTCATTGTAAATGATGGAGAGTGTGCCTGCCTTGACAGTAGGGTAGAGATCAAAATGTACCTTTATTCACACACAGTAAAAGGGCAAATGGCCAAAGAAACATCCACCATTTCCTTTTCTTCTCCTCACTTCATCACCTGCTGAAATCTGGCTTTCACCCACCCTCACCGACCACGTCCCCAGCGATTTCCCTGGGGATACATCCCCCAGACAAGAGAGGGAGGAGGCATTTGAAATGTCAGGGTGGTGTCAGAACAGAGATATCCACTAGGCACAAGAGGCTGCACAGGGGGGTCTCAGCTGAAAACAAAGGGCTTGGGAATCCTCCCTGGAAGGATGGTCAGCAGAGACAGGGAAGTGGGTGAGGTCACCCAGGAGCAGCGTGTGGAAAAGAGAAGCATGTCTAGAACGAGCCCAGGGGAAGGTCGGCATTCGTGACTCGGTAGAGATCATGCTTCTCTCTCTGATACAGCAGTGTTTTGTATAATCTAGAAATGTTTGTTAAACTGAAATAGATCAAATAAAATGTATTAATAGAGCCAAACTCTTAAAAACATTTTTAACTTTTAAAAAAAGTCCTTGCTTTCCCTTTTCTGCCAACTTTTGGGTTTTCTTTCCATGATCAGTTAGGATTTTTGACTCTTCCAAAAGCATACCATTCATTGTGTTCACAAATCATAAATGCTCCTTTTATGATCAGACATTGGGGGGAAAATGCTATCAAAACAATCTACTGGTTCCTCTGGTTTGAAATATTTGGGGAAGGCTAAAAATACTTATTTTCTACATTTTAGCCTTTTATAAATGAAATGATTTGCAAGAATATTATTTTCATTGCTATTATATATAACTATATTCCTTTCCAAATGACCGTTATGGTACAAAGAACAATCCTTCTAGAGAGCTGGACCTGCTGGCTCACACCTGTAATCCCAACACTTTGGGAGACTGAGGCTAGAGGATAGCCTGAGCTCAGGAGTTCAAGACCACCCTGGGAAGCATAGCGAGACCCCCAACTCTACAAACAATACAAAAATTAGCTGGACATGGTGGTGCACACTTGTGGCCCCAGCTACGTGGGAGGATTGCTTGAACTCAGGATGTTGATCACAGCTGCAGTGAGCCGTGTTCACACCACTGCATTCCAGCCTGAATGACAGCAAGACCCTGTCTCAAAAAAAAAAAAAAAAATCTGCATAGAGAATCTCTGGTGACATAGCTTAATTAGTAATCTCAATTCTTATTCTTCCCAGCTTTTCTTTCATATGAGTCACTATAACTGTTTTAATTTTCCATACTTTTAACTTGTTGATGACAAGTTTTGAAACTGTCATTTCAAATATTTAGCGATATAGGTGCAGACAAGTCCCATCCCTTAGATTTTAGCTTGACATGTAATTAGTGTGATTTGTATTAGCATAATCATGAAGATGGAACTGAAGGAAATAAGTTATATTCCAACAATGGAATCACTTTCATGGCAACAAGTCCCAGAACATGCATGTACAGATGTCTTGAGGATTTTTTTTTTAAGAGCAGAACAGTGCTTTAAAAAAAAATAACCATTGTCAAATTCTGACAGCTGCTATGACTTGTTTTATTCTTTAATTCTTTCCTTTTTAATGGAAGGGCATCTCCCATTCATGGCTCCAGCAGTTTCCCCTCCTCTAAATGAGACAGAGAAATGCGAACCTCCCTGGTGGTCGATCTTTTCACAGCTGCGCTGCAATTCCAGTGTGACATCAAATTAGTAATTATAGCTGAGCAGGCTGCTTTTTACAAATGACAGTCTTAGCATGCTGCCTGCTAGCGAGCGACTCAGCAGGGGACCTAGGGAAGTAAAAGAAAACATAACTGGACTCACTTGATTTCTGGGGGGTTTGACCTGACTCTTTAAAAAGCCCATGTTCTTGAGAGAGAGAGTCCTGGGGATTTACACAAATATGCATTTTGTTCATCATCCTGCACAGTTCTTCTCAAAAGTCATGTCTGATTTTATTAGGTAAAGTAAAGCGTGTGTAATGGAGCCATAGGGTCACAATAAGAAGATTCCTTTTAACATGCAGCCTTCTTCCTGAAACCCATTTGAAAGAAAACAGCTGCCCTGCAATTGGCATTTGTGTAACTATATTGGCAATAATCATTGTTGACACTTGGATAATGGGCTACAAAAAGCCGCCTTGTCGAGTCTCAGGCACTGTGAATTGCACCAGCAATGAAGTGACTGTCACCGTCTCCGACATGTTACCTATTACCAACTGAGGGTTCGAGAGGATTAATCATTAATACCCTTACATCTAAAAATGCTTTTCGAAACCAGTGTTCAGCATTTCTTTTGTGGTCTTTAAATTGTAACAAATTATAATTAATTACTACCTCTATCTGGTCATCTGGGCTGCCGTTGAAGCGAGGTGGCCAGGGTGGCGGGCTCCCCAAACGTGACACAAAAGCACAGCAGTGTATCCTTCTGGAAATCTTTATTTGCTGCTCAGCTAAGAAGTGCCTCCTTTTCCACTGTGGGCGGATCATCGGTTAAAGGGGGGTTGTCAAGCTTTTTAGGCCCTCAATTCAGCTAATGCTTTAACCGCCTTCTGTAAAATTCCTTTTCTTCCGAGATGGAAGGGAATCATTCCCCTTTGCCAGCCAGTGTTAGTTATGGACACCAATCCTACTACCCAAAGTGCAGGGGAAAGTTTCCCATTAGGGCAGAAGCAGGGCTTCTTTCTCAGACCTTAAAGGCAGCACCACTAACATCCACCTTCTGGACCAGAGACATTTTATAAAAGGGAGATTTGGGTGAAGGACTCCAAACAGAGGGTTAGGGGAGCTGAGTCCCAGCCCTGGGGGCACAGGGCTGCATTAATGGGGTTTGAGTATAGGTCATCTGACTTTGTCCTCATTTGTAAAATTAAAGGATTTGCCTGCGTCATTGGTCCTCATGCTTTAGTGTTGGTGAGAATCTCTTGTTTCAAATGAAGCTTTCCCAGATCTTCCTCCAGAGATGTGGTTCAGCAGTTGGCCCCACTTGGAGAAGTCCTGGCCTGACCATGACTAACATCTTCTCTGTTCCAGATTTATGTAGATAAAGGTGATTGCTATGATTGATAGGGGAAAAAATGTTCTGTTCAGCAGATATAGATAAGAACCCCCTATGTAAACCGTGAGGGGTGTTCTGGGATTGAAGTTTTAAAGCTTCATTTAGAATTTTTCTTAACTGGTAAGCATGGCATGTGACAAAAAGAGGATCACATGCAGTGACTCTTGTGAACACTTTCCAGATTTTCACTCAGATGACAGCATTAAAGTCCTCAGGGCTTTATGACTTACGGCTTATGGTGCTGTATCAGCTCTCATTTGCCTCAGATTAATCTTTATCTCACTGGAATGAAATCAACTCAGAGTATCCCAAGCACACATGGAGCAGTGCTGTTAGATATGGGAATGTTTTTAAGCTAACAACTCTTAGTTGGTTCTAGAAAAAGTTAGGGTGGAGAGAAGACTTCTAAAATTTAGTATGTGGTCTGAATTTAAGCCAGGTTGCTACAGATGTATAATTCGTAATTAAATAGTGATCTTTAATATGTTAGTTTAATATGTTAGAATTAAACCAGAAATCTAGAGGAGTTAGCAAACTCCTTGAGTGTTCAGCCTTTGACATTTCTTAGATTATCACCATAGACATCTGCACACCAGAATCTTCTGTTACGACTGGAACAAACCCATCCTGTAGGTCCTGTTTGGTAGGTCTTGTATGCAGTTCAGCTGTCATATCCCAGTTTGTGGAGGAAGACCAAACCGTCACCTTTGACATCACCACATAGAGTTGTGGTCATAAAATATGACAGTATTAAAAAAGGAATAAATTTCACTTTTTACATATTAGCCTGAGGGAAAATTGCCAACAGCTAGGTTTTGCCAGCCCTAACAGTTGTAACTTACAAAATTACAATAGCGCTTCTCCAGTTTTGTGCGGCTTGCTTACAGCACTGTTTCACAAGTATGTTGAGGTATATTTTCTTTCCACATTCATACATAAACAGATTCAAAATAAAAATTATAAAATGTTCACATCTGGATGCCAGTCACAGATGTGCACATTCTCACTGTTTTCACTGTGAAAATTAGAAGTTATTAATGACCTCTTAGATCATTTCTTAAACCATGAACTTGTATAGACATTCTGCTTATGTAGTTAAAGAAGGTTGGTATATGTACTATTTGTGCAAAACCACCCTTTTTCTTTGCTACTTCTGTATGAACTTTCTCCATATCCACTAATTTGCCTTTTCATGTATCAAATTTGTGGCTTACATGTTCCGAGAAGCAGAACTGATTTCATTATAAATCCCTAGCATCTCTTATTACCCCAAAATTGATACCACATATGATGTTATTCCATCAAATTATTTTTATCCTAGCGCTAACATAAGGATTACCTAAAATTCCTTCCCTTATAGAAATACTTGTGAATTATGTTTTCAGTTCCATACACTCTGATTTTATGAAGATTTTGCAAGCACAGCGAAAGGGGTTTTATTTTTTGCAAGTTTATTTTCATTTGGGTGAGCTTGGAATAACAAGTAAATCAGGAACACAAGCAGTTCTAATATAAAACAATAATTACTACATATTTTTTATGTTGAGCGTTCAGCTCTGAGTGTCACAGTAACAGCGCATCCAAAGGACGCCCGGCAGCAGTCTTTGACATCGAGGCTTACAATTAGACTTAAAAAATAAATAAATAAATAGGTTGCCAAATGAGCATATCGAACAAAAAATTCATTTCATTCCGAAATACAAGTCCTTTAATCACAGAGTACTATGATATGTATTATCGCTTGCATTAAAACCTAGTGCCAAAATCCTGTTTGCATTAGACACTCAAGTGTGACTGGCTGCATTTCTTCTTCCCAGTAAGGTTTCCGTGCAAACCGAAATGAAAACTTGGCTCTATATTATAAAGATTTTTGCTCTGTGCGTTTTAGGTTCGTGTGTTTTCTATTTCCAGTTATTAATGGCCATTTACCCCATACAGTTCACTCTTCTTGTGTAATTAAAGTTTAGAATGATCATTCAAAATCCAATGATACTTTAGTTTGAAACATAACTTTAAACAGAACTCAGACTATAGTTTGAAATCTGTGATTTTTAAAAATTTGTCATCTAAAAGATAGTTTTTTTAAAATCTCACTAAAATTTCATATAACTTCTGGCTTTACTAAACCTTAAAATACCCAATATTGCTAAACTTCATATGAATGACAGCATTTATACATCAAATCACAGAACCTAATGAAATAAGCACATATATACATACACAAATGAGTTAATTCCCACTTGAAACAAATAAGCATTTAACTCCTTTTGGTAAACACATTGTTTTGGTTTTGGTTTTGGAGATTCTGCAAAGGTTCTTAGTCATTTGGAATTTTTAAGCATAGAAGTAGTAAGTAATATTAAGCAGGAATTTTTTAGGTGTTGCTTTTTAGCTCCTTTTTTACCAGTTCTGGGAAGCCAACAGTGCTGCATCTCCTTTGCTCTCGTGGAATTCTGTAATTTCTGTACCACAGGTCTCTGCTAAAAGGCGGCATGTGTTTAGAAATTCTAAAAATGAGGGCTCTAAACTTGGTAACTGTCCTGATACGTTTTCCCTTTTTTGATCCCAACCCCCTGGCCAAATCTGTCCTTAGAGATCATTTATGTCTTTTACTGAACCCTAGGGAACAAGTAATTCTGTTGAGAGGCTTTTATCCACTGAAAGCCTTACGCATGTGTTGGTTATCTTCAGGCTGTGACTCAGCCGAGTGTGTATCTCACTTCTCACATTCATGTTGTGTCTTAATGACACACAAACTATTTTTGACCATGACCTATATTATCACACAGTGTGTTTCTCACTGTTGACTTACAGTAGACTTGCTGAGGCCTGTGATGCTGTGCTTTAAAAGCCAAAAACTTTTCAAAATGAGGGAGAAATGTCTATAATAAATGTATTATATATACACAAATGTTTATAATAAATTTTCTTTTTACAACTCATGGTAAGCTAAATGTTCCCAGTGAGTTCACTGCTCCCTGGGAGTGAGTTCACTGTTCCCTAGTATTTTGGTTATATTTTCTGGCTACTAAGATTTCAGTTTGTGGATTTTTGCTTTAGGTCAGCAAAAGAGCATGCACTAAATTACCCACTATTATAATGTGCTCACTGAGAAAAACTAACCCATGGAAAATTAAGGTAAGACAAAAGTCAGCAAATTGCTGTCTTTGGCCAGATATGTAAAATCATTACATCTTATTTCATATATTGAATAACTATCATCAGTTGCAGATTATTACTTCAGGAATTTAACCAGTCCAATTTTTATTGTAAGATAGGATCATTTTACTCTCATTTGGGTTTCAGTTTAAAAAAGGTCTTTTCAGTGAGGTTTCTTACTAGGAATAGCTTTTGCAGGTGATCACAGAGGTTTTTCTAGCCAGGAGAATTCACAATTGAGGTTTGCAAAGCAGAGTAGGGAACTAGAACCACCAAGGCAGGGAGGTCAGCCTCGGGCCGTGTCACCTTTGATGCGTCGTGTCTCATGTACCCTCTGTGTTCCCCGTGTGTCCTGTGTAGTGAAATGAAATATTAACCTTGCACTCATGTATGGTATGTTTGTCTGCAGTGTGCAGTAACAAAACTGTCTTCCAAATTTGAAGGCAGTATGTAGATAATTCATGTGACATGTTTGTAACTAGCAGATAAAACCTAAAAACCAAGGAAATTTTAAACATCGTTTAAATCAAGCTTATCCAACCTGCAGCTTTAATCAAGCTTTAAATCAAGCTTATCCAACCTGCAGCTCACGGCTGCGTGGGACCAGGACGGCTTTGAATGCGGCCCAATACAAATCCGTAAACTTTCTTAAAACATGAGTTTTTTTGTGATTTTTTTTTTTTTTTAAGCTCATCAGCTCTCATTAGTGTTCAGTGATTTTATGTGTGGCCCAAGACGATTCTTCCAGTGTGGCCCAGGGAAGCCAAAAGATTGGACACCCCAGGTTTAGATTACTGACATCATAAATTGTTTTTTTTTAATCATCCGGGTATCAACTAGAAGATATCCTAAGTTTAAAGACCCTATTTTATTAGAAAGTTGGGAAAGAAGAAACAAACATAGCAAGTTGTTATTGCCAGGCACTATGTGCTTTGTGTCGTTTGATTTACACACTAACCCTATTACGTAGGTGCAGTATTATTAATTTCCCATTATGTAATTAAGGAAACTGAGGTTTGGGCAGATAAAGCAACTGGCCCAGAACATCACAGCTAGTATTAAAATGTTAAATATGCCAGTATATTTTTCAAAAGAAAAATATGGCTCTGGATTGATCAGCAATGAGCTTTTTCTAGATCCATAAACCATACTTGAGAACATGACTAGCATGTAACAGCGTTTGTGTATAACACACTGTGGCAGGCACCATTTTGGCCTTTTTACATGTGTGAACTCATGCAATCCTCACAACCCTATGTTTGCAGATCCCTCTTTAAAGATGGAAAACCAAGCCACAGAGAGGTTAGGTAACTTGCCTGAGTCACACAGCTAATAATTGGAGTTGCAGAGCTACAACCCAGGCAGCCTGGATCCAGTGTGTTCTCATAACCACGGGCTTCATTCTTTCTCCTACATGGAAACCTGAGCCATGCCAAATCGACCTGGGGTCGGGCATCACCCCACATGACAGTGAAGGGCTCATTTTATCCGAACGGGAAGCAGGACAGCCAGGCTGCAAGGGGAACAGTGTCCCTCTGCTGATGCCTGTGGCTGTGTTTGTGCATTTACACATCACATTAGCGGAGATGAATGCCACTTGGAATCCAACCCACCACAGCAGATTACCTCATGCAAGAGAGAAAACAGTCCTGCCTGTGCTACCCTGGCTCTGCGCTGGCCTGTATTTACTCACGGGGCCTCAGCTGGCCAGGGCCTTGGGGCAGCTCTGGGGTCCCGCACTCGGGCAGGAGTCCCAGCTCAGGACTGGACACACGGAGGAGGATGGGGTGGGGAAGAGTAGTTCCCTCCCACACCCTCGACCCCTCCCAGCAAGTACAGAGGGTCGTATAGCAATCGCCCCGCCTTACTTAGAGGCTCTGATCTCCACAAAACTGGCCAGGGCTGAATTCAGAACAAATAAAGACTCAACCTGCCGCCACTTCAGAAAGGTTGCTGACCGCTGGCTGGAAGCCGGCCTGGGAGAGTCCACAGCTAAGAAGCATTTCTGAGCTGTCTTTAGTTAGCCCTGGGGATTTCCTCCACCCTCTGGCTGTTTCTGCACTGAACTAGAAAAGATATCAAAGACACTCATTAAAGAACCAGACCCAGTGACTATAAGCTTGGAAAACTCGAAGTGCAAATAATCCAGTGTTTAAAAGCAAAGGGTAGAATCTGTTGCTACATTAAGCTGTCGCTGCCCACAGTTAATTTTCTGCAGCTCTGCAGACGTCATCTTTGTAGGCAGTTTTACACCAAGAGTTTATTAAGTTCATTAAATCATAGTATAATAGTTTTCCACATTTAAAAAAAAAAAGCTGTTTCTAATATAAGCACTGCTCATTATCAGAGGGATATATTGAAATTTCTTTTAAAAAGCTAAGCAATAAGATTTTCTTGAGAGTGAATCATTGTCAGGTGACTTAACCTTTGTCATCTCTTTTTGTTGTTGTTTGTTTTTGTTTTGAGATAGGGTCTTCCTATGTCACCCAGGCTGGAGTGCAGTGGCGCAGTCATGGCTCTCTGCAACCTTGACCTCCCAGACTCAGGCGATTCTCCTACCTCAGCCTCCCAAGTAGCTGGGATGACAGGCACACACCACCATGCCTGTCTCTTATGTTTCATTACTTTTTTGTAGAGATGGAGTCTCACTATGTTAGCCAGATTGGTCTTGAACTTCTGGACTTCAGTGAACCTCCTGTCTCAGACTCCCAGCATGCTGAGGTTGCAGGTGCGAGCTGCCATGCCTAGCCTATCTTGTTCTTAATAAAAACAGTTAAACTTTTGTTAAAAAAAAAAAAAAAAAAAAGCCTTTCACCCTGTAATAGCCGTTTTAAATCGTGCACTTTGTTACATGCCCACAGTGATGGTGCTGGGGGTGGTGATGGTGATTACAAGCACCACTCACTATTTGAATCTGTCACATGGTTTCTGGTTGAGTTCCTAGCACAACTCTACCTCAGCAGACTGGCTACAGTTCCCATCTCAGCTCATCACTCCGCAAACTGGGAGACCTTAGTTAAATTGCATAATCTCAGTTTCCTTGAATGTAAAACGTGAATAAGAATAATAGTTAAGGTTGTTGCAAAGACTAAAGGTAGATGACAGATGTGAGTAAAATGACACACACGAAGCGCTAAGCAGGGTACCTAAGGCAGCTGCAAGTGGTAGCAGCGGCGGTGTTTTCCCCCTTCTGCATCTATGGAAACAGGCTGGAGAGGTCCGGGAACCTGGCCCCTGGCCCCTGGCAAGCAAGGGGTGGAACCAGGATTGCCACCTCAGGATTCATGACCCCAAAACCTTCATGCCCCTGAGCACTCTGTCTTGCAGCAAGCATTTGGAAGGTTGATATCTGTAGACCAGTGTTAGATTCCATGCTGGCAGCTGCCCTGCCGGGACCCGCCTTTGCCTCTTGATCCTTTCAATAAGCCCTTAAGTCTTTTAGCCAATCTGGGTGCCCTTTTTTGAACTTGATCCAATCTAAATACGTCCCTAGTGCCTGTGAAATTCACAAGTCCGCTTAGTCATAGAGTACAGGGTGTCCAGAGTTTTATGAGGCAGGATTATACTTTCCCTGTCACATCATGTAATTCTGCTGGGGTGAACCTGAAGTGGCATTCATCTTCATTAATGTGACTTGTGTTACAAACACACATCCAGCGTGTAATTTACTGCCTTCTCTGGGGTCTGTCATCTCTGCCTTCAGGTTTCTCACATTTATAGAAAACCAGAAAAAACACCCTCTACCCTTCTTTTCTTACACATATAAAATGAGTTGTGGAATTGAGGCAGATAATCCTTAACACCCCCACCCACACACCTCCCATCGCCAACACATAATGACACAGAAAAATGCCCAAGGTGTCTGCTTGGAAAATTACGATCCTTCTCCGTCTCCTGTTTTTGTGTGTAGGTCTGGCCTCAACCCTTTTTTCTAACGTGCTTGCAATTTTCTATTTTGGGCAGTGTTTATCTTCTCATTGCCCTCTGAGTTTTGTTAAACCTCAGAACCTTGCATTTCATTCTTGGTGAAACTTCATTATGTTTACAGTTCTAGTAGGAGAGAAACCTTGTAATCTAGTGTGATGAACTCAAACATTTAATATTGCGCAGTCTTCACTTTCAAGGTTTGTGGGAGTGGGGGGTTTGTGTATTGCCTTATTTTAAAATTATTAATGACAGATTTAGGGGGTTTAGCAGGCGCATCGTAAAATTTTGTGAAGAATGGCGTTGCATTTTCATTTCTTAAAAGACTCAATAACTCAGCATAAAAGTGTTTGAAATTATATCAGCCTCCCCTGGAATGTTAGTATTTATCTTTACATCTCATGTACACATCTGCTTTATTTTCTACCTACTTGCTTTCATATCATTCTCCCGTATGAGATTACAAACTCCTTTACAGCAGAAATTGTGGCCTATTCATGTTTGCGTCTCTGTATTTGACTCACTCAGTAACTGCTTATTGAATCGAATCTTGACATTTCTGGGCCTTGCTGGACCTGCTTTGTAAGGATAATTCTATTTGGCTTATAAAGATTGTGGTTATATCTAATTCAAAGTTGCAAAACTGTTAAAACTTTCTCAAAGTTAGTAGCCAAAGCGACTAATTTAGAAATGCATAATTTATTTACATATGTGTGGGTGTAAATAGATGTGAAAATGTTTACATGCGTGTCTATACTTTATAAATAAGAGGGGAAGTGAGCATGTGAAAGATTCAGGAGATGGACCCAGGGAGTGTTCTTTCGTTGCTCTGAATAAGGAGGGAGGAGGAACAGTGCCGGAGCCAGGAAGGAAAGCATGTTGTTTCCTTGGATTATTTTGTTTTCATTTGGTTCACACCTACGGAAAAGAGGACCATTCCAGATTCATCAACATACAGGGAAAGGCAGTGCATGACATTGGATTTCTTTCTGCTGAAATAAACAAGCTATGGTTAGCTGAAAGTGGTGGGAGATTTTGAGCTCATAGTGAATGCAGGTTGTACAAAGTTAAATAGAATAATCCACAGTTTTAAAACTATATGCCTATATTCTGTTTGCTACAATACAAGCTACAGTGTTTTCTGCTCATGACCCATGTTTTAATAGTCACCCATTGCTTTGTGTTGGTTGGTATAAGTGCAGTTTACTTGTTAGCTCACCCTTTTGTTCATTTGTAAAAGGTAGAACTCTCATCTTAATATGTTTATGTTAAGAGAAGACCTTTTTTCTTTGATACTGTCCAAATGAGAAGAGAATTTCCTTCTTGGAGTGGTGAACAGGAAGGCTGGGAAGGGCAGATGGCTAACCTCGGACCACATGTTCTCCCTGGTGTAGAAAGTAGATATGATTATGGATGGGGCTGTTCTGAGACAAGATATGTTATTTGTAATGTGAGCCAAGCAACGGCTACCCAAAAGTGGGAGGAGGGATGGAGTTGGATTATACCAGTAAGAAGAGGGTTCCTGGGAAAATATTCCAAGAATACAAATTCTATACTTAGAAGACTTCTTGTAAGAAAGTGAATCTAAGAAAGCAGTCAGGTTCATTCCTCTGAAAAACATGAAATGTGTTACAAAAAGCCTTATAATACGGAGTCTGTCCGACCCCCACCCCACTGCTCCTGGGAATGCGTCCAGAGGTTGCAGCTCACTGGCGCCCCCCGGTGGTATTCAAGCTTTCTCCTATTTTATTGTTTGGGTAAGACCCCTGTGGTGGTGAACGGGGCAAACTTCAATGTCCGGGGTTGGAAGGTGTATGTGGTTTTTTTAGGTTTTACTCAAGCTTCTTTGTCATTCTTTTTCTCATTTGTTTTAGGCCAAAGAACTGCCAACTCTGAAAGATAATGATTTCATTAATGAAGGCCAAAAGATTTATATTGATGACAACAACAAGAAGGTCTTCCTGGAAAAACTAAAAAAGGATGTTGAGGTAAGAACAGTCAGTGTAGAGGCCATACTAATTGTATAAATATCAGCCCTGTTGGGTTTTAGGAGCTTTTTAAACCACCTATTTAAATCTGCAGTCAAGGCAAAAACCTGTATACTCTAAAGTCAGACACGAAAGTGTCTCATGTTACATGATCTGGTTTAAAGCAAACACATGCCAGTTTAGCAGCCCTCTCATTTAGGCGCCAAACACAAGCAAGCACCTGCTGTCATCTGCTGGGAATCCCCGGCCCCAGGTCCCTGTATTCTGTATTGGAATGGCCCATGAAGACTGACCTGCCCACACCAGCCAGTTTGGGAGGGGCCAGGGGAGTACTGGACTCTGTGTCAACCAGCAGAGCATCTCAAAAACAAATACTCAGTCACTATTAGAGTCTTGGCACTTTCCCCTCTAAAACACATGTCAGTGCTGGTAAACATAGCCTGGATCACTTAATGCTTTCCTATCTCCACCAGTCACTGCAAACCATGTCATGAGGCCCCAGTGAGGCCCCTTACATGTCTGGGACTAGCACAGAGGCAGCTTGGGACAGTAGGTCATAGGGGACAGTGGAGAGACATAAAACAGTGTCCAAGGGCTTTAGTCCATAATGATGGAGTTTTGCTTTAAAATACTGTTCTAAACATTTAAAATGTACCTTTTCCTGTCATTTAGTTTATGATAAAGGCATTGCAGCTTTTCCATTGGATTTGCTCATTTAAGTCTTTTATAAATAAATCCAGGAAAAAAGATTATTTTCTTGGACTTCGTTGAGTTACAAAACAATGCAGTGGGAATTAGAATTTAGGCAGCTACTAAACTAAGGTTTTCTTAGCTGTTGCTTTCATTCATTTATGTACACTTCCCGGCACACCAGTACAGGGCTGCTACTTAGAGGCTCTGTGGGAAGATTGTCTTTTTCATGTCATTAAACAAAAAAAAAAGAAAAGAAAGAAAATGACTAAAGCCAAAGAGAATGAGTGTCATACATTTGTATTTCCCATGAAGGCAGAAGCAGTAGAGTTTCTTTTACTCTTCTAAGAGTTCTTTTATTACAAGAAACTCAGACTAAGTTATTAATAGTTAATATTTTTAGACCATAAATAAGTTTAATAAAATTTTTTACATTATTTTAACCTTTATGGTATACACACTTGGATTAGAACCTATATGTTGGTTATTTGTGAAGGGTGTAAGCATCTACTTTTTTGTTGCCATTGTTTTTAGAGACAAGGTCTTGCCGTGTTGGCCAGGCTAGAGTGCAGTGGCATGAGCATAGCTCACTGCAGCCTTGAACTCCCAGCTCAGGCAATCCTCCCACCTCAGCCGCCATAGTAACTGGGACTCCAGGCGTGCACCACAGTGCCTGGCTAGTTTTTGATTTTTTTTTTTTTTTTTGGGGGGGGTAGAAACAGGGTCTCACTATGTTGCGCAGGCTGGTCTTGAACTCCTGGCCTCAAGCAATCCTCCCACCTCAGCCTCCCAAAGTGCTGGGATTACAGGCATGAGCCACTGTGCTTAGCCTATAAGCATCTACTTCAAACAAAGAGATACAAGTGTTTGGTTTTCTCTTGTAACATTTTCCTCCAGTCTTTCATTAAGGAATGTTTAGTTTTCCTCAGTTGTCAGTGGTTATTAATAAAATGTATTAGTTAAGCATTTCCCCCTTGCTTTGGGATCTGTTTGATCCGACTGATAAGTATCCTTAGTAAACATACTCTTTTGGGTTTTTATTGATTAATCAGCAAATCTTCGATACTGACAAGAATATCGTTTTAGCGATTATGGTAAGTAGCCATTAGGCTTATCTGTGACCTATCAAAAAAATTTTCTTTTCCATTGGCAGTATATCACTATGATATTTAGACTCTAGAAATAATGTAACTCAAGCAGTTTAAATTTACAGTTGAATTACAGAAGGATCCTCTTAGCTCTTTTGTTGTCTCTAATAATACCATTGATTAGAGGACTCGATAGCCTAATCCCATACATGGCTCAAGCACTTAGCTGTTTCATTGAAATGGAGGCAGGTATAAAACATGCTTTCATTTAAAAATATTCTCAATAGCTGATAAGTGCCTTTAGTTTTGAAATTAATGCAGAACCATCATTAAATTTTTAAGCAGGTAATTATGGTGAAGTAGCTTGACATCTGATCTTGATAATGAGGCTAGAATTTAATTGAGTTTCCTTTTTTCTTCAGTTCCATGCTTTCTAATTTAGCTAACTGACCCGTTGGAGTTTCATTACAGTTTTGTTGTTGTTGTAACTGTTTTTCCTTAATGCCTCAGGTAGGAGATCTGAGTGTATTACAGCTCAAGAAATCTAGATTTTAGGAAAACTAATTTTCATATGAGATTCTAGTTGCTGTTTTTCTATCATTGAAGCCCGTTCTATTCCTGTGCCATGCTGGGTACTTGCATCCACATAGCTTTGCACATAACTAAACACAGGAGAGTCTTTCTCTGCGTGCACGCACACACACAAATTGGTGTATGAGGAGTGACAAGCACTTTTTCCTTCTGCCCTGTGTTTTGTCAACTCTGATCACGGCCCTCAAGAATCAACCCTGGTCTCTCCTCTCATTGACTCACATGATGCAAAACTGCTCTCCCTCTGTGGCATCCAGGAGTACCCCATCACAGGGCATTTCAGCTGTCTGAGGTTTATAGCCCCCCATCCATGGAGGTGGGTAAGAGGGGATAGGGTGGTGGGAGTAGTGGGATGGGCAGCACCATTTATGGAGTACATCAAGCCCAAGTCCTTCCCATGCAGTCAGTGTCACTTGTCATTCTCAAAACAGCCCCTTGACAGTGGTCCTGCCCCTACCCTAGTTTGATGAATGAGAAAGGCGAGCCCAGAGATGGTATGTAATTTGCTCAAAGGCACAAAGCTTCTAAATTCAGACTGGGGCGTCAGGCCCTCAGCGGGCACAGTCCCTAACTACTTCGACATAAACACAAGTTAAAAATACTTGTGAGAGTACAGTGGAGGCTTTGTTTTCTGATAATTGCTCCAAAGGAGTATTATTATAATTTTTAACAAGTGGTAAGATACAACTGTTAAACAGGGTTGACTGGCATTTTAATTCTACTTCACAGATATGTTGGGAGATGGTGATGTGGTAGAACACAGTGTGTTAGTATAAATAAATCAACTGGAAACCATTGTGAGGATAATCTTAGACTCGCAAAGATCTTGAGGAAGATTCTAGCTCAAAGATTTGTCACAGCAAGGAATCAATTATTAAGGAATTAGATGAGAAGGGATATTCTGGGGGAAAAAAAGAGGCAGATCTGAGGTCTAGCAGGTGGTTTGTGAAGAAAAGCAGGGGACCTAAAGACTGAAAAATCTTCACACTTTGAAATCTTATGTTCTTAAAAAATAAAGAACAAATATATTCCGTGTTCCTGCAGTGAGCCGGAAGCTGACCCCACAGTGAAGCCCACACTCCCTTTCTGTCTTCTCGTTCCATCCGCAAGCTTCCAGCATCACAGGAGTTTTCTCTGACAAAAAATCTTGGATTTATTGCCACACTTCATTCACTCTACCTCAGATCAGATTTAAAATAAAATTTGAGGCCAGGTGTGGTCGCTCATGCCTGTAATCCCAGCACTTTGGGAGGCTGAGGCAGGAGGATCGATTAAGCCCAGGAGTTTGAGACCAGCCTGGGCAACACATAGTGAGACCCCATCTCTACAAACAGTTGTAAACGTTAGCCAGACACGGTGGTTCATGCCTGTGGTCCTAGCTACTAGGGAGGCTGAAGCAGGAGGATCCCTTGAGTCCGAGAGTTTGAGGCTGCAGTGAGCCATGATCACACCACTGCACTCCAGCCTGGGTGACAGAGCCAGACCCTATCTCCAAAAGAAATGTAAGGGGTGAAGATCAGAGCTCATGAATTAACGGACTTTTCCATATGGTTCTTTTTCCCCCGGTCCACAAACTGAAACCTGTTTAAATTTGAAATCTTGATATTAAAAAGACTTCTACCATAATCAAAACAACATTGACAGTTATAAATAACAGCTTCCGTTATTTTGTGCAAGACACCGTATTCTTTCTCTCAGCCTCATTATCTTAATTCTTCCCCACCCCTGTGAGGTGAGCGGCATTGTCCCATTTTAAAGTCAGAATGACTGAAGATCCAGGAGGCAAACTCGTCAAGCGTGGAGCTAGCGAGAGACCGAATCGGACTTGCTCTTTGCTTCTTGAATGGGCCTCCCTTGTCAGCATGACCTGTCCTTTTTCACCACTGTGCCATACTTGGTTTTTCCCATTTCCACCTCAGTCTCAGAGATTTGAAAACATGAATAATAATCCCAGCACTTTGGAAGGCCAAGGCAGGAGAATCACTTGAGGCCAGGTGTTCGGACCATCCTGGACAACACAGCAAGATCCTCTCTCCACACACACACACACACACACACACAAAATTAGCTGGGCATGGTGGTGCACCTCTGTAATCCAGCTCCTCAGGAGGATGAGGCAGGAGGATCCCTTGAGCCCAGGAGCTCAAGGCTACAGTGATCTGTGATCACACCACTGTACTCCAGCCTGGGCAACTGAGCAAGATCCCATCTCTTAAACAAAAAGAAAATATGTGCAATACCCATTGCGACTGCAATTTCCTCAGTCTTCTTGGGTGCCTCAGAATAGCTTCTTACCTAGAGATGTATGTTTCATCACTGATGGTTTTTGGGTTCTAGGAGTTGACTGCACCTTTCTTTCTTTCTCAGTGGAAGATGAGAATAAGCAGTCTGACCCCAGGCCTGAGGCCCAGGAAAATTACTCTGGGCCGCCCAGTGTGGCGAGGAGCCCAGATGGGGTGCCAGGGGAGGCTGAGCCCTGAAGGCTCACCATGGTGAGTGCGGCTGGCCAATCCTGGCTGTCCCCTTCCCTCCCTGCCCTTTGGCAAATTAATCGCAGACAGCCCCGACTTCTGTAACTAAAACATACTTGAAGGTCAGCCGTAGACCTTCCTGTTAAGGGAAGCGTATTAAATGGTCGCCTTGCGCTTCCTTCCGAGAGATGTTGCCTCATGCAGTCTCAGAAAGGTTTTCTGTTGTTGCTTTGTTGTTTGTATTTGGCTTTAGTAGTTCTTTCCTGGTGGAAGCAGGTCGGGGACAATTAGGGAGAGCTGGGGGGGACAGATAGGGATAAAGTAGCAGGCATCCTATTCTCTTGTCCAACAAGTGCCGAATACTTTCCTGAGCCCTCTGCCTGCTGGGAGTCGGGAATGCAGTGAAAGCCAAAACTTTAGAGCCCCTTTTGAGGCTGCCTTGCTTGGGAAAGAGAGAAGTTCTCAAATACTCCAGCAAAATGAATGTGCAACGAGGCCATGTGCCATTGGGGAGGGAGTGTACGGTGCCCTAAACACCTAGACTCGGGCTGTGCTGCTCTGTGTGGTGCCCTGCCGCTAGGCCTGAAGGCACAGGAGGAAGTACCTGCCCACAGGGAAGAAGCCCAGGAAGCGGGCAGAGCAGGGCTCAAGTGGGCCCCAGATGTGGATGGGGCCAAGCTATCCAGGCCTCCTGGGCCATGTGAGTTGTTTGTGCCCCGTGAGAAACGTGGCACTATGGAAATGTCTTAAGCAGAACAGGATGTGATCAGGTTCACATTTTGAACACTTGTGCCCTTTGCAGAGGACTGGAGGGGAGGTTGAGGCACCAGTCAGCCTTTACCACTTCACAGGGACCTCCCAAGCACCCAGAGGGAGCAGGGATGGGCAGGAGGGGGGCCTTTTCCCTGTCACTGCTCAAGCTGAGCAAGGCCTGGCCTGGCTCCAGAGAGGCTTCCAGGTGTAGAGAGGGAGGCCAGGGAAGCCGTAGATCCAGGGAGCAGAGCCAGGCATCATGCTAGGCTTGGGAGGGGCAGCAGAGGTGGCGAAGGAGACCCTGGCCCAGTCCTCCAGGAGCCCAGAGGCCTTGGAACAACAGGGCAGGGAGAAGTGGGCCCACCATGAGCGCCTCCCCCCCACACAACCCTCAAGCGTTGGAGAAGACTGGGTACTTACACTGCAGTATTTTCCACATAGGCTTCTGAAACCCCAGGCCCACAGGGCATTCTGACGGGGAAGCGGGTTCCATGATCACAGCGGTGCCAGGCATGCTGCTGCTGACCGCCTAACCGTCCAGAGACCCACAGCGCCAAGTCACGTATGGAGGGCCTCCTCCGATGCCAGCTGATTTTAACTCATTACCTTCCTCCTAGGGTTGCAAAAGGAGACGGGAAAGCTGCTTTAAGGTAGCCTCCAGAAGTAGCTGATACAGAGCAGAGAGTGCGGGCTCAGAATGGGCCCTGAATTCACCCCTCCTTGGATTTGAATCCTTGCACTCTCGTCCAGCTGCTGAATCTGGCTGCTATCTCACACGGAGAGCCTGCCCCCTGCCTTGGATCTTGTCACCTGTCTCTATACCCCAGAGTGCCCAGTTCTCTTCCACATCCACAGGCCCATATATAGCGGAGCTGTACCCAAGACCCAGCTCCCTGGCTGGCTTCACCGTGCTGGTGGAGGACTCAAGTGAGCCTTCCACCACTGCAGATTTCTCCCCACAGCCTGGCAGCTACCGAGATTCTAGAAGGAGGATGCTGGAAAGGAATCTGGCAGAGGGAGGTGCAAGTGGAAAGTTGGTTCTCATGTTTACTGTAATGGGGGAGTTTGGGGACAGGCCAGGGGGATGAGTGGTGGCTTCCTCTCCTCTCTGGGATCCAGAAAGCTGAACACAGGAGCCCCATGCTGTTTCCATGAGGGGTTTGCCTTTATTTTTAAACAAACAGGTTTCTCCCACTTTGCTTAAATATTTGAGTGTAAGATTTGTGTGATTTCCATTTTCTGAGCTCAAAACAAATGGGGAAGATGTAGCTGGCCCCGAGGGATTCCTGGTGGGAAGGCTGCAAAGTGGGAGCTCTGGCCAGTTTGCTGGGCTGAGCGGGATGCTGGCTGATGGAGAATTGCAGGCACTGGGAACCAGCTGGAGAGTGGGACAGACCTGTGCCCAGGGGTCCTCTCCTCATCTGTAAGGAATCAGGGCTTCTCATTCAGTTTCGAGACAGAACTCCTTCCCAGCAGGCTGAGGAGAAATAGCTCTGCGGGGCTCAACAAATTGATTTCATTTTTAGCCAGAACTTCAAGACCTGTGATTTTCTCTGCTTGCCCTTTGCGTGAGGACATTTGCTTCCTAAATTCTATCAGCGTAGCCCAGAGGCTGCTCAGCCACTCTGCATTCCCTAGTGAGGTGGCGCTGAGTCCTTCCAGAGCCAGGACCATGAATCTTCTTGGACCCCGAGCCCAAGGTCACAGTGGAACAGGACCCTGTGCAGAGCCAGCTAGCCACGGGGTCAGGGGAGCCAGTTGGGTCCAGCCCACAGATGGGCTGCCACTGTTTTCACTCAGCATAACCGTTCACGTTTTATGGCAATATTGGAACGTTGTGCTGAAGGTCTCAAATCAGAAAAGGGAAACAAAAAGAAATCGTGATCTGAAAAGTCAAAAAAGAACTGGGCAGACAGGAGTAGCCAAACACACAGAGCTGGGTCTTGCCCCCACGTTATGTTCTAGCCACGGCTGGAGGAGGAGAGGGAGGACAGGAATCCTGGGTGTGTGGGGCCTCATGGAAAGCACCTTGTTGACCCAGACAGGATTGCATTACTCACCAGAGGTGGACACAGTGCCTTTGCTTTTACTTATTTGCAACAGCGTAACAATCGCTTCCGCAGAGCATGCTGAATTCCAAGGTGCTTTCCCCGAACCCACCACAAGAGACTCCGCTGGAAGCTATTTGGAAGGTGCCAGGGTTTCCCCCTTAGCCTGTCTTAATTGCTGGAAGGAACTTGCTCTCCCTCCCAGTCTCTCTCTGCATCTCTTACTGGTCATGCTTCCTGCTCTCTGGTGAAACCCAGCCACCCTGTGATAGATCCACACCTCTCCGCCTCCAGTGTGGCATTCCAGGGAAAATAGCCCGAGCTCTGAGCCAGCCTGAAGTGTGAGGCTACACTTTAGATAGAGAAACAGCCCCGGAGTATAAGAACATCCACAAAGGAGGCACGTGGCACCTCTGCTGCCCCACCCCGCAGCCTTCCCTCTGGGTGTCACCTGGGCTTGTCTCCTTTTTTTAAACGTTGACTTTTATGTTTAAGGTGTGGCTGACTGACCCTGTCACCTCTGTCCCCAGTTTCTGGCCCAGCTGAAGCTCATGGACTATAGTCTGCTGGTGGGAATTCACGATGTGGAGAGAGCCGAACAGGAGGAAGTGGAGTGTGAGGAGAACGACGGGGAGGAGGAGGGTGAGAGCGACGGCACCCACCCGGTGGGGACCCCCCCAGATAGCCCCGGGAATACACTGAACAGCTCACCACCCCTGGCTCCCGGGGAGTTCGATCCGAACATCGACGTCTATGGAATTAAGTGCCATGAAAGTAAGTTTGATTACTGTGGACCCTTTTTCATGTGAAGTGGTTTGACTTTGGCCTTGTTATCTACCAGTAATCACTACCCCAGTTACGAGGGTGCTGTCCGGCAGCACTCATCCTCCAAACTCCAAAGAAATGGATTTGAGGACAAGAATATGTTAAAGGTAACCGTGATCTCAGTGCTGAAACATAAGGCAATTGGACCTTTGAATTCTGTGATGTTGAGGGAATACAGCAAAACCACAAACTATACTATACATATACAACACACCTGTACATATGCACATACACACTGGCATACAACACATGTTCATATGCACCCATACACAAACACCAGAAATGCTTTAAAATATTAATATATTTTTGCTTAGTTATCTTTTTTATCTAAGTCAAAAGCATCATGAATCTAAAGAACACGCATGTGGTCCTCTGTGACCCTCAGGTTATCCTCTTGTCATCACCACCAGCGCTCTCCCTCTCAAGGATGTGAAGGGTGTGTGAAGCTGGGCCCTGTGTGTGGGGTGGGAATCTGATTTGCCACCTAGACTGGCTCTGCCATCCTCCCCAATGGAAGGGCCTGTGCCCTCTTCCCTAGAGTCAGATAAATCTTAATCCACCGTATCCAGGTGATTGGGTGCACCAGTTATTTGAATATTAGCAAAACCAAAATATTTTCGTGATAGGATAAAAACAGTTTATTGTTTTTTGAATAAAAACTGTGGCTCATCAGTTTTTTTTTTTTT
>NW_016804262.1:1199482-1203389 GCF_001698545.2 Rhinopithecus bieti
TTTTTTTTTTTTTTTTATCTCAAATGGCATATCAGCTGAGGATGTGAGTTCTGTTTTGTTCTGTTTCTGTTTTGCTCACCAAAATGTTTTCTTCAACACAGAAAATTAGGTAGTCAAATGTACTTTTCTTACTGTTCATATTTTTGGAAATGGATAGAAAATAGACATTGTAGCTGGGCGCAGTGGCTCACGCCTGTAATCCCAGCACTTTGGGAGGCCGCGGCAGGCAGATCACCTGAGGTCAGGAGTTTGAGACCAGCCTGACCTACATGGAGAAACCCCATCTCTACTAAAAATACGAAATTAGCCGGACATAGTGGTGCATGCCTGTAATCCCAGCTACTCAGGAGGCTGAGGCAGGAGAATCACTTGAACTCAGGAGGCGGAGGTTGCTGTGAGCTGAGATCGTGCCATTGCACTCCAGCCTGGGCAACAAGAACACAACTGTGTCTCCAAAAAAGAAAATAGACATTGGAGTACATGTATGCCTTTATCCAGTTCTGATACTATATCCAATGAGAATTATGAACAGTACATCAAATGGTAGAAAAGCATTGATGCACATAATTAGATATACTTGTTTTATAGGGTATTTTTAAATAGCATATTTCTTCACACCAAAGCAATACACAATCATTAAAGAAAATGCAACTTAATAAAAAAAGACTCAGTTCCACCGTTGGCTCTCCACTGTTGCTACCTTGGTGTGATGATGTTTTTAGTTGTTATTGTTTGTTTTTAAATTGGAGGGGGACTGGGTCAGAGAGGCAAGCTGTCTGTTTCGTCAGGATATGCAGGAGTGGTATGGAGTTTGTCTCTGGACTCCTTCCATCCGCCTTCCGCTGAATCCCCTCCTTCCAGCCTCACTTCTCCCTCCCTTCCTCCCTCAGCAGCGATGCTGGCCCTGATGTTGTCACATGTCCCACAGTCATTGCTCTCCTGTCTCTGCAGACTCGCCTAGGAAGGAGGTGTACTTCATGGCAATTATTGACATCCTTACTCATTATGATGCAAAAAAGAAAGCTGCCCATGCTGCAAAAACTGTTAAACATGGCGTGAGTATCTCCATTTTGTTTCCTCGTCTCCCTCTCCTGGCTCCTCTGTGTGGTCTGTAACTCAGGGATCACTCCTTTCTGCCACTGAGCTGCTTTCTGCTGAGCCATTCAAAGCCCTTTAGTGACACTTGTTCCCTGGGGGCAAGTCATGTTCTGAGCATGAGACGCAGAACCCGCAAATGCTCACTGCTCACCCCTGCTCTTACCACAGCTCCCTGTGGCTTGCAGCGAGTCACTTAAACATGAACATCTCTTCTTTTACACATGGGGACACTGACAGGCATGCGCATCACTAGGATGTCATACAAATTATTTTTTGTTTGAAAAATGTTCCAGAGACAAAAGTGCACAAGAATATAATGCAGTGTTTTAATATGAAATGTTCAAAACTGAAGCATGATTGTCTGCTTAAGACACTTCAAAAATATACAGGATTCTATTTTCTCACAGGGAGTTGTATTTTCCACAACAGAAATCTTTTGAGTGCAAGATCAAAGTTGCATGATATTAATTGCTCACCTTTAATGTGCTTGATGGGAATGTTCACTGCTGTAGCCACATGTTAAGCTATTGAATCCCCCATAAGAAGCCTATGAAAGAGATACTAGTGTACCTGCTTTTGTCAGTTGGAGAAACTGAGGAAGACAGCCTCAGGAGTAACTTGCCAGGGCCTCATACTAGGAAATGTAGGGATGGGATTCCTCCCAAGGATCCAGCCCCCTCCTGCTCTGTGTTCATGCTCATCCCCTTGCCTTGCCTGCAAACCCCTCCTGCCTGGCCAAACTTTACAGCTCGCCGAGTTCATGCTTGTATTGCAGGATGCCATCTTTGTTTTGCAGAGGTCCTGAAAGCCATAGAGCCCACCCCACACAGATGAATGTATGCCCTGGTTTGTTGGCCCTGGAAGGAGAGGTGCTTGCCACAGACTGTGTAGAGCTGACTAAGATTCGCCAGAACCAAAAACTCACTTGAAACCTCTTCTTTTCTATTTTAAAATAGAAATCAGCCTAACACCGTATTCTATTTGCCAAAGAAATACTTCAGTCACCTTGTCAATAGCTATGGTATTCCTGCTGTATGCAGAGCACAGACCAGGACCTCACCGCCCCTGAGCACGTCAGTAAGCGAGGGTGCCTGGTGGCTTCCACCCAACGGAAACTTTTGAGTACCCTTTCTAAACAAATGTCTGTACCAGGTGCACTACCCCCATTCCCTCATTCTCAGGCCAGTTCAGGAGGCTGAGGGAAGGGTCTTCAGAAGGCTCCATGGTCATTCTGATGCTCACCTCTGGTTGAATACCATGGTGTGTGGCAAGGAGAGAACTGGGGAGGAATCCTCGTTTGACCCTCCCCACTTGCATGACCTCAAGGGGCCACTTTTGGAGCTCCTGTTTTTCACCTTCTACAGAGATCCTCCTGCCTTGCTGATGGGGTTTTGCCAGAGATACAAGAGTTGTCTGGACAAATGCTTTGTAAATGTCTGTTCCCACATTATATACATCCTGTGAAATTGGAGTGTATCCTAGCCAATATGGTTCCACATTCATCCCCCTATAAGCCACCAGTTCGCCTCCATAGTGTGACACATGGCATAAAATCACAGGTAGTTTGCAAGAAGAAAATATTACTCTCAGCAAAGGAACGCTGTGTTAAGCTGCTGTTGGGGACCATTCCCTGCCTTCGAGACTGGGCTCCTCCATGCAGCCCAGGCCTGAAAATATTACAAGTTCCCCCATGAACATGGGTGTCTGAAAACAGCACCTGCTCACTTAGCAAAACTCTGATCTTGCCCTTTGCAGCTCAGGAAACTGTCCAGTGGCTCCCTTGAGTGTGCTGGCCTGCACCTTGCATCTCATAATGGAAAAATCCCCCACTGGGCTTCCGCAAGGGGCCAGGCTTGCTTGCTCTCTGCAGGGAAACAGTGGCACCCCTGTGTGCTGCTGCAGAGGAAAGCCATCACCTGGTTCTAGTGCAGGGAATGGGCTGGGGGCGGCTGTCCCGGAACCTGTGGCTGCTGCGGTTGCCACTCATGTTTGAGCACTGAGCTGGACGCCTCTGTCCGAAACCAAGGGGGTCCTGGAGAAATAATGTGGCTTTAAGTCATCGTCGTTAAGGTTTCCCTTTCGCCAAATGTTGATGTCATTCTCGAGGTGGCTCCCGTCTGCCTTCCTGAAAAGTATAGCGTAAGTATCGTTTCCGTGGCTTCTGAACAATTCCACTGTTTGATAGTAACATCCCAAACGTGGCCCATTTGATTTTTTGGTGAGTTGCAACAGCCCCGGTGTGTGTGGTAGCATCTGGTGCTCCTGTCGCCCTTTGTCTCATTTGCAAACACAGATTCGTAAGAACCTTGATTATTCAACCACAAGCACCAAGATATTTTGAGTGATGTTTTTCAGAGCAGAGACTGCATGGATTTGAAACTTACTTGCTGTATATTCAGCTGCCATTGGAAGTAACTGTAGATATTGAGTAATAATTTGGGGAAATCAAATATTATATCAATATTTCCTTTTTTAAAAACTGCCCAGGCTGGCGCGGAGATCTCCACCGTGAACCCAGAACAGTATTCAAAGCGCTTTTTGGACTTTATTGGCCACATCTTGACGTAACCTCCTGCGCAGCCTTGGACGGACGTGAACATGGGATGGACAGAGGTTGCTTTGGTGTAGGAAAAATGAAAACCAAACTCAGTGAAGTACTCATCTTGCAGGAAGCAAACCTCCTTGTTTACATCTTCAGGCCAAGATGACTGATTTGGGGGCTACTCGCTTTACAGCTACCTGATTTTCCCAGCATCGTTCTAGCTATTTCTGACTTTGTGTATATGGGGGGGGGGGGGGGGGGGGGGGG
>NW_016804262.1:1206681-1223335 GCF_001698545.2 Rhinopithecus bieti
GGCGGTGTGATGTGTGCACATTTTAAAAGTCATAAATTAAAACAGATCCACTTTGGTCAGAATGTGTCCCAACAAAGACCCTGTGATTCCAGCTATGGCCGAATGAATGAGTGAACGAGTGAACACACGGGGAGGGGAGAAGGAAGTGCGTGTCAGGCACCCATGTTGGCATCACGCAACAAACTGTGGATCAGTTGTTTTTTGTTTTTTTGAGTTGAAAGATGTGAGACAGTATTCAGAATAATGAAGATAATAATGATTATTATAATAATGATGATGATTCCAAGGAAAAAACCTACAGCCAATGTTCCACTTCTACCCCGCACACAAACACTCCCTAACACTGGTAACCTGAGCCCCCAGCACTGGACGGAAGAATGCTGGCGTCTCCGTGTGTACTGGTTCAGGGTTCTGGCCCCAGCCTTGTCAGGACCCCCTGGTGTTCAGAGCCCCACTCCTCCAACAAGCAGCTGATGCCCCAGTGATTCTCTATACATTTTTCACCTCGGCCAATATGTCCAGGAAAACTGCTTGCTTCTCTTTTTCTTGCCTGGAGCATTCATTGTTACACCCTTACTTTGCAATATAGGAATTAATGCTACAAAACAAAAGTAAAGCTTACCTGAAAAGTGCATAGTTTGGGGCAATGGTATCTACATCTCCCACTGTGGGAAAACCAGCAAAGCATCAAAACTCTGAATTCTCCTGTTACCGAATGCAGATCTGAATTATAAGATGTTTTTGACCATTGTTTCAACAGTGGGATTTTGTTATGAATTATCCCTTTAACTGAAACCCTCAGTTTTACTGTTTACATTATTAGGAAAACAGGGATATCTTTTGAATCTAAAATTTGATGTACAGCGTGTGATTTTGAAGTTTACATGTAAAGTCACCTAACAGTGTAGGTGAAATAATGTTTGTCATATTTTGAGACGTATCCTGCAGTCATGTTTTTATGTGAGTGTTTTATTCAAAGTACACGGTAGACAGTCTTTCACAATAAAAGGAAAAGGATTTTTTTTCCTCCAAATGTACATTTATGAACCTAATGTTTTTTTAAAAAGAGATTTCACCCCAGTCTGGTTTATGTAAGTTCATTGCCCTAAACTGTGCTGTTTTTAATCAAGTTATAAATTTCCAACCTAGATCATGTATCTAACAACTCTCCTGCATTTTCCAAAAGGCGTTGAGCTTAAATATTAATCTTGCTTAGAGTAGGTTATCCACTTATATGCTGCGCTACGGCCGTGCCTTTGAAACTCCTTGTTTAAAACATGATATGATTTTTGTGGGCAGTTTCAGAAAAGAAAAAAAAACTACCCTTTAATTCTTACTTGCAACTCAACAGATCTCCCTGCCGTACTGCCTTTTCCAGGAACTTTACTTCAGGGCTCTCCAGATTGCAGTTGTGCCCAGTGTATGTGGATCTAGTTCACAGTCTTCGGAAGCCAGCGGTCATGCCCTCCCTGTACTGTCTACTGATTCTACATAGATTTGTTATCCTCAGCAGACAGTGTTAACACCACTGTAACATAGTGTACAAATTTGTATTTTATGTATTTAAAGTAATCCATACTGTGATTTGGTTTTTCCCTGCACCGTTCATTCTGGTATCAGATGAGGTTTTGTGTTCTGAAGTCCTATTGTGGTTGACCCGAGACTACCGCCGTGAGACCCTGAAGTAAAGATAAGGTCACATACATTATTGGAGTAACTATTTCCTTGGGGGCCAATCTGTATATGCTTTTAGAAGTTTACAGAATGCGTTTATTTTTGTCTATAACAGTCTGTCATTTATTTCTGTTGATAAACTATTTGGACAGAGTGAGGACGTTTGCCCTGTTATCTCCTAGTGCTAACAATACACTCCAGTCATGAGCCGGACTTTACAAATAAAGCACTTTTGATGACTCACAAGATGAATCCTTTGTTCCTCTGTCCCAGTTGTGTCTGTCTGTTCCAAACACATTTTAAATACTGGGTCCTGACAGTGTCTTTAGCTAATCCTTGAGGAAATAAAAATAGAACTGTATCTTTTTAGTTTCTAGAGCCTTGCCTTCGGTTTGGGAATTGTCGGTAATAACAAAGTTTCACAACACAATTGACTTTGCTGCAAGATGAACAAGTAGAGGAAGAGAATCTCTCCCATGATATCCTATAAAGTCATATGTTTTGTTTTTAGATTTGATACACCTTAGTTCTATGTGTGTCAGCATTTTTTTTGAAACTTCCTTGGGATACCATCGATGGATAGGAGACTTACGGCAGTCCACTTGGTGCCAGGTGAACACAGACAGTTTGTCTCTAGCACTTGCTTTGATAACTCATTTTTCTTCTAATGCAACTGATGTATTACAGCAGGGGTCCCAACCCCCGGTACCAGTCCATGGCCTGTTAGGAACCTGGCTGCACAGCAGGAGGCGAAGCTGGCCAGCATTACCACCTGTGTTCCACCTCTTTCAGATTAGCAGCAGCATTAGATTCTCATAGGAGCGCTGAACCCCATTGTGAACTGCACATGCAAAGAATCTAGGTTGAGCACTCCTTATGTGAATCTAACTAATGTCTGATGACCTGAGGTGGAACAGTTTCTTTCCAAAACCATCCCCCCAGCCTCCTGCCAGTCTGTGGAAAAACTGTCTTCCACAAAACCAGCCCCTAGCGCCAAAAAGATTGGGGAGCACTGTATTGGAGAACAATTTGAGCATAATGCACTTTTCACATTGCTTGTGTGCCCTTTGGTCTGCAAGGAACATTAGGTGAACTGAACTGAGCTGTGTAGGGAAACACAACACACCCACACTTCAAATATCTCCAGCACCTCACTTCACTGCACGTGATTTGTTACACTCGTTCGTATCTGGAGTTACACATTTCCACCTGACATCAGATCACCTTTCTCCTCTTTACAATAACCCAAGAGCCACCCTCCTTCTGATGCCCACAGCCACAGCTGTGCCTTACATCATTTTCAAGGTAACTTGCCCTATTTTAGTATTTTATATATTTCCTGACCAGTTAGCATTTTTATAATTGTGCTACTGTTTTTATTAGATTTCTTTCTCTTTTCAGTGTGTGACTCATTACATTTTGGGATGTTGTGGCCCTAGTCTCATTTTTCCCGGAAGTTCTGTGATTTCCATTGTGCAGCTTTGCCTAACAGTGATTTCTAGGAACATACATGTTGCATTATTGTAGAATTGACTGGTCAGGAGGGAGCTTTAATTCAATGTTCTTTGTGGACTGTTTGAATGTGGACATTGATTTTCTCTTCATTTTGGTTATTTAAGTTCCGGATTAGAATCCACAATAGTTCCAGAAGGTTATTTCTAATTCATAGAAGGGCAAAAGTTGGTATGAAGCATTAATCCTGAGTGCAACACTTTTAAAAACAGTGGTTAAGAGTTAAGTGCAAGAAATTACAAACTATATGCTGTGAAATGGTGATGTATATAGTGTGCAAATGTACTCAGGCCGAGAGGCTGAACATAGACTCAGGACCGCTGCGCACAATCTTTCTTGGAATTTTTAAATAGCACAAAGTCAGTGATTGTAGTGACTATTGTACATGTGCATCTTTCCTCGAGTTCTGAAAATAACTGTCCCCCATTCCTTCCTATAATATAGATATATTAAAAGCATAAAAATAAAAATTAATATAGATTGCTGTATTAAAAACATAGAAGTCCTTCTTCCTAAAGGGCAGAAACTCTGCCATGTCTTTTGAATTCCTATGCTAGGCTGGGCACACTGGCTCACACCTGCAGGGGGAATCACTTGAGGCCAGGAGTTTGAGACTAGCCTGGGCAACCTAGAGAGACCCTGTTGCTAAAAATAACAATTAAAACTTTAAAAAATTAGCCAAGTGTGGTGGTGCATACCTGTAGTTCCAGCTACTCAGGAGGCTGAGGCAGGAGGATCTAATTGAGCCAAGGAGTTTGAGGCTGCAGTGAGCTGTGATCACACCACTGCACTCCAGCCTGGGCGAACTTGTCTCAAAAAATAGATTAGATAGATAGATAGATAGATAGATAGATAGATAGATAGATAGATAGATAGATTAGATAAGATAGAGAATTCCTCTCCCATAGAGTCACCTGCATTGCCTCACGGAGCCTCTGGCCAGCCTGCCTTCACTCCATGTTTTCATTATTCTGAGCTGGTATCTTTATAAACAGTTGGCAAATTGAAGGGGCACTCATAGTAAAGTAGCCCAGAAGATCAATGAAGTGACCCGGGAAAATTACAGTTGTTAATTTAATCTAGAGTGGTCACTGAAAATTATTTCATAGGCCGGGCTTGGTGGCTCACGCCTGTAATCCCAGCACTTTGGGAGGCCAAGGTGGGTGGATTACGTGAGGTCAGGAGTTCGAGACCAGCCTGGCCAACATGGCGAAACCCTGTCTCTACTAAAAAATACGAAAATTAGCTGGCGTGGTGGCAGGCACCTGTAATCCCAGCTATTTGGGAGGCTGAGGCAGGAGAATAGCTTGAACCTGGGAGACAGAGGTTGCAGTGAGCCGAGATTGCGCCATTGTACTCCAGCCTAGGAAACAGAGCAAGACTCTGTCTCAGAAAAAGAAAAATTATTTCACAAAAGAAACTCCTGAGGAGTAAAGTACCTCTTTTTCTCAACTGAATGCCCTTCAGAATTTTGTCCTAGTTCTGCTTTTGCAGTTCTGTGAAAATCCTGCCAAAGGGCAATTAAATGCCCTAATCTGTGATTGTCTGTCACTCTTAAACACAGTTTAATTTCATACGAGAGGGGACAAAAGATTACAGTTTTCCAGAATCTACTGCAATAGATCTTTGTTTTTATAGAATGTTTTGTAGAACTTGTTGCTGGAAGAGATGTTAAAGATGAGGAAACCTTGGCCCAGAGAAGCTAAGTGACTTCCTTCAAGGTCAGACAGTGGTCAGTGACAAAGCCAAGCTTAGAACTTAGCTCTCTGCCCCAGCTTCCAAGAGTGGAAGTTGAATACATGCGCTATGGACCTGGGACCTCACCATTTCCCTAATGATGATTAATCTATATTATCCCATTTTCCTAATTCTTTCTCTTACTCCAACAGTTTTTTGGGTTTTCAACTGTCTCTTGCTTTTTTAAATCAAGGAATCTCACTGGGGAATATAAAATATTTGTAGAACTATTGAATGGCAGTCTGTGGACATGGAACTTGAAAAAGTGTCATGAATAGACTTCCTGGGTGCTTCCAAATGGCCAGATTTAGAAAACCACTGTCTTAAGTAGTGAAGCTCTCCCAATGATGACTAAGGGGTTTGGTTTGGTTTGTTTTGTTTTGAGATGGGCATTCGCTCTGTTGCCCAGGCTGGAGTGCAGTGGCCTGAACATTGTGGCCTGCATCCTTGAACTCCTGGGCTCAAGTGATCCTCCCTCCTCAGCCTTTGGAGTAGCTCGGACTACAGGAGCATGCCACCATGCCCAGCTAAGTTTTTAAAATTTTTGGTAGATATGGAGTCTCACTACATCCTCCGTCCCTCTCTGTCTCCCTCCCACTCTGTCTCCCTCTTTTTCTATAGTCTCTCCTAATATATGAACAAGTTAACTTCTCATTGATTAGAGCAGTAGTTAGAAAATTATAGTCATATGGCCAAATCTAACCCAGAACACGATTTTTGTCGTAAATAAGGTTTTATTGAAGCACAGCCACACCCATTGATTTAATGTTTTCTATGGCTGCTTTCAAGCCACAGTGACAGACATCATGGCCCACAAAACATTCACCATCCACCCCTTTACAGCAAAGGATTACTGACCCCTGAAACAGCCTCATTTTAGTATTACAGTCTAATTTCTGCAAAGCCATGGGCTTGAGCTACAGTTCCTTCACATTTTTCCTTAGCTGTGATATAAAACAGTTTGAGAAACATTTCAAGATGTGCCAACAAAATCGAATATTAAAAACTTGGTAGGATCTGGCAAGATGGCCAAATAGGAACAGCTCCGGCCTGCAGCTCCTAGCAAGACCAATGCAGAAGGCAGTGATTTCTGCATTTCCAACTGAGGTACCCAGTTCATCTCATTGAGACTGGTGAGGCAATGGGTGCAGCCCACGGAGGGCGAACAGAAGCAGGGTGAGGCATCGCCTCACCCAGGAAGTGCAAGGAACTGGGGGAACTCCCTCCTCCAGCCAAAAAAAGCCATGAGGGACTGTGCTACCCAGCCTGGATTCTATGCTTTTCCCATGGTTTTTGCAATCCGCAGATCAGGAGGTTCCCTCTTGTGCCTACACCAACAGGACCCTGAGCTTCAAGCACAAAACTGGGCAGCTCTTTGGGCAGACACCAAGCTAGCTGCAGGAGGTTTTTTTTTCGTACCCCAGTGGCACTTGGAACCCTCATGAGACAGAACCGTTCACTGCCCTGGAAAGGGGGCTGAAGACGGAGTCAAGTGGTCTCACTCAGTGGCTCCCACTGCCATGGAGCCCAGCAAGCTAAGAACCACTGGCTTGAAATTCTCACCGCCAGCACAGCAGTCTGAAGTCAGCCTGGGACAGTCGAGTTTGGTGCAGGGAGGGGTGTCCACCATTACTGAGGCTTGAGTAGGCAACTTTCCCCTGACAGTGCTAAGGAAGGAGGGCAGTTTGGACTGGGCAGAATTCACCACAGCACGGCAAAGCGGCTACAGCCAGACTGCCTCTCTAGCTTCCTCCTCACTGGGCAGAGCATCTCTGAAAGAAAGGCAGTAGCCCCAGTCAGGGGCTTACAGAGGAAACTCCCATCTCCCTGAGACAGAGCACCTTGGGGAAGGGGCAGCTATGGGCACACCTTCAGCAGACCTAAATGTTTCTGCCTGCCGGCTCTGAAGAGAACAGCAGATCTCCCAGCACAGTTCTCAAGCTCTGCTAAGGGACAGACTGCCTCCTCAAATGGGTCCCTGACCCTTATGCCTGCTGACTGGGAAAGACCTCCCAACAGTGGTCAACAGACACCTCATACAGGAGTGCCCCTCTGGGACTAAGCTTCCGGAGGAAGGAGCAGGCAGCGATCTTTGCTGCTGTGTAGCCACAACTGGAGATACCCAGGTAAACAGGGTCTGGAGTGGACCTCCAGCAAAATGCAGCAACTTGAAGAAGAGGGGCCTGACTTTTAGAAGAAAAACTAACAGAAAGCACCAGCATCAACAGAAGTCCCACACACAAAAATCCCATCCAAAGCTCATCAGCCTCAAAGATCAAAAGTAGATAAATCCATGAAGGTGAGGAAAAACCAGCATGTAAATGCTGAAAATTCCAAAACCAGAATGCCTCTTCTCCAAATGATTGTAACTCCTCTCCAGCAAGGGCACAAAACTGGATGAAGAATGAGATTGACAAATTGACAGAAGTAGAGTAGGCTTCCGAAGGTGACTAATAACAAACTCCTCTGAGCTAAAGGAGCAAATTGGATAAAGAGTCAAGACCCATCGGTGTGCTATATTCAGGAGACCCATCTCACGTGCAAAGACACACATAGGCTCAAAATAAAGGGATGGAGGAATATTTACCAAAAAACGGAAAGCAAAATAAAGCAGGGGTTGCAATCCTAGTCTCTTATAAAAGAGACTTGCAATCCTTGTTTCTTATAAAACAGACTTTAAACCAACAAAGATCAAAAAAGACAAAGAAGGACATTACATAATGGTAAAGGGATCAATGCAATGAAAGCTAACTATCCTAAATATATATGTACCCCCCCAATACAGGAGCACCCAGATTCATAAAACAAGTTCACCTACTGGTTGTATTTTTCTGGTGGAGTCTTGACTAAAACAGCCTTTCAGATGTTCCAGATTTTTTCTAATAACAAGAGGAAGAAGCACCTCTAGAAGGATGGAGTAAAGGCCTCTAAGCTCTTCCTCAGGAGGCTTAAATGCTGCTGCTGCTGCCACCATCCTGTCTGTAGTGCCCTCTGAAAAGTTCCAGCACATTTTTTAAGTACTCAACACTGATGGGCAATGGAAAATAGCTTTTGCCATCATTCCCATTAAGGATGAAGGGTGAAGATATGCTCTTGTATTACAGACAATTAGTAGAAACTTTCCTTGAGAAAGCCTAGATTTTGGACTTAGTAAATAACAACTTTAAATCAGCCATTATAAATATATTCAAAGAACTAGGAAACTATGCCTAAAGAGTTAAAGGGGCCAGACACTGTGGCTCACGCCTGTAATCCCTATACTTTGAGAGGCCGAGGCAGGCAGATCACTTGAGGTCAGGAGTTCAAGGCCAACATGGTGAAACCTTGTCTCTCTAAAATTAAAATAAAAAAATAGCTGGGCGTGGTGGTGGGTGCCCATATTCCCAGGTACTCGAGACGCTGAGGGAGGAGAATTGCTTGAACCCAGAAGATGGCGGTTGCAGTGAGCCGAGATCGTGCCACTGCATACCAGCCTGGGCAATAGAGTGAACTCCATCTCAAAAAAAATAAAAAAGAGTTAAATGAAAGGAAAATTATATAAGAAATGGAGAATTTCAATACAGAAATAAAAGATTATTTAAAAGAATCCATAGAAATTCAGGAGGTGAAAAGTATAATAATTGGAGTGAAAAAATTACTACAGGGGTACAACAGCAAATATGAACTGGCAGAAGAAAGAAAGCAAACTTAAAGGTCCACTGAGATTATCCAGTCTAAGGAAAAAAAAAAAAATGAAGAAAAATGGGCAGTCTTAGAGACTGATGGGATATCAAACATGCCACTGTATAAATAATGAGAGTTCCAGAGGAAGAGGGGAGAGAGAAAGGAACAGAAGAAATATGTGAAGAAATAATGGCCAAGGGAATTTTAAGAAATTTACAGATAGAAATATGTAGAAATTAAATAACATTTCCTGAAAAACCAGTGGGTTAAAGAAGAAATCACAAGGGAAATTCTAAGATACTTTGAAGTGAATGAAAACAAAAACACACATGCCAAAACTTCTTGGATGCAGCCAAAATCATGCTTACAGGAAAATTTTTTCAACTCTAAGTAACTATATTGAAAACTAAAAAAATCTCAAAGCCTTTATTCATAAACAGCCTGATGATCTTAATAGATGCAGGAAAAGCATCGGACAAAATCCTTTCATAAAACATTCAACAAATTACGAATAAAGGGCAACTCCCTTAACCTCCATGGACATCTATGAAAAACTCACAGCCAGCATTGCACTTAATCCTGAAAGACTGAATATTTTCCTCCTGAGATCAGGAACAAGACAAGGATACCCACTCTTGCCACCTCTGCTCAGCATTTGTCTTAATTACTTTGGACTGCTATAACAAATTACCATAGACTGGTGCCTTAAACAACAAACATTTATTTCTCACATTTCTGGAGACGGGAAGTCTGAGATTGGGTGCCAGCATGGTCAAGATCTTGATGGGTGCCCTTTCCTGTAGAGAAAGTAAGACTTTCTCTAGTTGCAGATGACATGATCTTGCATATAAAAAATCTTAAGGAATCCACCAGAGGAAACTAATAGGGCTAACAAGTTCAGTAAGATTGCAGGGTACAAGATCAATAAACAAAAATGAATTTTATTTCTCTGCTAGCAATGAATGATCTGAAAATTAAATAAAGACAATTCTATTTATAATAACATGGATAAAATTTTTAAATCTGGAAATAAACCCAGCCAAAAAATGCAAAACTTGTAGACTGAAAGCAATAAAACATCATTAAAAGAAATTAAACAAGACCTATTAAGTTGAAAGATATCCCATATTTATGGAAAGCATAAGATCATTAAGAAGCAATACTCCTGATTTAATCCAGTTTCTATCTAAATCCCTGCAGGCTGCTTTGCAGAAATTAACAAACTGATCCAAAAATTGTATGGAAACACAAGGGACCCAGACTAGCCAAAACAATCTTGAAAAGTGCAAAGTTGAAGGATTCACACTTTTAGATTTCAAAGTTACAGAAATATAGCAATCAAAAGTGTGTACAGAATATACATATAGATCAGAGAAATAGAATACAGATTTCAGAAACAAACCCTTACATTTATGGTCAATTGATTTTTTTCATGAGGGTGCCAAGACAATTCGGTGGGTGAAAGAATAGTCTTTTCCACAAATGATGCTAGGACAACTATATATCCACATGCAAAAGAATGAAATAGGACCCCTACCTCACATCATATATGAAAAGTTAATTCATAGTACTTCAAAGACTTAAATGAAAGAACTAAAACTACAATTCAGAAGAAAACATAGTCATAGGCTATAGCTTGGATGACTATAATGAAAAAGCAAGTGTTGAAGATGTGGAGGAACTTAGAACCTTCATATACTGCCTGTGAGTGTGTAAAATGGCACACCTACTTTGGAAAACAGTCTGGGAGTTCCTTGAATGGTAAATATAGGTTACCATATGACTTGGAAATTTCAGCCCTAGGAACATACCCAAGAGAAGGGCTGCATTCTTTCTGGAAGCCCTGGTGGAGAATTTGTTCTCTTTCCTTTTCCAGGTACAGATTGTCTGCATCGTTTGGGTATTTGGTTTCATTCTTTGTCTTCAAAGCCAGCAATATAGCATCTTTCTCTCGCTCTGCTTCCATCATACATCCTTGATTAAATTAGCTACTGGACTATCTAGTTAGTATGTTTTTTCTCGTTTGTATGGCTCTGAAAGAAAGCCCCAGTCAGGGGCTTACAGATGAAACTCCCACCTCCCTGGCACAGAGCACCTGAGGGAAGGAGTGGCTTTGAGCCCAGCATCAACAGTCTTAAAAGTTCCTGCCTGCTGACTCCGAAGAGAGCAGATCTCCCAGCACAGCTCTTGAGTTTGGCTAACAGACAGACTGCCTCTTCAAGTGGGTCCCTGACCCATATGCCTGCTGACTGAGAGAGACCTCCCAACAGGGGTCAACAGATACCTCATACAGGAGAGCTCTGACTGGCATCAGGCCAGTGCCCCTCTGGGACTAAGCTTCCAGAGGAAGGAGCAGGCAGCGATCTTTGCAGCCTCCACTGGTGATACCCAGGTGAAGAGGGTCTGGAGTGAACCTCCAGCAAAATGCAGCAACTTGCAGAAGAGGGGCCTGACTTTTAGAAGGAACACTAACAGAAAGCAACAACATCAACAAAAGAGCCACACAAAACCCCATCCAAAGGTCATAAGCCTCAAAGATTAAAGGTAGATAAATGCACGAAGATGAGGAAAAACCAGCACATAAATGCTGAAAGTTGCAAAAACAAGGATGCCTCTTCTCCTCCAAATGATTACAACTCCTCTCCAGCAAGGGCACAAATCTGGACAGAGAATGAGATTGATAAACTGACAGACATAGGCTTCAAAAGGTAAGTAATAACAAACTCCTCTGAGCTAAAGGAGCATGTTCTAACCCATTGCAAAGAAGCTAAGAACCTTGATAAAAGGTTACTGGAACTGCTAAGTAGAATAACCAGTTTAGGGAAGAACATAAATGACCTGATGGAGCTGAAAAACACAGCACAAGAACTTCATGAAGCATACACAAGTATCAATAGCTGAATACAGTGGAAAAAAGTATATTGGAGATTGAAGATCAACTTACTGAAATAAGGCATGAAGACAAGATTAGAGAAAAAAGATTGGAAAGGAATGAACAAAACCTCCAAGAAATATGGGACTATGTGAAAAGACCAAACCTACAATCAATTGGTGTACCCAAAAGTCATAGGGAGAATGGAACCAAGTTGGAAAACACACTTCAGGATATCCAGAAGAACTTCTCCAACATAGCAAGACAGGCCAACATTCAAATTCAGGAAATACAGAGAACACCCCTAAGATACTCATCGAGAAGAGCAAGCCCAAGATACATGATCATCAGATTCTCCAAGGTTGAAATGAAGGAAAAATGTTAAGGGCAGCCAGAGAGAAAGCTCAGGTTACCTACAAAGGGAAGCCCATCACACTAACAGCAGATCTCTCTGCAGAAACCCAGCAAGCCAGAAGAGGGTGGGGGCCAATATTCAACACTCTTAAAGAAAAGAATTTTCAACCCAGAATTTCATATCCAGTCAAACTGAGCTTCATAAGTGAAGGAAAAATAAAATCCTTTCCAGACAAGACAAGCAAATGCTGAGGGATCTTTGTCACCACCAGGCCTGTCTTACAAGAGCTCCTGAAGGAAGCACTAAGTATGGAAAGGAAAAACTGGTACCAGCCTCCGCAAAAACATGCCAAATTGTAAAGACCATAGAAGCTATGAAGAAACTGCATCAACTAATGTGCAAAAAACCAGCTAGCATCATGATGACAGGATCAAATTCAAACATAACAATATTAACTTTAAATGTAAATGAGCTAAATGCCCCAATTAAAAGACAGACTGGCAAATTGAATAAAGAGTCAAGACCCATCTGTGTGCTGTATTCAGGAGACCCATCTCACATGCAGACACACACATAGGCTCAAAATAAAGGGATGGAGTAATATTTACCAAGCAAATGGAAAGAAAATCAGAACAAAACACAACAAAATAGGGGTTTTAATCCTTATTTCTTAGAAAACAGACTTTAAACCAACAAAAATCAAAAAAGACAGAGAAGGACATAATGGTAAAGGGATCAATGCAACAAAAGCTAACTATCCTAAATATATATGCACCCAATACAGGAGCACCCAGATTCATAAAACAAGTTATTAGAGACCTACAAAGATATTTAGACTCTCACACAATAATAGTGGGAGATATTTACACCCCACTGTCAATATTAGACAGATCAACGAGACAGAAAATTAACAAGGATATTCAGGACTTGAACTCAGCTCTGGACCAAGTGGACCTAACATACATCTACAGAACTGTCCACCCCAAATCAACAGAATATACATTCTTCTCAGAGCCACATAGCACTTATTCTAAAATCAACCACATAATTGGAAGTAAAACACTCCTCTGCAAATGCAAAAGAACAGAAATCATAATAAACTGTCTCTCAGACCACAGTGCAACCAAATTAAGACTCAGGATTAAGAAACGCACTCAAAAGCACACAACTACCTGGAAATTGAACAACCAGCTCCTGAATGACTACTGGGTACATAACGAAATTAAGGCAGAAATAAAGTTATTTGAAACCAATGAGAACAAAGAGATAATGTACCAGAACCTCTGGAACACAGATAAAGCAGTGTTAAGAGGGAAATTTATAGCACTAAATGCCCACATCAGAAAGCTGGAAAGATCTAAAATTGACACCCTAACATCACAATTAAAAGAACTAGAGAAGCAAGAGCAAACAAATTCAAAAGCTAGTAGAAGACGAGAAATAACTAAGATCAGAGCAGAACTGAAGGAAATAGAGACACAAAAAACCCTTTAAAAAAAGCAATGAACCAGGAGCTGGTTTTTTGAAAAGGTTAAAAAATAGATAGACCACTAGGTAGACTAATAAGAAGAGAGAAAAGAATGAAATAGATGCAATAAAAAATGATAAAGGGGATATCACCACTGAGCCCACAGAAATACAAACTACCTTCAGGGAATACTATAAACACCTCTGCGCAAATAAACTAGAAAATCTAGAAAAAATAGATACATTCCTGGACACATATACCCTCCCAAGACTAAACCAGGAAGAAGTCAAATCCCTGAATAGACCAATAACAGGTTCTGAAATTGAGGCAGTAATTAATAGCCTACCAACCAAAAACAGTCCAGGACCAGATGGATTCACAGCCGAATTCTACCAGGGGTACAAAGAGGAGCTGGTACCATTCCTTCTGAAACTATTCCAAACAATAGAAAAAGAAGGACTTCTCCCTAACTCGTTTTATGAGGCCAGCATCATCCTGATTCCAAAACCTGGCAGAGACACAACCAAAAAAAGATAATTTCAGGCCAATATCCCTGATGAACATCAATGCAAAAATCCTCAATAAAATACTGGCAAACCAAATCCAGCAGCACGTCGAACAGCTTATCCACCATGATCAAGCTGGCTTCATCCCCGGGATGCAAGGCTGGTTCAACATACACAAATCAATAAACGTAATCCATCACATAAACAGAACCAATGACAAAAACCACACGATTATCCCAACAGACACAGAAAAGGCCTCCAATAAAATTTAACATCCATTAATAACATGTAAGGAAGGGGTCCAGTGTCTGTTTTCTGTTTCCCTTATACATTCCTTCATGCTAAAAACTCTCAATAAACTAGGTATTGATAGAACATATTTCAAAATAATAAATTGTTATTTATGATGAACCCACAGCCAATACCATACTGAATTGGCAAAAGCTGGTAGCATTCCCTTTAAAAACTGGCACAAGACAAGGATGCTCTCTCTCACCACTCCTATTCAACACAGTATTGGAAGTTCTGGCCAGGGCAATCAGGCAAGAGAAAGAAATAAAGGGTATTCAGATAGGAAGAGAAGAAGTCAAATTGTCTCTGTGTGCAGACAACGTGATTGTATATTTAGAAAACCCCATCATCTCAGCCCCAGAACTCCTTAAGCTGATAAGCAACTTCAGCAACATGTCAGGATACAAAATCAATGTGTAAAAATCACAAGCATTCCTATACACCAATAGACAAGCAGAGCCAAATCATGAGTGAACTCCCATTCACAATTGCTACAAAGAGAATAAAATACCTAGGAATACAACTTACAAGAGATGCAAAGGACCTCTTCAAGGAGAACCACAAACCACTGCTCAAGGAAATAAGAGAGGACACAAACAAATGGAAAAACATTCCATGTTCATGGATAGGAAGACCCAATATCATGAAAATGGCCATTCTGCCCAAAGTAATTTATAGATTCAACGCTATTTCCATCAAGCCACCATTGTCTTTCTTTGCAGAGTTAGAAAAAACTACTTTAAATTTTATATGGAGCCAAAAAAGAACCTGTATAGATAAGACAATCCTAAGCAAAAAGAACAAACCCAGAAGCATCACACTATCTGACTTCAAACTATACTACAAGGCTACAGTAACCAAAATAGCATGGTACTGGTACCAAAACACCACACATCTACAACCATCTAATCTTTGATAAACCTGACAAAAACAAGCAATGGGGAAAGGATTCCCTATTTAATAAATGGTTCTGGGAAAACTGGCTAGCCATATGCAGAAAACTGAAACTGGACCCCTTCCTTACACCTTATATGAAAATTAACTCAAGATGGATTAAAGACTTAAATTTAAAATCCAAAACCATAAAAACCATAGATGAAAACCTAGGCAATGCCATTCAGGACATAGGCATGGGCAAAGACCTCATGACTAAAACACCCAAAGCAATTGCAACAAAAGCCAAAACTGACAAATGGGATCTAATCAAGTTAAAGAGCTTCTGCTCAGCAAAATAAACTATCATCTGAGTGAACCGGCAACCTACAGAATGGGAGAAAATTTATGCAAGTTACCCATCTGATGAAGGTCTAATATCCAGAATCTACAAGGAACTTAAACAAATTTACAAGAAGAAAACAAACAACTCCATCAAAAAGTGGACAAAGGATATGAACAGATACTTCTCAGAAGAAGATATTTATGTGCCAACAAACATATAAAAAAATCTCATCATCACTGGTCATTAGAGAGATGCAAATAAAAACCACAGTGAAATACCATCTCATGCCAGTCAAAATGGTGATTATTAAAAAGTCAGGTAACAATAGATGCTGTTGAGGCTGTGAGGAAATAGAAAAGCTTTTACACTGTTGGTGGGAGTGTAAATTAGTTCAACCACTGTGGAAGACAGTGTGGTGATTCCTCAAGGATCTAGAACCAGAAATACCATTTGACCCAGCAATCTCATTACTGGGTATATACCCAAAGGCTTATAAATTATTCTATTGTAAAGACACATGCGCATGTGTGTTTATTGCAGCACTATTTACAATAGCAAAGAATTGGAACCAACCCAAATGCCCATCAATGATAGACTAGATAGAGAAAATGTCTTATATGCATTATGGAATACTATGCGGCCATAAAAAAGAATGAGTTCATGTGCTTTGCACCGACATGGATGAAGCTGGAAGCCATCATTTTCAGTAAAGTAACACAGGAACAGAAAACCAAACACTACATGTTCTCACTCATAAGTGGGAGTTGAACATTGAGAACACATGGACACAGGAGGGGAACATCTCACACCAGGGCCTGTCAGGGGCGGTGGGAGGCAAGGGGAGGGACAGCATTAGGAAAAATACCTAATGCATGTGGGGCTTAAAACCTAGATGATGCAGCAAACAACCATGGCACATCTATACCTATGTAACAAACCTGCACGTTCAGCAAATGTCCCAGAACTTTTAAAAAGTATCCTAGATGGCATATTCTTTTAATAGAAATAAGACTGTTTCATCTACATTGAAAATTGTTGTTTAGCCAGGTGTAGATGCTGAAACCTGTAATTTCAGCACTTCGGGAAGCCAAGGCAGAAGGATCACTTGAGCCCAGGAGTTTGAGACCAGCCTGTGCAACATAATGAGATCCCACCTCTACAAATATTTTTTAAGTTAGCCAAGTGTGTTAGTGCATGCCTGTGGTCCTAGCTACTCAGGAGGCTGAGGTGAGCGGATTGCTTGAGCCCAGGAGCTTGAGGCTGCTGTGAACTGTGATCGCATCACTACACGCCAGCCTGGGCAACAGAGCAAGACCCTGTTTCCTCCCATCATGCCTCCGACCCCACAGCCATCCCC
>NW_016804262.1:1224375-1225726 GCF_001698545.2 Rhinopithecus bieti
CAAAATGGTGATTATTAAAAGTCAGGTAACAATAGATGCTGTTGAGGCTGTGAGGAAATAGAAAAGCTTTTACACTGTTGGTGGGAGTGTAAATTAGTTCAACCACTGTGGAAGACAGTGTGGTGATTCCTCAAGGATCTAGAACCAGAAATACCATTTGACCCAGCAATCTCATTACTGGGTATATACCCAAAGGCTTATAAATTATTCTATTGTAAAGACACATGCGCATGTGTGTTTATTGCAGCACTATTTACAATAGCAAAGAATTGGAACCAACCCAAATGCCCATCAATGATAGACTAGATAGAGAAAATGTCTTATATGCATTATGGAATACTATGCGGCCATAAAAAAGAATGAGTTCATGTGCTTTGCACCGACATGGATGAAGCTGGAAGCCATCATTTTCAGTAAAGTAACACAGGAACAGAAAACCAAACACTACATGTTCTCACTCATAAGTGGGAGTTGAACATTGAGAACACATGGACACAGGAGGGGAACATCTCACACCAGGGCCTGTCAGGGGCGGTGGGAGGCAAGGGGAGGGACAGCATTAGGAAAATACCTAATGCATGTGGGGCTTAAAACCTAGATGATGCAGCAAACAACCATGGCACATCTATACCTATGTAACAAACCTGCACGTTCAGCAAATGTCCCAGAACTTTTAAAAGTATCCTAGATGGCATATTCTTTTAATAGAAATAAGACTGTTTCATCTACATTGAAAATTGTTGTTTAGCCAGGTGTAGATGCTGAAACCTGTAATTTCAGCACTTCGGGAAGCCAAGGCAGAAGGATCACTTGAGCCCAGGAGTTTGAGACCAGCCTGTGCAACATAATGAGATCCCACCTCTACAAATATTTTTTAAGTTAGCCAAGTGTGTTAGTGCATGCCTGTGGTCCTAGCTACTCAGGAGGCTGAGGTGAGCGGATTGCTTGAGCCCAGGAGCTTGAGGCTGCTGTGAACTGTGATCGCATCACTACACGCCAGCCTGGGCAACAGAGCAAGACCCTGTTTCCTCCCATCATGCCTCCGACCCCACAGCCATCCCCACACCACCACCGCCCCCCCCACAAAAAAAAGAAAAGAAAATATGTCACCACCTTCCTCAGTTATCTTAGCTAGATCTCTGGTAACTCACTGCAGCTTCTCCATCAGCATTGTTGCCTCACCTTGCACTTTTGTGTTTTGGAGATAGCTGCTTCCCTTAAACCTCATGGTTTGATCTAACAAGATAGAGAGAAGGAGAGAGAGAGAGAGAAAGAAGAAGGAGGAGGAGGAGGAAGAGGGAAAGGAAGGAAGGAAGGAAGGAAGGAAGGAAGGAAGGAAGGAAGGAAGGAA
>NW_016804262.1:1226676-1234525 GCF_001698545.2 Rhinopithecus bieti
GAGGGGGAGGGAGAGGGGGAGGGAGAGGGAGGGAGGAATGGCTAGTCGGAACAGTTAGAACACGCACAACATTTTCTTAAGCTTATCATTTTACATGGGTGCAGTTTGTGATGCCCCCAATTACAATAGTAACATCAAAGATCACTGATCACAGATCACCACAACAAATCTATTAATAATTTAAAAGTTTGAAATATTTCAAGAATTCCCAAAATATGATACGGAGACATGAAGTAAGCACATGCTGTTGGGAAAATGGTGCTGATAGACTTGCTCAACTCAGGCTTACACATCTTTCAATTTGTAAAAAAATGCAGTATCTGCAAAGCTCAATCAAGTGAAGCACAATCAAATGAGACATGCCTGCATTTCCCTTTTAACCCAAGAGCTGTCTAATAGGAGGGTTTTTTTTTTAATTTTAAAATTTCCAGGTAGAAGTACCTTTTTGGTTTTTAATATCTAGCTTTACTGTGTTGTGTTTAGAAACTGAGTAATATTTCAACTTTTTGGAACTTACCAATATTCTCTTTGTGTCCTCATATATGAGCACTTTTCAGGAATGTTCATGTTTACTTTAAAAAGAAGGTATATTCTCTATCATCACAGAGTGATGCTCAATACATATCACAAAAGATAAGAGGGGGAAATTAAGGATCCTGCAGAAAAAGTGACAATGCCTCTTATATCAATAAATATCGCTGGGCGCGGTGGCTCAAGCCTGTAATCCCAGCACTTTGGGAGGCCGAGACGGGCGGATCACGAGGTCAGGAGATCGAGACCATCCTGGCTAACACGGTGAAACCCCGTCTCTACTAAAAAAATACAAAAAACTAGCCAGGCGAGGTGGCGGGCGCCTGTAGTCCCAGCTACTCGGAGGCTGAGGCAGGAGAATGGCGTAAACCCGGGAGGTGGAGCTTGCAGTGAGCTGAGAACCGGCCACTGCACTCCAGCCCCGGCGACAGGGCAAGACTCCGTCTCAACAAAAAAATAAAAAAATAATAAATAAATAAATAAATATCTTATTGATTATGCTGTAGATCTTTTGTATCTTTACTTAATTTTGCCCATCTGAACTGTCCCAACAGGACCTATTTTGTACTGAGAATGGTTTCTTGTTCTCTTATGTTTCTGTTTCTCCTTGAATCTCCTATAGTTTGTTTTACATAGGTAATTGGTGTGTGACTTGTTGCATATATATTCATAATTGCTACATCATCATCTTAAAATGTGACTTTTAGTGTTATAAAATTCCTTTGTCTCATGTAATGGTTTTTCACTTAAAAATTCTACTTTATCCGCTAACAGAATCTCAATCTTATTTTTTCCCTTTGCCTGGTAAATCTTCCATCTTTATTTTCTGATTTTTGAATAACTACATCTTAGATGAGTCTCTTGTATACACGATAGAGTTGTGCACATTTGAATAGACAAATTAAGTCCATTCATTTATTTTTGTGCCTGATAAGTGTGGTCTTAATCCTCTTACATGCTTTGTTACACTTTCTGTGTGTGATGTGTTATATTTATTGTGTTTCTTTCTACATTAGATGTGTTCTCTTTGCCTACATTTTCTTGGAGTATTTAGGAAGGTTTGCATTTTTATTCTTTTGGTTACCTTAATGTCAGTATTTTTGTAATGTCCTAATTCTCTCTTTTTATCACTTAATCTCTTACTATCTTCTAATAGGTATCCTTTGACACCCATTATGTCTATAACAATCAATAATCATATGCTACTTTCCCCTGTCTCTCCCTCCTCTTCCCATTGAGTCTTATTCTACTTTTTCGGGACATCAAAATAAGCCTACTAGACAAGGAACTGATTTCATTAACAACTATGGATTTTTATATCCATAATCCCATCCTTATTTTAGCTTTGACACTACAAGTAAATATAGGGAATGCTCACCCTGAGTCCTTTTGCCAAAGTTTTCTCAATCATCTTTTATTTGGATGCAGCTCATCCACTAGTACAGGAGTGGGCAAGCTTTTTCAATAGCTGAACTGATAGTAAATATTTCAGGCTTTGCGGAAATCTTTTGAAATTACTCAGCTCTGCTACTGTAGTGCAAAAACAGACATAGACATTACATCAATGAATTGGTGTGGATATGTGCCAATGAAATTTTATTTACATAAATAGGCATCAGGCCAGTTTGAGGACCACTATTCTACTAGGTTTCTTAGGAAGAGCAACTGTCTCCTGTATTTCCCAAGTTCTCGCACATTCAGAACTGTTTTTCTATAGCCTTGATACTTGAAGGAAAACTGGCTGAATAATTTTTCTAGTTTATATTTTCTTTCCTTAAGTTTCTTGAGAATGCTATTGCACTATTACCATTAAAATTATCTTGTCTTTTGCTTGCAGGCCCTGAAGATTTCTTCTTTAAAGTCTAATTATGTTATTAGGTCTGGTATGCAGGCTCCATTGAGCCCATCCTCCTGATATTCATGCCTTTGTTTAATTATCTTCCCTCAAGTATGGGCTGGAGCATTGACTCACTTTTAAAAAAATAGAATATGACAAAAATGAGATGTCACTTCCAAAATTGGGTTACAAAAACACTCTGGCTTCCCTAGTCTTCACCCTCGCTTGCTCTCTTGCTTGAACACTTTGATGACATCCATTTGTTATGCTGTGAGCTAACATATATTGATGACATCCATTTGTTATGCTGTGAGCTAACATATATTGAAGCCTACTAGACAAGGAACTGATAACACTCACAAGTGGAGTTTTCAAGCAACAATATAAAGTCCTCCCTCAAGTGAGCCTTCAAGTGAGGCCACAGCCCTGACTGATAAGTTAGCTGCAGCTTCACAAGAGACTTTTAGGCAGAGGCACCTAGCTAAGCGCTCCTGGATTCCTGACCCATAGAAACTGAGTTGATAACTGTTTGCTATTTTAAGCTGCTAAATTTGGGGGTAATTTGTTACACAGTTGTATCTACACAATGATAGATAACAAAATCATTATCTACACAGTTGTAGATAACAATTATACAAGGATTCTCAAAGTTGATCACCCCAGGTTAATTTTGAGGGTACCCAGTTGGTCCTTTCTTTCCGGTAGTAAAATACACATAACAGAAAATTTACCACCTCAACCCTCTTTAATTGTACAGCTCAGTCGTGTTACAAACATTCACACTGTTGCACAACCAATCTCCAGAACCCTTTTCTTCTTGCAAACTTCAGTACTCATTAAACAACTCCCATTTTTCCCCTTCCCCCGAGAACCTGGCAACCACCATTTTACTTTCTGTCTCTACGAAATTAGCTACTCTTAAGTATTTCATGTAAGTGGAATCATACAGTATTTGTCTTTTTGTGACTGGCTAATTTCACTTAACATAATGTCATCAGGCTTCATCCATGTTATAGCATGTGTCAGAATTTCATTTCTTTTTAAGGCTGAAAAATATTTCATTATATGTAGACACCATATTTTGTTTAGACATTCACCTATCTTTAGCTATTGTAAATAATGCTATTACAAACCAATTGGCCTTTCTTCCTTCTTTTCTTCTCTTCTCCTTTTCTTCTCTCCTATCATCTCTTTTCTATTTTGAGCCTGTCTGGAGTGCAGTGATCCCATCATAGCTCACTGCAGCCTCAAACTCTTGAAGTGATCCTCCCACCTCAGCCTCACAAGTAGTTAGGACTACAGACAAACACCACTGTACCTGGTTTTTTTTTTTTTAATTTGTCTGTAGAGATGGGGTCTTGCTATGTTGCCCTGGATCTTCTCAAACCCCTGGCCTCAAGGGATCTTCCCACCTCAGACTCCCAAAGTGCTGGGATTGAAGGCATGAGACACCTCATCCAGCCTGATTGGTCTTTTTAATTGGTACATGCCAGGAGGCAGTGGGGTATCTTTCTTTACCTCATTTTCTGTCTCTTGGGTTTTCCTGGTTTTGATTCTTTTATTGAAATTTAATTTGAATTTATTCTTCCTTGGGCACCTTGCAATTGAATCTTTGTTTCTAGTATGATTTTACAGTTTTATTTTGTTCCTGAGTTTAATATTCCCTTGAATATTGAGTGAAAAGAGGCATTATCATTTTTTTTCTGCAGGATCCTTTATTTCCCCCTTTTACTGTTTTCCCTTTACTGCCACATCTCCAAGAAGTACTTTCCCTATCCTATATTGCTGAGACTTCCCCAGAAGCAGTATTTCCTTCCTGCACGCTTTCAAGCCACTTTCCTCTAGCCAGTGCTATGAATTAGTAAGCCTTGACTTGGATTCAGTATTTTGCATTGGACTTTCTCTTTCTGGAGGTGACATTTTTCTGTTCTCTGCACCCCTCTACTCTTTTTTATTGGGTCTCTTAAGTTTCCTTTATCCTGCTTTCCTACCCACAGGCTTGCAGTGGAGGAGGGACAGCAGGAGTTTTTTTGGGGTTTTTTGGTTTGGTTTTTTTTTTTTTTCTTTTATGGGACAGAGTCTCGCTCAGTCACCCAGACTGGAGTGCACTGGTGCGATCTCGGCTCACTGCAAGCTCCGCCTCCCAGGTTTACACCATTCTCCTGCCTCAGCCTCCCGAGTAGCTGGGACTACAGGCACCCACCACTACGCCCGGCTAAATTTTTTTATTTTTAGTAGAGACGGGGTTTCACCGTGTTAGCCAGGATGGTCTCGATCTCCTGACCTTGTGATCCTCCCGTCTCGGCCTCCCAAAGTGCCGGGATTACAAGCGTGAGCCACCATGCCTGGCCAAGGTTTGTTGTTGTTGTTGTTATTGTGAGACAGGGTCTCTCTGTGTCACCCAGGCTAGGCTGCAGTGGCATCATCATAGCTCACTGGAGCCTCGACTGCCTGGGCTCCAGTTATCCTCCCACCTCAGTCTCCTGAGTAGCTGGGACTATAGGAATACACTACCATGCCTGGCTAATTTTTTAATTATTTGTGGAGATGAGGTCTTGCTATGTTTCCCAGGTTGGTCTTGAACTCCTAGGCTCAAGTGATCTTCCTGCCTCTGCCTCCCAAAGTTCTGGGATTACAGGTGTGAGCCACTGCACCCAGCCAGGAGCTCTGTTGAAATTTGGTTTTCTTCTTTCTTCAAAGAGACAAAGTTTCACTCTGTCCCCCAGGCTGGAGTACAGTGGTGCTGTCATAGCTCATTGCAGCCTTGTACTCCTCTCCAGTTTTCAACTAAGCATCAACTCCTATTTGTAAATCTCCTGCCCATCTCTCTCCTCAAAGGCCCCTATCTTTAGCCAACTGGCTATTCCACCTCTTCACTTGGATGTTTCAAAGTCCCTTACTCCCAAAACTCTGCAATCCCAAGCTAATTCGTGCTATTATCTCTCCCAAATCTTGGATTCCTCCAGTTTTTCCTACTTTATCCCATTCATTTAGGTATATAAGCGAAAATAGTGGGAGCCATTCCTCTCCAACCTCAATTACATCATGCTTCCCCAAAGTTCAAGATTCTCACACACCCCCAATTCTCCTCCTAAAGAGCCCTCAAATCCACCACTTCCCTGTGTCCACTGCCTTGTTTAAGCAACTGGAGTACATTCAGTTACTCAAGCCAGAAACCGGGGAATACTTATTACCCATTTCTTTCCCTAACTATCACATTCAACCTATCATCAAGTCCTGCTGACTCGTCTTTCAAAATATCTCATTCTATCGACTTCTATTTCCACTGCTACCAGGCTGGCCCAGGCCACCGTCATCTCCCCGAGTGTCCTCTTGCTTAAAGGTATATTCTGCTCTTCCGACAAGGTAAATCAAACACACCAGTCACATCTTTAAAGACCCTTCCATGGCTTCCCATAGTACTAGGATAAAATCCACACTCCCCACATGACTTGCCTGGCCTTGCTTAAATCATCTTGCCCCTGCCTATTTCTTAGATTTTATCTCCCCCTCACCTAGCAGCGCCCTCGGTGCTCCAACTATACCTGATTTACTGCTATTTCTCAAACAAGCCTAGTTCTTTCCAAACTAGGATGTTTCTCTTTGCTCTTCTCAAATATGGGAATCTCCTTCCTGGAAGTTTTATTATTATTATTATTATTATTACTATTATACTTTAAGTTCTAGGGTAAGCCCTAGAAGTTTTTATGTCACTCATTCCTTCTCATACTGAACAGCCTGTGAAACAGAGATTGTTCCATTATTCTTTATCATAATACTCTCTTTATTTCCATTATGATCCATCTCATGGTCTGTAATGTTTTTCATGTGTGTTGGTTTGCTTATTTTTTGTTTTCTGTCAATTCCCTGCTATCAGGTAGAAGCGTAGGTGCTACGGGAAGTGTAGGTGCTACATCTAGGCAAGGTATTTATGCCATTTCTTGAGGAGACAGAAAGCTGCCAAGAGGAAGTGGTGCTATTTTGCCTGAGATCTAATGGATCCTATTCCAGAAAAGGGTGTGGAGTGGCTCATAAAAAGGGACTTTTTGGAAAGACAGAACAGTAGACAGGGAGTTTTGAGAAAGCACAGCACTTTCACATGGTTTCCTGTGACTGACGTGTAAATTTGAAGGCCGGGCACAGCGGCTCATGCACATAATCTCAGCACTTTGGGAGGCCAAGGTGGGAGAATTGCTTAAGCCCAGGAGTTTGAGACCAGCCTGGACAACATAACAAGACCCTGTCTCTATAAAAAAAAATTAAATATTTTTTTAAAAGGGGATTTCCGGCAAGATGTCTGAACAGGAACAGCTCCGGTCTGCAGCTCCCAGCGAGATCAATGCAGAAGATGGGTGATTTCTGCATTTCCAACTGAGGTACCTGGTTCATCTCATTGGGACTGGTTGGACAGTGGGTACAGCCCATAGAGGGTGAGCTGAAGCAGGGCAGGGCATCACCTCACCTGGGAAGCACAAGGGGTCAGGGGATTTCCCTTTCCTAGCCAAAGGAAGCTGTGTGAGACTGTACCGAGAGGAACAGTACACTCCTGCCCAGATACTGCACTTTTCCCATGGTCTTCGCAACTGGCAGGCCAGGAGATTCCCTCTGGTGTCTGGCTTGGTGGGTCCCACGCCCACAGAGCCCAGCAAGCTAAGATCCATTGGCTTGAAATTCTCACTGCTAGCGCAACAGTCTGAGATTGACCTGGGACACTGGAACTTGGTGGGGGGAGGGGCGTCCACCATTGCTGAGGCTTGAGTAGGTGATTTTATGCTCGCAATGTAAACAAAGCCACAGGGAAGTTCGAACTGGGCAGAGTCCACCACAGCTCAGCAAGGCCGACTGCCTCTCTACATTCCACCTCTGTGGGCAGGGCACCTCTGAACAAAAGGCAGCAGCCCCAGTTACGGACTTATAGATAAATCCCCTATCTCCCTGGGACAGAGCACCTGGGGGAAGGGGCAGCTGTGGGCACAGCTTCAGCAGACTTAAATGTCCATGCCTGACAGCTCTAAAGAGAGTAATGGTTCTTCCAGCACAGCCTTCGAGCTCTGATAACAGATAGACTGCCTCCTCAATTGGGTCCCTGACCCCCGTGTAGCCTGACCGGGAGACACCTCCCAGTAGGGGCTGCCAGACACCTCATACAGGAGAACTCTGGCTAGTATCTGGCAGGTGCCCCTCTGGGACGAAGCTTCCAGAGGAAGGATCAGGCAGCAATATTTGCTGTTCTGCTGCCTCCACTGGTGATACCCAGGCAAACCGGGGTCTGGAGTGGACCTCCAGCAAACTCCAACAGACCTGCAGCTGAGGGGTCTGTTAGAAGGAAAACTAACAAAGAGAAAGGAATAGCATCAACAAAAAGGATGTCCACACCAAAACCCCATCCGTAGGTCACCAACATCAAAGACCAAAGGTAGATAAAACCACAAAGATGGGGAGAAACCAGTGCAGAAAGACTGAACATTGCAAAACCAGAAC